>NW_020173682.1:3309096-3441866 GCF_003031525.2 Neophocaena asiaeorientalis asiaeorientalis | reverse complement strand
AAAAAAAAAAAAAAAATGACTGTATGTATATGTATAACTGAATCACTTTGCTGTACAGCAGAAGTTAACACATTGTAAAGCAATTATACTTCAATAAAATTTTTAAAAATGAGAACAAATAAAACTTACTCTGTTTATAAATATGAAGGATATACCTACCACATCCTCCTACCTAAAGAGTGGGTTTACAGGTGATTTTGATTTTTCTTGCCTGTACTTTCTGATTTTTTTCTTTGATGAACATGTATTTCTCATGAAATAAAAAGTCAGTATAAAAGAAATTTGAAGCAAGCAGGCCTTAAAAGGAAGACAAGAGGATTCCAGATAACCAACGAGGTCCTACTGTAGCACAGGGAACTCTACTCAATCTTCTGACATGAAAAGAATTTGAAAAAGAATAGATACATGTCTAAGTATAATTGAATCACTTCGGTGTACAACTGAAACTAATACAACATTGTCAATTAACTACACTCCAATCGAAAATAAAAATTAAAGGGACTTCCCTGGTGGTCCAGTGGTTAGGACTCCACGCTCTCACTGCCAGGTGCCCAGGTTCAATCCCTGGGATCCCAGGGAACTATGATCCCGCAAGCCGCGTCGTGGGACCATAGGTAGATAGATAATAAAAACTTTTTGAAAAGAGGATTCTAGAAACACAGTGTGAGTACTCTTGAGCTCTGCTTGGTAAGCAAAGGTCTCTACAAAACATATTCTCTATGCAAATAAGCTACAACCAGCCAGAAAACAAGACTGCTTGTTGGTGGAGATAGAGAATGCAGAGTCCAGCTATTAATGGTATCAAAATTCGTATTCTGAAGAGAATTCTGGGTTGCTTCTTGCCCAAAACAAAACTAAAATGAAGAATAAAAATTCAATAAACTTTCCCTAGACAACTTTACACATGGAACCTCTTTCAAGTCCCATTTCAGGTTTCATTTTTTAAAAATAGAACCTTGCTTTGCCTTTTTTCAACGCATTCTTTTCTACTCAAACCTAGTGTTTTGGCTCTAAAACTCAATCCCATGGACAATAGAAGAGAGCCCAGGCCCAGAGGTTTTTATCAGGTGGATCAGGAAACTGCTCCGTTTTGTTCTTTTCTAAATACCGGAGGACTATGGTTAAACCAAAGTAACAAAACAAAAACCAAAAAACAGAAAAACCCAAAAAAACCCACTCCACCAAATGAAAACATAAATGTCCCTTTGCTGCCATTTTTTTTATATTGTGCTTACTTACTATCTGCAAAGCGCCATGATATTGAAAGTGTTGTCTCAGGGATAAAACGCAATTTAACTCGAGTTGTTAGACACCAAGACAAGCCAGGATGCTCTGGGCTCGGTCGTCAGGAGCCAAGTGGTGGCTTTTGCTTCCCACCAGAGAGGCACCGCCTCCCTAGGTAAAGCATTCGGTGCCAGGGAGCCCTGAGAACTGACAGACCCAGGCCCTGGTGTGCACCCAAATGGGAGAGCGAGTCCTTTTGCACAATGCCTTTTGGTAGGGGAACCTTGGCTGAACAATGGCGATGGTAGCTAAAGTGGATGGTAACACGACCCTGGGGAGTCCTTGCCAGGGAAAGTGCCCCCCAACCCGACAAGGGGAGAGAGTATATGGCTGTCTTTTTTCATGAATCTTTTAAGCTTACGGGGCACTGGCTGACCTGCTGGAGGCTGGTGTCTGGGTGGGAGTGTATGGGAAGTGGGCCAGAAGAAAGAGGACAGACACAGCACTAGCTGTTTGGATAAGCACAGATGATGAGAGAGGATTCTTTTCTTTTCTTTTCTTTTTTTAAATTTAATTTTACCTGCGTTGGGTCTTTGTTGCTGTGTGTGGACTTTCTCTAGTTGTGGGGAGCAGGGGCCACCCCTCGTTGCGGTGCGCAGGCCTCTCATTGCGGTGGCTTCTCTTGTTGAGGAGCATGGGCTCTAGGTGTGTGGGCTTCAGTAGTTGTGGCTCGCAGGTTCAGAAGTTGTGGTACGTGGGCTCAGTACTTATGGCGCACAGGCTTAGCTGCTCCGCGGCATGTGGAATCCTCCCGGACCAGGGCTCGAATCCGTGTCCCCCACATTGGCAGGCGGACTCCCAACCACTGCGCCATGAGGGAAGTCCCAAGAGAGGGGATTCTGAAGGCAAAGACTGGAGCTGATTGTCTTTTTGTTTTTACTTACAAAAATACAGCACAACACAAGGAATACATGTGAACCTGTACTGTTACTAAATGGGGGTTAAGCTTTCGTTCTGTGATTGTCTTATTTGACTTACTATTTCTTACTAGAAACCCTCAGATATCACAGAAAAACAAATTTCAAAGGAAGAAATTTTGAAAAAAAAAAAAGATGCTTTTCCCTACATCCTACTTACTCTTTGAAGTTGGACAAAGAGGGAGGTGGCTCTTGATCAAGTTGGGATCAAACGGTACCTTAAAGTCACTAAGCTGGATATTGTGAACAGTGCTGCTATGAACATAGGGAGGTGCAAACTTTATCTAGAGGATGGATAAACAACAAGGTCCTACTGTATAGCATGGGGAACTATATTCAATATCCTGTGATAAACCATCATGGAAAAGAACATTTTAAAAAGTCAAAAACTGAGTCACTTCGCTGTACAGTAGTAATTCACACAACATTGTAAATCAACTAGACTTCAATAAAAAAAAAGTCACCAAGCTGGGAGCCAGTACAGCATTTCAAGGGCAAAACTTGGTGCTTAGATATTTAACACAGGGACAATGGGAACGTTGAAAAGAAGATGTAACACGACTTTGTCTTTTCAGTGTTCCTCTGAGTCATTACTTTACGTCTTTTTCTACCTACAAAGATGGATTTTCATGTGTCCCAGCTACCTCCTTGTTTGACTTGGGCACAAGCTCTTTGTGGCAACCCCCAGACCTGTCATTGTCGGATGATTCATGTGAGGTGTCCAGGAGGGCTGGCGGTCCACCTTGGGAAGAACGGACCTGCCGGATCAGATGTGTTGGTTTGGTTCAACGTGGTACATACTTATTAAGCCACTACTAGGGGCAAGGCTGACTGTGGAGAGAAATTTAAAAGATTAGTAACATACTTCTCAGTGTAGACAAAGGAAGGAAAGGCCAGTTTGGGGTAGAACAGTTGGGCAAGATTTTACAGATTTCAGCTGGTCCCTGAAGGGTGATTAGGGTCCCAGCTGGCAGAGGAAGCGAATGCCCTGAGATGCCTTAGGGGTGTGGTCAGAAGCCTTGCAGGTTCCTGGGATTCCTGGTGAGAGGTAAGGTAGCAGAGATTAGGATGTAGTACACTTTATGTATCTCAAGTCTCTGGGGCAAGGTACAGAGTAGGCTCACCTCCGCAGGGGACCTCTGTGCTCCTGAGGTCGTGATTAAGGTAGGATCCAGGACCTGGCAGGCTGAGTTAAGGAAGGAAGGGGTAGATGTTCACCAAGCAGGAGCAGGATGCTGCCAGGACCTGAGAGCCTGGATCCCTTCCTCCCTGAGACCCAGCTTCGTTTCTTTCCTCGGGCTCCATGAGACACTTGTACCCTGGAATAACTTTCTCTTAGCTTTAGCTAGTTTGAGTTGGGGATCATATACTCCTGATCAATCCAGTATCACTGTTTTCTCTCATTAATCGACAATTAAATCCGAGTTCTGATGCCTTTTCATTTCTTTTTTTTTTTTTCTCTGTTTAATCACATTTCAAATATATTCACCCGGCTAGAGAATCACGTTGACCACTCACGGCCTTGGGCCATGGGAACGCAGAGTAACAAATAGCCCCAATATGGGAAGGGTGGGCAGTACATAGAGAGCTCTCAGCTTTGGGGGTCACACAGAGCCAGGGATCCTTTCTGAAAATTGTGCTTGGGTAGGGCTCCATAATATGGGACATATCCTGGGACTCTAACAAAAAATACTTAGTTGCATTAAGAATTGTCCTGTCTTCTAACATACACACACTACTATATATAAAACAGATAACCAACAAGGACCTACTGTAGTACAGGGAACTCTACTCGATACCCTGTAATAACCTATATGGGAAAAGAATCTGAAAAAGAACAGATAAATGTATATGTATAACTGAATCACTTTGCTGTACACCTGAAATTAACACAACATTGTAAATCAACTATACTCCAATGTAAAATTTAAAAAAAAATTTTAATTCTGTGCTCCACAGCAAGAGAAGCCACCGCAATGAAGAGTAGCCCCAACTAGAGAAAGCCCGCACGCAGCAGTGAAGACCCAACACGGCCAAAAATAAATAAATAAATAATAAATAAATTTAAAAAATAATTTTAATGAAAAAAGTAAAGTCAACTGATTAGAAACCTTAAAAAAATAACATTAAAAAAATATAGGGCTGCCCTGGTGGTGCAGTGGTTGAGATTCCGCCTGCCGATGCAGCGGACACGGGTTCGTGCCGTGGTCCGGGAAGATCCCACATGCCGCAGAGCGGCTGGGCCCGTGGGCCATGGCCGCTGAGCCTGCGCATCTGGAGCCTGTGCTCCGCAACGGGAGAGGCCACAACAGTGAGAGCCCCGCGTACCGCAAAAATAAAAAAATTAAAATCTGTTCCATAAAAAAGAAAGGATTGTCTTCTAAACTGCCCCGACTTGCTCCTCCCCATTCCCCAGGGGTTCTCAACAAAGACTGAGTCTCAAGGACCCTTGAGACAAAGGCCTCTTCACCAATGCAGTGGGAGAGGCAGCACCCTAGGCATCTGCATGAGTGAAGAAAATAATTGTTTGTGTGAATTTTTAACCTTTCAAATCTGTTTGTGTTGCCATGCAGACACAGTCTCACTGGTGCCCCTTAGTTCTCAGACTTGAAGAATAAGATGTTTTTGTATCTTCTTATCTCTGCTCTTGTAGATTTCAACATGGGTCATTTTCGATTTGATCCCATTAACTTATAGCCGTGAATTTTTTTTAAAAATTCTTAAAAAAAAAAAAAATTCTTAAGTGATCATAGCATTCAATATTTTTCTCTCGTTTATTCTCTACGGTCTCATTATTTGTCAAGACCAAACTCTTGTTTCTTATTCGTCAGTTCCTGTAGCATTTCCTAAGACCTTGACTGTTCATGGGCTTTTATTTTCTGTCTTCTTCTCTTACCCTCAGCAACATGCTTTTGAGAACACACTTTATCGAGAATGCAACTCACAGTGCCAAGATACAACTCCAAAAGTACTATGTAAAATCGCCATAAGTTTAGTCCAACCTTTTCCCCAAGGCTGATGGTCAAAGAAGTATCCTTACTTAGACCCGGCCAAACATTACCCAGCACTTGCCCTGAAAGGCAATTAATGAAACAAAAGGAACTTGCATCTTCAAATGACACAGAAGAGCTTGGATGAGATCCTGATGACCCAGCCCTGCTTGATTCTGGTCCAGGCACCAGATCCCAGGTCCCTGCATTACTCCTGAGTTTGTGATCCCTATAAGTACTTCTCTAATTCTTCTAAGCAGATGTCCAGGTTATCATTTGTAGGTCCAGGTATCACTGAAGAGCAGAACTAGCCTGCCCGTACCCGACAGTGTACAATACAGGCTTTGTCAAGGGCTTTTATTCAGAAGCGCTCACATTTGTGGCCTTGTGCCCAGACTGCTTCTGCCTAAATGAGCTATTATTGCCAAATAAACTTTTAGTCTTAGAGGCTTAGCCTCTCCCAGACGCTCAGTATATTGGCCTTGTTTCCTGCAGTTACATCCCAGCCCTTAGCCTTGCATCACGAATCCTCACGGAGATTTTTTTTCCCTTCTCCTTCTTGTGGTCAAACAATCCAGCTTTTCTATGTGAGTGGTGAGTGGTTTTCAATCACATATTTACATCTGCTCATCGCTTCGTACATGCAGGGTTGTCTCCCCAGATACAGTCTAAATTGCCTGTGGGAAGGGATCCTGGGTGTGTTGTTTATATCTCTCTGTCACATCTTGCGTGGGTACATCTGACGGCCAGTTAAGGGGAGACATCTTTCCAGTGGAAGAAAATATTGGATAGACAAAGAAATAAAGAAAACCTTTCTAACAGCTGAAGAAGAGATAGCTAGAAAGGGAAATTAAGGATAGGGGAGGCAATAAAAAGAGAAAAGAAAAGAGAAAAATGCACCTTTATTCCTCGGACCACTAGAATTCTTCCTCATCTGAGAGTTAATCTAGTAGGTGCTCTGTCATAATAAATAAAATGTTCAAGCTTCTTATATTTTATAGTCCGTTTCTAAGGCATTTTAATGTTTAATCCCACTGTAATTTCTATGTGATGTTGATTGTAAAGGTCCCCCTTTCACTATTCACTACAGCAGGAAACTCAGTTTTGTTCTTGAATAAGAATCAAATCGGGGCTTCCCTGGTGGTGCATTGGTTAAGAATCTGCCTGCCAATGCAGGGGACATGGGTTCAATCCCTGGTCCGGGAAGATCCCACACGCCGTGGAGCAACTAAGCCCGTGTGCCGCAACTACTGAGCCTGCCTTCCAGAACCCACGTGCCACAACTACTGAAGCCCATGTGCCTATACCCCATGCTCTGCAACAAGAGAAGCCACCGCAGTGAGAAGCCCACGGACCGCAGTGAAGACCCAACACAGCCAAAAATAAATAAATAGAATAAATTTATAAAAAAAAAGAATCATTCTTATTCAACACACATATCTTGGTAGCATAGTATGAGGGCATATATTGGATAATCTCTCAATATATCTCATTCCTATAACATGTTTAATAAAAGCAATGCAGGTATAGAAAGTACTTCCTAGTATCATAAAATAAAAGATAATAAACCATAATGGAAAATGATATAAAAAAGAATGTCTACATGTGTCTAACTGAGTCACTTTGCTGTACAGCAGAAATTAACACAATATTGTAAATCAACTATACTTCAATAAAAAAAAAAATTTAAGGTAAGCATTAAAGACCTAGTTGTTATTAAATTCAATTTTGTATTCTTTTTTGCAGTAGGGATTTCTCATAATTGTGGTTATATATAACATATAACTATAGCTAATACAATAGCTCTTTACTTTGACCTATGTATAAAGTGTTGCCTACAGTTCCAAATATTCACATGCTAAAAATGCAAAGTGTCAAAAAAATGCCATGTCATTTCTAAAATCAGTACTGTAACTCAGAGACAATTGAAATTGATCTCTTACATGTCACATCCAAGGCAGGTGAGAGCATGGGCACATTTCTCATAAAGATGCATTGAAACACAGAGCTGCCTTTCTTTTCATATCCACTTTAAAGCATCTATTCAGAATCCAGCTCCGTGCTCTGGATCAGAGTCAGTTTTTGTCACCGATATGGGTGAAAGTCTCATCACTATTTATCCAGGATGTTTGACAAGTGAACCACATCCAAGAAAGTGCTGGCAGGAATCAAAGATTATTTGGAACACCCTGGAAGAAAGCTAAAGACTTGGATGTAATTTTTAACCAGAAGAAACTTCCTCTTCACTAAACAGTCCAAGTTCTTACATTATTATTTATCAATATAGTCAGAGAAAGATCTTTTCACCTATTTAATTTCATTCAACTTTCCATTTTTTAAGTTCAGAGAATGTCTATTTCTATTATGTGTGTGGATATCAAGGGCACCCACTGAAGACATGCAGGAAAAACAACTAAGGATTTAAAATTATGGAGCTGAGGTTATCACTGATTCAATGTTAATTAAGTACCTTCTTTTTATTTTTTCTTTACCAACACAAAGATGATAAACAGTGGTTCTAGCCCCAGGTCCAGAGGTGAAGGAAGGGAGTTGATCAGACAGCTCTGCCAGGAAGTTTGTCTGCAAATAGGAAGGTTATTTTTACCAACAATTACAGACGCCAGAGCATATATTTTGACTGTATTTTCTGGGTGTGTAGGTGTGAGATCGAGCAGGACACAGTGGGGGCCCTCCCGGGTACAAAAGCCCCTCTGTGTCCCCCATTTCTTGTTTGTAGAAAAAGGCTTTAGTCTCCTAGGCCTTCCCTGAGTTCCAAAGAGCAGACTCAAGCAGTTACTAATTAGGGAGGTGAGGCTGACAGAAACAAAGGAAAAGGAGGTGAGCAAAAAAAGTAATGATACCTAAAACAGAGTTCCTCCTCAAGAGATCTATTTATCAGTCTTATGCATCTCTTTGAGTTGTTCTTCAGAAACTAAGACTCCCACCCATGTGGAGGATGCTGACTACATGCTGACAGCAAGCACACAGACCCCAGACTGGTTGGAACCAGAAGGTTGATGGTTAAGATTCCTGAAACATTGCCCTGTTACCTCACCACCAGCCAATCAGAAGAAAGTCAACAAGCTGCAACCCTCACCCCAAATGCTGCCTTTAAAAACCCTTCCCCAGGGACTTCACTGGTGGCACAATGGTTAAGAATCCACCTGCCAATGCAGGGTACATGGGTTCAACCCCTGGTCTGGGAAAACCCCCATGCTGCAGAGCAACTAAGCCCCTGCACCACAACTACGGAGCCTGTGCTCTAGAGCCTGCGAGCCACAACTACTGAGCCCGCAAGCCACAACTACTGAAGCCCGCGTGCCTAGAGCCCGTGCTCCGCAACAAGAGAAACCACCGCAATGAGAAGCCCACGCACCGCAACAAAGAGTAGCCCCTGCTTGCTGCAACTAGAGAAAGCCTGTGCACAGCAACAAAGACCCAACGCAGCCAAAAAAAACCCAAAAACCAAAAAACCCTTCCCTGAAAGCCATTGGGGATTTGGGGTCTTTTAAGCATTAGCTGCCCATTCTCCTTGCTTGGCACCCTGCAATAAACTCTGAACGTTCCTTCACCACAACCCAGTGTCAGTAGATTGGCGTTGCCAGGCAGCAGGTGAGCGGACCCCAGTTTGGTTCAGTAACAGACAGTCTGGGTAGAGCTATTTTCCTCTTTTGCTCAGTTCCCACTGTCATCCAATACATAATATGTGGTCCTGAACACAGTCTTGTCTGTGACTCTAACGAGGATCCAACTCATGACCCTGACCTCCTGGACACAAGGGTCTAGAGCTGTGCTGATCCGTACCGCAGTCACTAACCACTTGTGGTTATTTACACTTCAGTTAAATTTAAAACTTCAGTTTCCAATATCACATTTCAAGTGCCCCACAGGCAAATATGATTATGGCTCACGGCTACTGTATTGAACAGTGCAGATATAGAAGATTTCCACCATCACAGGAAGTTCTGTTGGACTGTGCTAGCTAGATCCTGGGGACTCAAAGTCTGTGAAGCAGCAGCAGTGGCCTCATCAGGGGCTTGTTAGAAATGCAGAGTCTCAGTTACCCCCAAATCTACTGAGTCATAATCTGTTTACAAAGACTGCCAGGTGATTTATGCACCATTCAAGTTTGAGATGCATTGCTCTAGACAATGAAGGAAGCACAGCCTCGGGTTTAGAACAAGGAGAGAACTGTATCCAGGTTGGGTTTACCAGGTGCAGGGTCACCTCCTGCAGCAAGGTGTGTTACCGTGGCTTATTAACACCAGGAAGAACATAAGGTTACTTCCAGCCATAATTTAACAATCAACATCCCTACCAATTGCTGGTGTTGACCCATGCCTTCCTTCCTCTTGATCCCCTCAAAAGAGCCAAGCATTGACTAATCCCTTACTCTGAGCTATACCTTGTTCTAGGTGTCTCATACCTTGTTCTAGGTGTCTCATACCTTGTTCTAGGTGTCTCATACGTTTTGATTCATTAACCCTCACAAACAACCCAACAGGTGGCTTATGTTATTAACCTCATTTTACAGATGAGGATTTTCGAGATGCAGAGAATGGAAGTAAGCTAAGGTCACCATGGCCAAGCCAAGGTTCCACGGAACTCACACAAGAGGGTCTCTCCAGGCTGCTGGCAGTTCCCGGAAAACTACAGCTTTGGGGGTTCTTACCAGGTGCTCTGAGCTCCAAAGCCAGAGGGGTGGAAAGGGTTACTTGTTTGTCCTGTGCTTCTCTTGGTTCCACTTATCTCCCTGAGAGGCTCCACAGTTCAGATTTGCTGTCACCTACTTTAAGGTGATGGCTGGCAAAACCCCACGTTTCCTTCCTGTTTGTCTAGCTTAGCACATCCTAATGCTCGACTCTCTTTCCCCAAATTCCCAGGAAGAACCCAGGAAAGACGGAGAGCTGCAGTTAAGCTCCTGCCAAGATCCTAATGCAACCTGTCCACCGGGGGATGCAGGCCCCGCCTAGAATCAGCTGTTTCCTGCCCTGCCTAATGGCTCAGGGTGAGTCATCACTCTCCCCAGCCCCACTAGGGCGTGGCTCCTCTGATCCCTTACCAGTAAGGGATCAGTAAGGCCGCCCAGTAAGGCTGGAGAGCCAGCTATTTCTCCTTTGCCTCTCATGAATTTTAAATGACTGCACTTAAAGCCCCAAAGTGCCCACAGACCTGAAATTAACTCTGTCGGCCTTTGGCAGACACCAAATGACCTGCATGCATTAAAGCCCAATGAGGGGTAACTGGGGGCTTGCCAGGGCCTTGCCTCTCACATGGCTAAAGAGGGACCTGCCTCAGCATCAGCCTTGTGTGTTTATTCACAGTGTCAAGTTTTGTGGAACCAACAGGACACACCACCCAGGACCTTAGTTTCCTCCCCTCCTGTACTCTGCTTGGCTTGCTTTCAGTAGGAAATGGTATGTTCTGGAAGGATTGTGTCTCTGTACCCCGTGGGTATCCAGCAGAGGGCCCTGCATGCAGTGGGCACTCAATAGATGTTTATTAAGGAAGGAATGCAAATGAATGGGGATTCCAATGATTGCTGTTACTGGTCTATAGCCAATAAGAGCAGCACGACACTCTGTAGCCCTCTAGGAGCCTTCTGCAATAAACAAAGTACTCTATAAAATTTCAGGCGATAAATGCACGTACTAGTCTTATCTGATAACCGGGAAGGCTGGTGTTAAGTGAGGTTATGATGTGGCTACCATCGAACCTGGCAGAATAAAATTCAGTCTTTTTCGTTTGTACCTTGAACCTCTATAGTCAGGAGGAACTGAGATCTAAGGAAAAAGGGTCACAGTCACTGCGGCCAACTGATTTATGTCCGTCTGAGGGTGACCTGAGACAAGACCACTGGATTTGCTAAGAAAAAGGGTACAAATGAACTTATCTACAAAACAGAAATAGAGTCACAGATGTAGAAAACAATCTTATGGTTACCAGGGGATAAGGGCGGGGGGATAAATTGGGAGATTGGGATCGACATATACACACTACTATATATAAAATAGATAACTAATAAGGACATGCTGTATAGCATGGGGACCTCTACTCAATATTCTTTGATGACCTATATGGGAAAAGAATCTGAAAAAGACTGGATATATGCATATGTATAACTGATTCACTTTGCTGTACACCTGAAACTAACAACACTGTAAATCAACTATACTCCAATAAAATAAAAAGAACATTGGATTTGCTCTGTGGCTGCAGTATGCTTCAGGGGCAGAAACAAAGCCAAGGGGCAAGGCCTCCAGAGTTGGTGTGAACTGCTGCATTTTTCAGCCTGGAAGGGAAGAAGGGTGAGAGGTCGGGGTGGAGTAAACCAGTGAGATTCCGACGCCACCTTTGGAGGGCACAGGCCAGGGCTGGGCCCCATGGCATCCGTCTCTGCCGGAACACGCTCTAGAGCACCAGTGAATGGATCCTGACGATAGCACTTACCTGAAATATTTGCCAACAACTTCACCCTCATTGGAAACTGAGAGGAAATGCTCTAGGGAGGAGGTGATTACATCATGCTGGCTTCTGCCCTCCTCCTGGCTCTGAGGGCTGCGCCCTGTATTGTCACCCTGCATTCTGCCAACACCCATGTTTTGCTTTTCCCTTCAAGCTGGTGAGATGGGTTAAATGGATTCTTTTATGTCCAGAGAGGAGTCTGATCCTTAAAGGACCTCATTAAAGAGAAAGCGTTTTTTGAGAGTCATTGAGTTTAATGGGTCTTTATGTAAAGACGGACTTTCCAAAATCCCTCCTGAAGAAGGCCATTTGCACCACTGTCTTGAATATTTGTGTCCTCAGTACAGCCTCTGAGGAACTGACTGTGGATGAGGTCAGTGGGTGACAGAGACCGCAGGGAACTTTCCACTGTAAGGAGGACGCAGGTCTTTGCATGATGGCTTACAGATGACTTGGACCTTTTATTTTATCTTACTTATTAAAAGTACTAAAAGTAACATGGTTAATCATTAGAGAAATATAAATCAGAACTACAATGAGGTATCACCTCACACCAGTCAGAATGGCCATCATCAAAAAGTCTACAAACAGTAAATGCTGGAGAGGGTGTGGAGAAAAGGGAACCCTCCTGCACTCTTGGTGGGAGTGTAAATTGGTACAACCACTATGGAGAACAGTATGGAGGGCCCTTAAGAAAACTGAAAATAGAGCTACCATATGATCCAGCAATCCCACTCCTGGGCATGTATCCTGAAAAGACAAAAACTCTAATATGAATATTATATCACTTATATGTGGAATCTAAAAAAAATCATACAAATAACTTATTTAAAAAATAGAAATAGACTCACAGACATAGAAAACAAACTTATGGTTGGTTACCAAAGGGGAAAGGGGAGGGGAAGGATAAATTAGGAGTTTGGGATTAACAGATACACACTACTATATATAAAATAGATAACCAACAAGGACCTACTGTACAGCACAGGGAACTCTCCTCAATATCTTGTAATAACCCATAAGGGAAAAGAATCTGAAAAAGAATAGATATATATATATATATATATATAAAACTGTATCACTGTTCTGTATACCTGAAACTAACACAACATTGTAAATCAACTATACTTTTAAAAAAGAAGTGCTAAGAGTGTAAATTGTGATGACGATGTAGCAGCAACCATCATACGTAGCACTTTATTTTTTCAAAGTCCTGAGGTATTATAGCATTCCTCTCCTTCTTTAACCCCAAGAAGAATCAGCCCCGTCTTATGTGTCCTAAGAGGACATATCTCTAGCTGGGATGAAGGAGAGGGCACTGAAGTTAAATGAGGTCCTGAGTTTGTATCCTGACTGTCACTGAGCAGTTGTGGGGCCCTGAGCAAAATATTTCATCCTCTGAGCCTTGGTTTAATTATTCGTAAAGATAATCATAAAATTTATCTGAAAGAGTCATCCTGAGGACTATATGAGATCTCAAGTGAGAAGTTAAGCTTTCAGCAAATACTTGATGGGAGAATTAACTACACTGTCATAATTCATGGGTCACATGTCCCAACAGCTGCGTAACCTTCCTGTCAGTGATGGAACAGATCTCACTCATCTGTGTACACCCGGCACCCAGCCAGAGCCCCACCCATTACAGTGCTGAAGAAATGAATGAATGAGTCACGTAGCTCATGTTGCTTCTAGGACCACTGGGCTGACCAGTGTTGTCAAGAGCTCTGCTGGGCTGGAGGGGCTCTCTTCCCTGGTGGTCCAGTGGTTAGGATTCCAGGCTTCCACTGCAGCGAGCTCAGGGTCCATCCCTGGTCGGGGAACTAAGATCCCGCATGAGAGAGCTCTGCTGAGCTGGAGAGAGCTGGACTGCCAGGTGTCTTTTGGAACAACCGATTAGGACTGAAAGTAACAGTGAAAGTCACAGTCAAGGCTTTGATTAACCACTGCCATAGTAGAAGCAGGAGGCTGGGTTGGAGAGCGAGCTGGGGCCGCCTGTTCCATCTCCCCCTGAACAGCACCAAGCGAGGGTCAAGAGTAGCAGCACAGGGCTTCTCTGGTGGCGCGGTGGTTGAGAGTCCGCCTGCCGATGCAGGGGACGTGGGTTCGTGCCCCGGTCCGGGAAGATCCCAGATGCCGCGGAGCGGCTGGGCCCGTGAGCCATGGCCGCTGAGCCTGCGCGTCTGGAGCCTGTGCTCTGCAGCGGGAGAGGC
The DNA here is from genome assembly GCF_003031525.2 of Neophocaena asiaeorientalis asiaeorientalis. Classification (NCBI taxonomy): domain Eukaryota; kingdom Metazoa; phylum Chordata; class Mammalia; order Artiodactyla; family Phocoenidae; genus Neophocaena; species Neophocaena asiaeorientalis. The sequence continues at coordinate 3,428,000 of NW_020173682.1, read as the reverse complement.
CACAACAGTGAGAGGCCCGCGTACCGCAAAAAAATATAAATAAATAAAAATAAAAAAGCGCAGAGTGTGAGGACCCATCTTGCCCCTCCTCCTCATGCCCGCACTACCACCTGGTAACCACTCCCTTGGTCAGTAGGTCTGGGGACCCTGGGGACAGGCTGTTGCCAAGCCCAGTGTACACGTTCATGAGTGTAGCTCAAAGTTCATTTTAAGCTTGTGGGTTAGGAAGGCACTGGGACTCTTTCTCTGATGTCAGGACGCTTTGTGATGGTATCTTTATCCCTTCTGTCTGTGTGATCTCAGTGGAAAGCTTTCAGGTCCAAGAACTAGGGTTGCCAGGTAAAATACAGGCTACCCTGTTAAACTTAAGTTCAGATTAAAGAACAAGTAATTTTTTAGTATGCCCCAAATACTGCATACTAAAAAATAATAGATATTTTAAAGTCTGCCAACCCTATAAGTGGCAGACGTTAAAAATTAGAGTTTTCCAGAGCAAGTAGCACTGACCAGGAAAGTATGAAGTGGTGATGAAGATTTGATCTGGCCTCCCTTTTCTGGGACCAGTGCCCTTTTGATACCAAATCTGGTATCAGGAAAGGACCTCATATCAGGTATTCACACTTCAGTGGGAATTGTCAGCAGGTGTGTCTGCCTCTTTAATGTTCTAACGTGGAGCGGAGGACACTGCCTCCTGTTAAAAGTGAAGTGGGACATCACTGAGCAGGGGGTGATAGATCTTCGGTCTGAGTTCCTTCCCAAGGCAGGAGGTAGGGGGAAGACGTGGACTTTCAGAGTTAGATGGTCTTCAGATCCTGGCCTGTTGCTTCCTGTATCACGATTTGCAGTCAATTACTTCTCAGTGCATTTATGCTCACTATAGTACATTTACCTTCAGGGTTATCGTGAGGATTGGTTGAGTCTATACATGTGAAGTATCTGGCACATAGTAGATGCTCAGTAAATATTATTTATCTTTTTTTCCTCCATGTGCTTATTCCATGTACTGGCAAAGATGACCATGTCTATCTGAGGCCATCTGTAGGTACCTATCTAAAATGCTAACCTGGAATGTTACTCAGCCATAAAAAAGAACAAAATAATGCCATTGACAGCAACCTGGAAGGACCTAGAGATTGTCGTACTGAGTGAAGTAAGTCAGACAGAGAAAGACAAGTATCATATGATATCATTTATATGTGGAATCTAAAAAAATGGTACAAATGAACTTATTTACAAGACAGAAATAGAGTCACAGATGTAGAAAACATACTTACGGTTACCGAGGGGATGGGGGGGAGGGATAAATTGGGAGATTGGGATTGACATATACACACTTCTCTATATAAAATACATAACTAATAAGGATCTACTGTATAGCACAGGGAACTCTTACTCAATACTCTGCAATGCTGTATATGGGAAAAGAATCTAAAAAAGAGTGGATATATGTATACCGGATTCACTTTGTTGTACAGCAGAAATTAACACAACATTGTATATCAACTATACTCCAATAAAAATTTTTAAAAAATAATAAAAAGCTAACGTGGGGGGCTTCCCTGGTGGCGCAGTGGTTGAGAGTCCGCCTGCTGATGCAGGGGACACGGGTTCGTGCCCCGGTCCGGGAAGATCCCACATGCCGTGGAGCAACTAAGCCCACGTGCCACAACTACTGAAGCTGGCGCACCTAGAGCCCGTGCTCCGCAACAAAAGAAGCCACCGCAATGAGAAGCCCACGCAGCGCAACAAAGAGTAGCCCCCTCTCGCCGCAACGAAAGCCCGCGTGTAGCAATGAAGACCCAAAGCAGCCATAAATAAATAAATAAATAAAGTAAATAAATAAATTTTTAAAAAAGAAACATTATCATTTTCAAAAATAAATGCTAACCTGTAGGGTTAAAGACCACGTATAGAATTACATAAAAGGGACCACTCTTCCCCAAATAATACATTTCTACAAACCATCTATTGGACACTTACTATAAGAACGGTAGAAAACACTTATAAAGGACATATTACGTGCTTAGGATGGTTCTAGATGCTTCACACACATTAACTCATTGGATACCCAAAACAGCTCTATGAGGAGATGCTACTGTCATCATTTCCACCCCATTTTGGATGAGGAAACTGAAAGGTCGAGTCACTAACTCTACTCACCTACCTAGTAAATGGTAGAAACAGATTTTTGATGCAGGCAATTGGAACGAGCGTTCCCACCATGAGCTACCTCTTTCTACGGCTTTCTGTGGGCCAGATCTCTGATCCACGTCCCTTCTCTCGTTTAAAACCCATGAAGTAGAGATTCCTAAAATCTTTCCCAATCTATAGTTTGACCAGCTGCTGGTTAGTGGCAGAGCCAATCTCTGAGAACAATCAAGAAGATGGTATGTATGTATTCAGAACACTTTGAATCTTAATATTGTTATGTCTGATACTGTTGAATTGTGGATGTTTCATCCTAGAGATGGTGAACCTCCCAGAACTGACACAGTTAGGTGCTCTCATGTGTCAGGACATCGTCTGTTCAAGAACGTTCCCCTGGGGCTTCAGAAAACCTCCATCCAACCCCTGGGAAGGGCAGCCTTTCTGGGCTTTTCTCTGACGCCTTCTTCTCAGCACACAGGGTGATCAGCTGTGTGCTCAGAAATAGGATCCCGGGACGGAGGTTTTGTCCAAATCCTCTGATGCAGCACTCTGGTTTTTTTTTTGGTGACAAGTGAATCAGGTTTCCATTAAAAACACTGATGCCGAAAGAGAGAAAAAAAAAAACCTCCGACATCATTTTGGAGGGTGATTCTTTGTCTGAATTCTGGAACCCGGAATGGAAAATTGGCAGCTCGGCCTGAAAGATGAGAGTGTGTCAGGCAGCTGCAAGGCTAGGAGATAAAAACCACAAAACGGGGAGCAACTCGCTTAATCTGAACTTGGATGGATGGGTGGGTGGAGGAGGGGTGGCAAGAAGTAAGCGCCATGTTAGAATCCAGGTCTCAGCCTCCCAGGGTGGTACTCGTGTTGCCTAATCATGACATCACTCAAGTCATTCTCACGCCTTTGGCCCACTTTTGAAATTACTTAGCAATGGGCGCTGAAGCCAAGTTGGAAAGAAATTACCGTCTGACTCAGACTGTTCATCTCTGTTTTGATAACAACAGCAAATCATTGGGACTTAGCTTCTATTTGTTATGAAAATATCCTAAAGCATTGCAAAGTGTTCCTTAATTTACCCCCTGCCTCAAGAAAGTGCCCGTTGTGTACAGGTGAAAAAGCAGATTCACGTGCATTGGGGGTAAATAGCTAGGATGCCTCTTCAGCAGAAAGCCTTGGGGAAGAAGCTGAGAAGGCAGCCTCTGGCATCAGATCCGCATTTGAATACGGGCTCTCCACCCCAGTGCCCTCCTCTGCAGGTGGCAATAATCACATGACCCCCTTCGAAGGGCTGCTGGGGTGATCCAACGAGATGAAAATGTCTGGCGCGGTAGGCAGGTAATTGTTATTTATACTTCTGTTTGTAAACACATAGTTCAGAGCAAAAAAAAACAACAACCCCAAAAAAACAAAAAAGAAGAGGAAGTCGTTGATCCTGCCGGTTATAATTTCATGCAGGTGGGGGGTTTTATAGCTACCGCTTCACAATGAAGCCCTGAGCACCTGGGAGTTTCTGGAAAGCGTGTCGAGCCCTCCAGCCAAGTCATTTAATAGGAGTATTGTATACCCGGCCTCCCCTTAGAGGCTGTGGGATCTACGGTCCAGGGGCATCTTCTTTCTCTGATACAGGTAACTGTGAGATGCAAGAATTAAACTCACACCAGGTGGCCTTCACCGTGTTTCCTCCAGTGACACAGGCTCACATCACTCCACCCTCTCCCCTCTGCTTTCTTCCTTTTATTGTTGTTATTTCTCTGCCTGTTTATCCATCTGATTTGGCTCTCAGCTTTGTGTTATCTGAAGACTGGTCCGTGAAGCAAAAACAGTTTCCTATGGTTTTCACCTTGTCTTTCCTCTAACCAGAAATTAAATCGTTCACATTTATTGTCTGCCTACAACTTGCTTGGGTTTCTGAATTCCAAAAGAGAATTCACAAAAATTCTTCAAAGTTCCAAGGAACTCTTTTGACTCTTATCTTAAATACCTCCCTGAAAGCTGGATGGGTTCCCGTCCTGGGCCTGAAGGACCTTTGACCTGGAGCCATTTGCCAGCCCTGCTGCTTCCTTTCCCATTTCTGATATTTACCCTCCTACCTCTTTTGTGCCCTGTTTTATGTCTTTTGTGGTCTTTCTCTCTGCGATACTATGATTTATAAAAAAATATATATTTGGTCATTCAGAGGACAAAAATATGTTTTTCATCTATGTTTGGTCTTCGGCCACATTTCCAAGTTTACAGCTCCTCAAACCCTTGGAATTTCCTGTGTTGAGAGTGATAAACGTGTCATGTGAATGAGGTGATGTTTAGAAGCATCTAAGTGGGGACTTGTTGCCAGGAGAACCAACCCTGTGATTAGACGGTTGGAACTTTCCCTGATTTCCGGGGAGGGGAGAGGGGCTGGAGGTTGAATCAATCACCAGTGGCCAATGATTTAGTCAACTATGACTAATGTAATGATGCCTCCATTAAAAAAAAAAACACAACAAAACCCAAAGACAGTTTTCTGGCTCTTTTTTTTTGGAGAGCTTCCACATGGGGAAATCAGAGCACCTCCACGTGCCACCGTGCTGGCCTCACACTCCACCAGGACAGGAGCTCTTTTGTTCAGGACCTCATCCTATGGATCTCTTCATCTGGCTGTTGACTAGTATCCTTCAACATCCTTTTATAATAAATCAGTAATCTAGGCAGTAAATGGGTTTTCCTGAGTTCCGTGAGCCATTCTAGCAAATTAATTGAACCCAAAGAGGGGGTCGGGGGAACCTCTGATTTATAACCAGTGGGTTAGAAGTACAGGTAACAACCCAAGCTTGCGACAGCATCTGTAATAGAGGGTGGTCCTGTGGGACTGAGCCCCTTACCTGTGAAATCCGATTCTATCCCAGGGTAGATGGTGTCAGAATTGAGTTGCATTCTCAGACAAGCTGCTGGCATCCACGAATTGCTTGCTCGTGTGGGTAAGCCTCCAGACACACGGAATTAGGTCCAGGAACCCTATTTACTCTCCTTTCAAAACCTTACCATCCCCTCACTTCTATAATCCCTGTAAGACAACTGGATACTCTGTAGTGGACATCTAATATATTTGCCACCCAGCATTTCTCCCTTCTGCTAACAGCATTTCCCTCCCATTTGGTGGGTGGGGAAGGGGAGGGGCAGGCTGTCAGTCACAATAAGCCCACCTCCTGACCACAGTAATGGGCCCAGGATGGGCATGTGACAGGACAGGTCAGTCAGGGTCCTTTCCTGGGGTGTTGCATTTATGTTGATAAATAGATAGGTAGATGGGTAGGTAGATAGACAGGTAGGTAGGTAGATAGATTAGATAGATTAGATAGATAGATAGATAGAGACGGCTAGCTAGATAGGTAGATAGATAGAGATAGATAGAGACAGATGATAGATAGGTATAGATAGGTAGATAGAGATAGATGATAGATAGATATAGATAGGTAGATAGATAGGTATAGATGGCTAGCTAGATAGAGATAGAGATAGATGATAGATAGAGATAGATGACAGATAGATATAGATAGGTAGATAGATAGATATAGATGATAGATAGAGATAAATGATAGATAGAGATAGATGATAGATATATAGATAGAGATAGGTAGATAGATAGGTAAAGATAATAGAGAGAGAGAGAGAGAGAGAGAGAGAGACAGACAACCCCTTGTCTCTTGGATCTACAGCTCTAAGATGGCTACTCTTTAGTCATGTCCCTTGAAGGAAGGCTGTTGGCTACTACAGGATAAAATGAGGTCACTTCACAGAGAGAAGAAAAACTAAGAGATGAAGTTATGTGAGCTAGTAAGTTTCTGGTTTGCTTAAACTGGCTGGATTCAGATTTCTGTCACTTACAGCCCCAAAAGTCCTGATTAAGATATAACCTTCTCAAGAATTTGAGCCATTTGTAGTGAGGTGGATAGACCTAGAGTCTGTCATACAGAGTGAAGTAAGTCAGAAAGAGAAAAACAAATACCGTATGCTAACACAAAGATATGGAATCTAAAAAAGAAAAAAAAGGTTCTGATGAACCTAAGGGCAGGACAGGAATAAAGATGCAGACATAGAGAATGGACTTGAGGACACGGGGAAGGAGAAGGGTAAGCTGGGATGAAATGAGAGAGTAGCACTGACATATATACACTACCAAATGTAAAATAGATAGCTAGTGGAAAGCAGCTGCATAGCACACGGAGATCAGTTCGGTGCTTTGTGACCACCTAGAGAGGTGGGATGGGGAGGGTGGGAGGGAGACACAAGAGGGAGGGGATATGGGGATATATGTATACATATAGCCGATTCACTTTGTTATACAGCAGAAACTAACACAACATTGTAAAGCAATTATGCTCCAATAAAGATGTTTAAAAAAGATATAACCTTCTCATTTTTAAGAATGTCTGCTGCCTTCCATTCATATGTTATCATGATGTCCCATATTCACTTTGTAAAAAAACTTTTAATTTCGAAATACAGTCTGTCCTTGAACAACATGGGTTTGAACTGCACAGCTCCAATGATAGGCAGTTTTTTTCAATAGTAGGTACGGTACTACCCTTTCCGCAGTTAGTTGCATCTGAGGATGTGGAACCCCAAATATTGAGGGCCAATGATTGGATTGGATTATCCATGGATCTTGGTGTCTGCAGCGGGTACTGGAACCAATCTCCCATAGATACCGAAGGGCAACTATAATTATACATTCACGGGAAGTTGTAAAGATAGTACAAGGAAGTCTGTGTACCCTTCACCCAGTTTTCCTCAATGGTTACATCTTCTGCAGCTATAGTGCAACACAATGCAATATCAAACCCAGAATATCTACGTTATTGTAAAATGTGTGTAGTCCTGTGTCATTTCACCACATGTGTAGACTCATATCATCACTGCAATCAAGATATAGAAGTATTTAATCACTACAAAAGTCTCTCTTGTGCTACTCCTTTATATGCATAACTTATCACAGTCTACTGATATCAAGATTTAACCAGTTTGAGTGACGTGTACAAACTTCACCTCCCTTTACTTCCCTTTACTCTTCCCCATTATAGAATTGTCTTGAATATTTCCACTACATACACTGAGAACCATATCAGACAGTGTTACATTTCTTGCTTCAATTGTCAAACAAAATTTAGAAAATTCCAGAGGAGAAGGAAAGTCTATGATATGTACCCATATTTTTACTCTTTCTGTTCTCTTTTCTTTCCTGATGTTCCAATATTCTATCACTTCCTGTTTAGAGAACTTTCTTTAGCCCTGCTTTTGGAGCAGTTCTGCTAGTTTAAAATTTTCTTAGTTTTCTTTCAGTTGAGAATGTCTTGATTTCCCTTTCATTCCTGAAGGGACTTTTCACTGGATATAGATTTCTGGGTTGACTGTTCTTTTCTGTCAGCACCTGAAAAATGTGGTGCCACTTTCTCCTGGCTTCCATGGTTTCTGGTGAGAAATCTGCTGTTACTCCATTTGTTTCTCTCTTATAGGTAAGGTGTTTCTCTCTCTCCTTGCTCTCACATTTTTCCCCTTGTCTTTAGTTTTCAGAAGTTTGACTGTAATGTGTCTTGGTGTGGATTTCTTTGAGTTTTTCCTGTTTGGGATCTCTCAGATTCTTGAATCTGTCAGTTTATGTCTTTTGCCAAATTTGAGGATATTTCAGCCATTATTTCTATAAATATTTTTCTAGCCTCATTCTTTTCCTCCTCTCCTGGTGTTTTCCCACAGGTCCTTGAGGCTCTGTTCATTTTTTCTCTCTCTGGTGTTCAGATTGGGTAAATTCCATTGTTTTACCTTCTGGTTCACTGATTCTTACCTCTGTCCCTGAATTCTTCAGTTGAGCCCATTCAATGAGGTTTTCATTTTGGTAATTGTGGCTTTGGTTCTAAAATTTCCAGTTTGTTCTTCATTATAGCTTCTATTTCTTTACTCAGACTATTTTTCATTTATTTGGGGCATGTTTGTAATTGCTCTTTGAAGAATATTTATGATGGCTGTTTTAAAATCTTTGTCAGATAATTCTAACGTCTGTGTAAAGCTGGTATTGGCCTGTTGATTGTCTTTTCTCATCCAAGTCAAGATATTCCTGGTATTTGGTATGATGAGTGATTCTCCACTGAAGCCTGGACATTTTAGGTATTATGATGGGAAACTCTGGGTCTTATTTATTTGTGTGTGTGTGTATATATTTTTTTCTAAGATTCCACACATAAGTGATATCATATGATATTTGTCTTTCTCTTTCTGACTTACTTCACTTAGTATGACAATCTCTAGGTCCATCCATGTTGCTGCAAATGGCATTATTTCATTCTTTTCTTTTTTTATGGCTGAGTAATATTGGATCTTATTTAAATCTTCTGTTTTAGCAGGCCCCTCTGACACTGCCCTGGGGTTGAAGTTCAGGTTTTCCACTGTTTCTCCCCTGACACCTGGGGGAGAGGGGATCCCTGTTACTGTAGAGCAGGAGTGGGAGTTTAGGCCCCCACTAGTCCTCCCTGATACCTCCCTGGGTGGGAGGCACAGGGATGCCTTTTTACTCTCCCTGTGTGTCCCCTAATGAGACCAGGACGGGTGACCTCATTACCTCTGGGCAGGGGTGAAAGTTTTGACTCTCTGATGGACTTCCTCTGACACCACCCCAGGAGGTGTCTCATTACCCCAAACCTGGGAAGGGTAGTAGTCTAGGCTCCCCACTCAGCCTTTGCTGGTGGGAGTGAAGGTGAAACCACAGTTTCCTCTGTGGTGTTTGGCTGGAACTGAGTGGTCACGTTCTGCAAGCTTTCTGTCTTGCCAGGCTGCCCCCTTTTCTGTTTCACTTCTACTGATTGATCTGTTCAAGTTACCTATTTCTTCTTGATTTGGTTTTGGTGGGCCCTATGATTCTAGAAAGTTGTCCATTTCTTCTAGGTTGTCGAATTGGTTAGCTCTAGCCTCCTCTTTTCATTCATGACTCCTCCGTGAGCAGGGACTATCTCCCCCAGGCTCCTTTTTCAGGACATTTCCCCCATCAGCTTCCCATGAGCCATTGCAGCAGATGGTTAAGGCCCCAAGCTCTACCTTTTCAAAGGCCCCTAGAGTTTTCCACATCTTAATGTGTAGTCATTCTGGGGACACTTGGAGAGACGGCAGGTCAGCTGACCGAGTGATGAGGGTCATGCAGGCAGCCAGCTACCTTATGGGGCACAAGACTGAGCCCAGATGTGACCTTCATTCTCTGATTTTGTGGCTAGTTCTTTTAATTGGTAGCTAAATGTAAGCAGTGCCTTTTTTTTTTTTCTGATTTGGATAGCACAGAAAGCATTTGGGATAAACAGCAAGGTCCTACTGTATAGCACAGGGAACTATATTCAATATCCTATGATAAACCATAATGAAAAGAATATGAAAAAGAATGTATATATGTGTACAACCAAGTCACTTTGCTGTACAGCAGTAATTAACACATTGTAATTCAACTATACTTCAATAAAACAAATTTTCAACAAAAGGCATTTGAAGGGCTGTAAGCTGTTATACGGTCTGTAATTTACTTTTAAGTACTTCAGCAAAGGTGGTGTGTGTGTGTGTGTGAATTTTGATCTTCACCATTCTTTTTTTTTCTTAAAGTTTTTTTTTTTTGCGGTACGCGGGCCTCTCACTGTTGTGGTCTCTCCTGTTGCGGAGAACAGGCTCCGGACGCGCAGGCCCAGAGGCCCTGGCTCATGGGCCCAGCCGCTTCGCGGCACGTGGGATCTTCCCGGACCGGGGCACGAACCCACGTCCCCTGCATCGGCAGGCGGACTCTCAACCACTGCACCACCAGGAAAGCCCTCTTAAAGATTTTTTTGATGTGGACTATTTTTAAAGTCTTAATTGCATTTATTACAATATTGCTTCTGTTTTGTTTTTTTTTTTATGTTTTGTTCTTTTGGCCACGAGGCATGTGGGATCTTAGCTCCCCAACCAGGGATCAAACCCGCACCCCCTGCATTGGAAGGCAAAGTCCTAACCACTGGACCACCGGGGAAGTCCCTGATCTTCACCATTCTTAACTGGGGTTTCAATTGAGGGGTCTTTACTTAGCTTGAACGACTAATCAGGAGCCCATATTCCAGTGAGGAAATCTCTAGGCCTTTCAGTTAGCTTTCTCTCTGATCACTGTGGGGCTTTGATAATTAGCATAATAGGTTTTATAACTGACTTGAATTTGGTGAAATGACTGGGGTGAAGCCACGAGGAACGGCTTCCAACATCGTGGCCTTGCTGGGACCCTCCTGCCCCTGCAAGCCTGTTGCTGCGTACTTTGGAACAGAGCCCAAGGTTCCAGACGCAGTCCTGTGTCCAGGCTTCCAGACACCCGGTCCTGACCACGTCTGCCGAATCCTCCTGCTAGGATATCATGGAGCCCACCTTAGGCAAACTTCTCATGCAAGGTCCTGGATGGTATGTCTCAGAAAACAGAGCTGCCGTTTCATGGAACTTACAGAACAGGCTCCACGACCAGGATTTGCCAGCTCGCTAGTAAATATTTGTAGGTGTGACAGTTCTCTGAGACTTACCTGTGTTGTAACCACCTGCTTGATAGATGATGTTGTTATGGAACAAACTCACCTACCTCTGTCTTTGTGTGATGACCCACAGCCATGAATCCTTACAAGGGCCTGATGATTATGAATGGCTAATTTGTCTCAGGTAGGTCACAACGTAAACAATTTCAAAAATGTTTCTTCTTCTTTTTCTTTTTTTTTTTTGGCCACACAAGCAGCTTGTAGGATCTTAGTTCCCCGACCAGGGATTGAACCCCGGCCCTCAGCAGTGAAAGCGCAGATTCCTAAGCACAGGACCACCAGGGAATTCCCAAAAATGTTTCTCCTAGACTTGCCCACCCTCCAACAGAGCTGGATCAGCCCTGAGGGAACCTCCTGGAAAAGAGGAGATGCTACAGCCAGCATCAGCTGCCCAGAGGTGCCCAACCCCACCTTACCCCAGAGAACCTAAACCTGTAACTGCAACACTGGCCCATGGGCTTCCTGGGAAAGAACACAAGGCCACCTGTGTGTGGTCATCTATCCCGATGACCAGAAAAAGCAGAAACTGCAACAAAATTTCAAAAGAGTTCTGCACCACACTTTTGGGAACATACAGGACGTCAAGGACCTTAACTGGGTTCAAAAGCAATTCCCAGGAGTTTGGGGTTGGTAGACGCAAACTATTAAATTTAGAATGGATAAACAACAAGGTCCTACTGTAGAACACAGGGAACTATACCCAATCTCCTGGGATAAACTATAATGGAAAAGAATATTAAAAAAAGAATGCCTAGGGCTTCCCTGGTGGCGCAGTGGTTGAGAGTCCGCCTGCCGATGCAGGGGACACGGGTTCGTGCCCCGGTCCGGGAAGATCCCACATGCCGTGGAGCAGCTGGGTCTGTGAGCCGTGGCCGCTGAGCCTGCGCGTCCGGAGCCTGTGCTCTGCAACGGGAGAGGCCACAGCAGTGAGAGGCCCGCGTACCACACACACAAAAAAAAGAATGTCTATATATGTACAATTGAGTCACTTTGCTGTACAGCAGAAATTGACACAACACTGTAAATCAACTACACTTCAATTCAAGAAAAAACAAACAACAATTCCTGGGTTTGCTCGGTGGGGCCCGGGCTTGGGTAGGTGGAGGGATGGTAGAATGAATATGGTTTAATGAAATTTGAAGAAAAATGTGGGTCAACCTACTTCTCTAAATAATATAATAAGGAAGATACTTTGTGTGCTTCTCATGTGCCAGGAATTGTGCCGAGAGCCTGAAATGGATTATTTAATTCAATCCTCCCAACAAACAAAGGAGGTATGTGCCATTTTCTTCTCTCTTGATAGAGGCTAAAACTGAGTGGGTTCGCCCGTTGCCTAGTCACAGAGACGGCAAGTGCGAGAATCAGGACTCAGACTCAGGAGCGTCTGATCCCGGAGCCCAGGCTCCCAGTTCCGGCTTCTGAAAGAATTGAAGCCACGGGTATTCAGAGGGCGGAGTAAGCTGAGTCCTTGGAGACGTTCACCAGCAAAACCACACAGAATCTTGTCTAAAACCTGCGACTGTGCTGTTCCATCAAGTATCTGAGTCATAGGGAATGAGGGTGTGATGAGGGTCCCAGCTGTTGGTGAATCGATGACGTCTGTGTGGCCTCTTCTCTTTCCTCTGTGTGTTTCAGGGGTGGGCTGGGGCAGGGTGTGGAGCCTCTTGAAAACCGGGCGGCTGGGGATGGCGGTGCTCCAGGAGCATCTGCTCACCCTTCTCAGGTGAGAGTAGGAGCAATGTCCGGCCCGAAGCCAATTCCCAAGAGAGAAGCAGAGAAGGAGGAAGATCAGAGAGAGAAACCCTGAGTGGCAGGGACAGCTGGGAATGGAAGGGTGTTAAGGAAGGACAGCTTTGCCCGCAAGGTAAAGCTTGAATGGCCTTGCTTTAACGGTCAGGAGTTAACACCTGGCAGTATTTTGGTCCTCCCCAAGCTGGTCTCTGAAGCATTTTGACCACTTCTCCTTCAGTTGCACCCTTGCTTAGCCCGGCCATGAAACATGACATATGTTGCTCTCGACAAGGTCAGCAAAGACTGGATGGGGTACCCCAGACTCTTTGCCCATCTCTTGCCTGCACTCAGTAGTTAGCACTATAGTGTTAGTTTAAACCTGTGGCTTGATACGGTCCAGCAATCCCATTCCTGGGCATATACCTGGAGAAAACTCTAATTTGAAAAGATAATGCCCCCCAATGTTCAAAGCAGCACTATTTACAGTAGCCAAGACATGGAAGCAACTTAAGTGTCCATCAACAGATGAATGGATAAAGAAGATGTGGTACATGTATACAATGGAATATTACTCAGCCCTAAAAAAGAATGAAATAATGCCATTTGCAGCAACATGGATGGACCTAGAGATGATCATACTAAGTGAAGTGAGTCAGACAAATACCAAATGATATCACCGATATGTGGAATCTAAAGTGTGATACAAATGACCTTATTTACAAAACAGAAGTAGACTCACGGACATAGAAAACAAACTTATGGTTACCAAAGGGGAAAGCGGGGGAGGGATAAATTAGGAGTTTGGGATTAGCAGATAAAAACTGCTATATATAAAATAGATAAATAGCAAGGTCATACCACAGGGGAACTATAGTATGTACAGGGAACTATATTCAATATCCTGTAATAAACCATAATGGAAAAGAACATGAAAAGAATCACTTCGCGGTACACCAGAAACTAACACAACATTGTAAATCAACTGTACTTCAATTAGGAAAACCCATGTGGCTTGGATGGCTTTGCTGGTATTTGCAATGTCATCTCCAATTATGGAATGAAATACCTTAAGTTTTTATTGTCAGTGGAGTGGATGGAAGAGCAACACATGGGGAGAGGAGACGGGGATTCCTTCCCAGGTTAGAGACAGTCTAGGTCATGAAGCAGGGGGCAGCCCATTGGTCGAGGCAGGGGTGTGTACAGCAGGCATACACTGTAGGCACAAGAACCACAGGGAACACCGAGGCAAACACAGGGCTGAAGAACGTCTCCTTGGAGGCCACATCTTGTCTCTGAGCATCAACACAGCCCCAAGCCCCAGAGCCTCTCCCGTGATGTGCGCACATTGAACAGTCTCCCGGCCACAGCTTGCGTGCACCTCCCACCCCAGGGGAGCGGGAGGGGCCAGAGACTGATGCGGACAAAGAACATGATCTGTACTTAACTACGGAGCTGCTGACTGGCAGTCCTCATAGAAACCAACCAGAGCCACCCAACGATAGGGAGGCTTCCCACGTCAATGTTATTATAAGCTGCTGATCACAGCAGAGAAGGGACAAAAAGAAAACCCGAGACGTGGTCACACTGACAAGTGTTAGTCTCCGGGCTTTGGTGTTGGTGATAGATCTTCTTAGAGTAGCTCTATCTCTGGGCAATCGGGCGTTTTGTTCCAGGGAAATTTACTGAGTTTCTTGTTTGCATTAAGTTAGTATGTGGGATGCAAAGTTACCAACAAAGTCTTTGACCCCAAGGAACATACCGTCTAGTCGGGGAGACAAAACACATGCCTACTGTGTAAGGTAGAATTTAAGACTTGGAGCATTTAAGGATTAAGAAGAGAAAAGAAGGTAGTCAGGAAAGGCTTCAGGGAAAAGGTGAGGTTTCCACTGAGCCTTGAAGATGAACACGCTTTTAACAGAAAGAGGCGGGCGAAGCCAAAGGAGTAGGCTGAGAAAATATGTGGAAGAAGGTAAAGTGAGCAATCAGAATCCGTCTGATTCACGGAAAGAAGGAGAAACCCTGAAAAGGTAGCTGGGGGGCAGGTCACAAAGAGGCTGAAAGCCAAGCAGTGGGATCGGTGCTTTGTTCTACAGGCTTTCTCAGGGACCCCACAGTCGACCCTCAGTGGGGAGATCGAAGAGGAAGAGAGAAGCAGGGGTTGGGCGGCCCAGTAGGGAAGCCATGGTCAAAGTCTACCTGTGGACCCTGGACTCACCTGGCTCTACTGAGAGGAAATGATGGATGTGAGGGAACCGTCGCAGAGCCAGTAGGTCTTGGGCAGCAAGGAGTGAGCCCCAAATCATTCAAATTTGAGAGCTTTTGGAACGGCTGTTGGAATTGACGCCTGGGTAAAAGCATACGTGTGGCAGAGGCGCTCTCGTGTGGGGGTTTTGAGAAGAAGGGAAAGAAGTGTCCGGATGGGCTGTAAACCCAGGGGCTGCTTAGGCCTCTAATGACAACCCTCCAAGGCTGGTTCTGGGGAGCAACTCAGAGGTGACCCTGGGGATGGAAGTCCCACCCACACTCCACCACTGTCCCCAGAGAGGAAGCCCCCCAGGTCAGGCCCCTGGACCCCCCCAACTGAAGGGGGGAAGCCAAGACCAGGCTTGTGTAATCACAGCCCCTCAGCGGAGACCCCCGCCTACCTGTCCAGGGTGGGGAGCCCGAGGGCATTGGACCACCGTCCCAGCTCCGACCGATGACCTTGCCTGCTGCTCCCAAAGCGCTGGGGACAGGTTCCCACAGAGCACAGGGGCGTATGCTCCCTGCAGGGAGATGCAGACAGAGGGATGGGTTCCAGAGAGAGCCCGGCACCAGACAAGCCTCACCGAACTGGGCGTCGCCCCTTGAAAGACGACAGTTGAAGGAAGAGACCGCAGAGGGGACCGTCCACAGGAAACGAGGAAGGAGGGTTAGGGAGAGGCCTGCGGGACACAGCTGGAGAAAAACAGAAGGAAGAACTCGAGGATGCAGGAAAGGAGAGGGGGATGGAGAGAGATCAGAGTGGGGAGAGCCGGCCGAGAAGGGAGAGCCTGTAAGAAAAGTGGGAGCATCGGCTCTCTTTTTAAAAAAATTTTTAAGATTTTTTTTTGATGTGGACCACTTTTTTTTTTTTAGTATTTTATTGAATTTGTTACAATATTGCTTCTGTTTTGTGTTTTGGTTTTTTGGCCACGAGGCATGTGGGATCTTAGCTCCCCAACCAGGGATCCAACCTGCATCCCCTGCACTGGAAGGCGAAGGCTTAACCACTGGACCGCCAGGGACGTCCCGGGAGCGTCAACCTTTGAAAGAATGTGGAGAAATCAAGGGGAAATATGACCCAGAGGGAGGATTTGGGTGACCCCAAGGTCTCCTTCAAGGGAACAGCTTCCAGGAAGCGGGAAGGGAGATGGGTTTTAGAAGATTTAGGAAGCGAGCCGGTGAGGATGCAGTACAGCAGTAAGTCCGGATGGAGCCAGCACACCAAGTGGTTGGAGCTGACAGACAGACAGCACCCGTGTGGAGACGGTCTTGTGGGCCTGTTAGCCGGGTGCTGAGGGACAAGAGCCCCTCGGAGGAGACCTGAGGGTTCAGGATGGAGGGGACACTCCCGCCGGGTCTCGAGAGGGGACAGCACATGACCGTGGCCAGATTCTGCCTCATGTGAGGCGCAGGCGGGAGGGACGGGACTGGGCGATGTCTGGGGAGGAGCGGGGAGGCCCACTGTGGTTTGAGTTTCCCCCCAAACAGGCCCTGAGACGAGGATCCGGGTGCAGTGACTGGCCGGAGGGCCGCTGTGGGCAACGTGGTCGCCCTACTGCTGGGGACGCTGCAGAGGCTGTGGACCACGCCTGAGAACTGACCTCCCACCCCCAGGGCTGGGGGACATGGTGTGTTTATCCGCCATCCCCCCTCCCCACCCCGCCATGCGCTGAGGGTCGCTGCTGGGCTTTAACTCTGAGGCAAGGCTCGCAGGGAAGCCCTGTCGTAGGGAACTTGTCTGTAAGGGACCCCCGGGGTTTGTGGATTGTGTGCGCGCGTGTGTGCGCGTGAGTGTGAGATGGGGAGGTCCCGCCAGGGTCGGGAAAGGGAATCTGAGAGCCTGGTGTTGGGCACACCCGTGGGCCGGAGGGAAGCAGAGCTCGGCACAGATGCGGCCCTGGGGGAACCTGCCGGGCTGGTCTGCGGGGATGGTCCCCACGTGCCCAGGGAACCAGCCTGAAAATGTACCGGGCGGTGAGAAGGGAGCGAGGGACTCGGGAAACAGGAAGATCATCGATCATGATCAGATTTCATTTCCGGCTTCCTGGAAGTCACCTGATTTGGGGGGAAATTGGGATCGAGGAAGGTTTTGTTTTACTTATTTTATTATTATTTTTGGGGGGGTTACTTTTTTTTTTGAAGAGCAGTGTCATGTTCATAGCCAAACGGAGAGGAAGGTGCAGAGATTTCCCACGTGCCACCTGCACCACAATCAACATCACTCACCAGCAGGCACGTTTTTTTTTACTAAGGATGAACCTACACTGAACATCAACGTCACCCAAAGTCCATAGTTTCCATTAGGGTTCATGCTTGGTGTTGTACACTCTGTGGGTTTGGACAAATGTATAATGACACGTACCCACCATTAGAGCATCACATAGAGCCTTTTCACTGCCCTCAAAATCCCCTGTGCTGCACCGATTCATCCCTGCCCCACCAAACCCTGGCAACCACTGAACTTTCTACTGTTTCCATAGTTTCTTCTCTCCCAGGAACATCAAATAGTTGGAATCATATAGGATAGAGCCTTTTCCAACTGGCTTCTTTCACTTAATAATATGAATTTAAGGTTCCTGAGGGGAGATCTTTTTCATTTTGAAATATCAAAAAGAGGAACCTGTGGGAATTTCCTGGCCATCCAGTGATTAGGACTCTACCCTCTCACGGCCAAGGGCCTGGGCTCCATCCCTGGTCGGGGAACTAAAATCCCACAAGCTGCGTGCATGTCCAAAAAACAGAGGAACCTAAGAAAAGCTAGGATCCACAGTCATACTGCTTCTGGTAAATGAAAACCTCAAAGTGTATCATCGAGTATTTACCTGTGAGACTTGGGAAGCAGACGACCAAACGTCATGATGTAAAGAGCCTGCCTGGCTCAGCATCACACATGGTTTACCTTTAAGGGTTCCAACGGCGTTCCCTGCATCAAGAATACCTTCCCGAGCTTCCCTGGTGGCACAGTGGTTGAGAATCCCCCTGCCAATGCAGGGGACATGGGTTCGAGCCCTGCTCGGAGAAGATCCCATATGCCACGGAGCAACTAAGCCCACACACCACAACTACTGAGCCTGCGCTCTAGAGCCCGCGAGCCACAACTACTGAGCCCATGTGCCACAACTACTGAAGCCCATGAGCCTAGAGCCCGTGCTCCGCAACAAGAGAAGCCACCGCAATGAGAAGCCCGCGCACCGCAACGAAGAGTAGCCCCTGCTCGTCGCAACTAGATAAAGCCCACGCACAGCAACGAAAATGCAACGCAGCCAAATATAAATAAATAAATAAGTTAATTAAATAAGAGAAAAAGAATACCTTCCCAACGTGGGGTGACCCACACCAGCCCGTCAGGGAACTGCAGGACGAGGAACCCAGGTGGTCGCTAGGAGAGAAGCCCTTGGTGGGTAGAAAGATACCAGCAGGAAACTTCACATCCACAGACTCAGCTACTGCTCAGGCAGCCTCTGCATGGCTGGGGGCAGGGACACAAGAGGAGTTAGTTCTCCCACTGTGGCCACAAGGCCACAGAAATGGTGTTCCGGGGCCCAGCCCAGGACAGGCCGGCCTCCTCACTGCCAATCACTTACTAACCTAACCCTGGGGGTGGGGAGTGGGGACAGCCACCTGGTTGTACTTGAAGGATTATCTGATTACAGGCAATTCCTATCTAGGTCAGAGTTGAGGCACCTGCTGAAATCCACATGACATGAGATGAGAATCACCTCCATTTCTCTGAAATCCACCACGTACAGGAGTGCAGTATCTAACGTGCTGTTCTACCCGCTCTATGCGGTACTTTGTAATCCTATCAAAGAAATCTGGTTAATTTAACACGATGTATTGTCTAATTGGGAAAATGCTGTCTCCTTCATTTCATGTGGCTCCTGTCAAGGTGATTATAGAATCAATATCTTATTTTCCCAGCTCCTGAGGTTAAACTAATTGACTTGATTTTCCCGGATTTTTTTTCTCCTTCTTTCCTTTAATTTGCCCTTTTCAAATACCTTTTTTAAGAATCCATGCTCCAAAAAAACTTAGTCAAAGGGATTTATGATCCTGGCTTCCAGGATGGACATTTGCCAGGTCCATTACAGTTTTACCCCTAAAGATTCCAAATCCATCAATAAATAATCAAGATACAGCAGAACCCTGTTATTGTACCAGGGAGAGAGGCCCAGGATAGCAGTTCCATCCCAACTCTTACCATCCCAGGGGAGGCTGTGTGGATTACAGGGCAGGACATGAAGCTGGAGGCCCAGAGGCAGGAACCACTGATAAGTTGTGGTACCTTACAGTTAAGTTAACCTCAGGGTTTCATTCTCTACCTGTAAAATGAGAAAACTAGATTAAATCATCTCAGATATCTATATGTCTAAAGTAGCTAAATATACAATAGGGAGGTAGACTGTGATGTAATTTCTGGTTTTGATTTGGAAGGAGAAGGCTACAGTAATAGTGACTTTAGGAAAAAGATTCCCCAGAAATCTGTCCTGAAAAATAAGCACTGTTCCCTCTGATGAAAGGCTCGTCATTTGAGCATCTGCTGGAAATGTGAGTAGGTCAGGGAAGAAATGACTTTCAGCTAAAGGTTTATCAAGAGGAAAACCCACACCTGTCTTGCTTAGGCTCAAGGGAGGAGAGTAAAGGATGCAATCATATATGATGTGGTCTCTACCTCAAGAAGCTTATCTTAGGGGCTTCCCTGGTGGCACAGTGGTTGAGAATCCGCTTGCCAATGCAGGGGACACGGGTTCGAGCCCTGCTCGGGGAAGATCCCACATGCTGCGGAGCAGCTAAACCCATGCGCCACAACTACTGAAGCCTGCACGCCTAGAGCCCACTTGCCGCAACTACTGAGCCCGCGTGCTGCAACTACTGAAGCCCGTGTGCTTAGAGCCCGTGCTCCGCAACAGGAGAAGCCACCGCAATGAGAAGCCCGCGCACCACAACGGAGAGTAGCCTGCGCTCGTCACAACTAGAGAAAGCCCGCCTGCAGCAATGACACCCAACGCAGCCAAAAATAAATAAATAAATTTGTATTAAAAAAGAAGCTTATTATAGAACCATCATTCATCATCATCACCAACATCATCAACATCATAGCTACCCTTTGGGAAGTTCTTATGTTCCAGACAATGTTTATATCTGTTAATTCATTTACTTTACATGGTCATGGAAAAAGGTTCTCACATCTGCGAGTCTTTGAACTCCCTAATTCTGTATCCCTCTCTTGCTTTTTCCTCTCTTCTACTTACATATAAATTTTACAAGAAGTTTGTCTTTTGCTTTTCATCCTCTGCTCGTGAAGACAAGTTACAGCAGTGACATAGTCATAACAAAGAAGACTGGGGGAGACTGGAAGATGTAAAGAAATAAACTGCTTATCGCAACGCTTGGCAAAACTTAGGCCCTTAAAATTTTTTAGTTCCCTTTCTTTTTCTTACAACTGGTTTGGCTGTGTCTGCACTAATCATTCATGCCACTAGATGGCAGACTTTTGGCCTAAAACCTACTCTGACAAATACATACCTTAAAAGATTTCTTGGGTTCTCCCTACCTGTAATACGTGGTGGCTTTTAATGTGCCGAAGTAATATAAATCTATTTGTTTGTGTCCCAAATAATGGCAAACGTAAATATGTGGGCAGCAAAGAGCTGTTAGGTGGGAAAACTGTCAAAAGCTATGCCCCAGCCAGTACCAGGCACATAACTCTGCACGGGAGGGGTGATCACTGTTTACTGAATGTTAAATGTCTGTTTATCTCACAATGTCTTCAGCATTAACTGGTGACAATGCTTATTTCAGGTTTAAGAGCTAACCGTATTTGCAGGAATATATATATATATATATGTATATATATATATATATATTTTTAGGAATATATTCTTTGAAGTAATTACGCTGGGGAGACTGCTGACCTCAGATCACTCAGTTACCCTTCTCCTGATGCAAGGAGGGCCATCAGTAGTTCTTGGAGTCACACTGTGCTTTGGTTAAGGATAACCTGAAACAGTTACATTTGTAAGCTGAAGCTAAGATGCCTTTGGTGCCCTTAGAACCGTGATGGATGCCCTCATATCATGGGGATTTTCCCAGCCTTCTTTGCGGCAGCCCAGTAGTCCCACCTTGTGGGCTATGGAGGGAGAGGCAAGAGGCAGGTTATTTATTTATTTTTTTTGCGGTACGCGGGCCTCTCACTGCTGTGGCCTCTCCCGTTGCGGAGCACAGGCTCCGGACGCGCAGGCTCAGCGGCCATGGCTCACGGGCCCAGCCGCTCCGCGGCATGTGGGATCTTCCCGGACCGGGGCACGAACCCGTGTGCCCCCCATCGGCAGGCGGACTCTCAGCCACTGCGCCACCAGGGAAGCCCCAGAGGCAGGTTCTTTAGCGGCAGGCCTGTTTGCCTGGAAACAAGACCGATATTCAGAGAGTAATCCTGCCCTTGGTGGGCTTGGGCTAAATCTGGTCATAGTGGATCTGTACTTAGTTCTATAGACAGTTTTAGTGGTGATCTTTTTTTTAATTATTAATTTTTATTGGAGTATGGTTGCTTTACACCGTTGTGTTGGCCTCTACTGTACAACAGAATGAATCAACCATACACATATATATATATCCCCTCCCGTTTGGACTTCCTTCCCATTTAGGTTACCACAGTGCATTAGGTAGCGTTCCCTGTGCTCTACAGTATGTTCCCATCAGTTGTCTACTTGATACACAGAATCAATAGTGTATATGTGTCAATCCCAGTCTCCCAATTCCTCCCACCCCCACCCCCTTCCCCCTTGGTATCCATACATTTGTTCTCTACAACTGTGTCCCTATTTCTTATAGACAATTTTAAATGGGCTTCTCAGTGGGGACCAAAAGCCAGAATTGCTGGCTCATGTCTACCCGAGTCCCCCAGGCCTGACCCAACAATCCTCAACTCTCTGCAGGAGCATATGCAGTCGTGCATTAGGATGCTTTAGAGCATCTCGGGGACTCCCCTGGCGGTCTGGTGGTTAAGACTCCACGCTTTCACTGCCGGGGGCCCGGATTGGATCCCTGGTCAGGAAACTAAGATCCCACAAGCCAAGAGATGGGTCCAAAAAAAGATTCTTTAGGTGTTCAATGTGTGATCGCCAGTCTGGAAACGTGGTAGAAATGCACCAGGTCCCACTGAATCAGATACTGTGCGGGTAGGGTACAGCAACCCGTGTTTTCACAAGTCCTCTAGGGAATTCTGATGCCCTGGAAAGTTTGAGAACTGCTGTGTTCAATTTTGAGAATGGAGTTGAACTGTAGCGGAGGGAACAGGCCAAGGCTCTAGCTGCTGCCCTGGGAGCGTGCTGTTTCCACCCCTCTCTGCAAGGCCACCTCCCTGCGTTGAGGGCAAGGCTGCCTCTTTGAGAGCTAAGATGCGGGGAAACACGGATGTGGGCTGGTAGGATTCCACTAGCATAAAAGGCAGAAATGGAGCCAAGAGTTACCTTATTGCCCTAAACCTGGCAGCTTCTGGTGGAGAGGAACGAGGGCAGAGACACCTCGAGCCAGACCCACGTGAGGCTCCCGTGCACCGAGACCCAGTCGCGCCCCATCCACAGATAGACTCCTTCCTGCCCTGCCCTTAGAGTGGGGAGTTGGCTGATTATGCTGTTTGGTTTTCCGGATTTCAAGAGCTAAATCTGACTTTAAAATGTGACCTCCGTGGTAAACACGCTTTAAAAGGCAGCTGTTGTCTATTTCTGTTTTAGTAAATCAAAAACAGAATTGATCTTCTTATCCCGCAGAAATGCAAGAGGGTGGAAACAGCTGTTCTGTGTTGGCCTTAAAAAAGCGCTGGTCCTCGTAAAGGGCTGCACAGCTGTGGGGTTTGCTGGCTCAGCTCTTAAACCTGCTCCTGTCCTGCTTTTCCGTGGACATATGCCACCGTTTGTTGGATAAAAGTGAACGTGGACGAAGGCCACAGGAAAGCATGGAGGAACAGGGCAGGGATGAGAAAGATAAAGCAAACGAGTGACTGAGGCTGGCACATCATTAACAAAAAGGTGGGAGAGACCTGTGTGCCCTGGGCGGGGCTTCTCGAGTTCTGACGTGCACCCCAGCCACCGGGGAGACTGTCAAGGTACAGATTCTGATTCTGTGCGTCTCGGGGGAGCCCCAGAGCCTGCACTTCTAATAAGCACCTTGATGGGGTTAATGCTGCTGGTCCGAGGGCGGCACTAGACCAGGCGCGCTCTAAAGATGTCAAGTGCCTGTGATGAGGTTGCCCTCTAGCGATAATCCCGTGCAAGGCCACTTGAACAGAGAACCAGGTCAACCAAGGTGTTGCTTTTTTTAAAACTTAAGATTGTTAAAACAACAAGGTCCTACTGTATAGCACAGAGAACTATATTCAATATCCTATGATAAACCATAATGGAAGAGAGTATAAAAAAGGGGGACTTCCCTGGTAGTCCAGTGGTTAAGACTCTGCACTCCTAATGCAGGGGGCCCGGGAACTAGATCCCGTATGCATGCTGCAACTAAAGATCCCATGTGCCACAACTAAGACCCGGTGCAGCCAAATAAATAAATAAATTTATTTTTTAAACAAAGAACGTGTCTATCTATCCATCTATCTATCTAATCTATCTATCAATATATGTAACTGAATCACTTTGCTGGACAGCAGTAATTAACACAACACTGTAAATCAACTATACTTCAATAAATATGTATATATATAAAAGATTGTTACCACCAAATTAATTAGAAATTTACTCAACTTTACAGAAAAAGAATCAACGTCAATCTTGTTGCTATTTACATTACTTCAAACTCCGCTTTACTGTATAAATGGAGAATCATTCACTCTCAATCCTCTGCCACTTTTCAAGACTGGGAATGCTGGAGCCAACTCTATCCCACATTCACCTTTGTCCAAATGGTCACCACGACTTCCAGTAATACTGCTGCCATCAAACTGTTTCTTGAAAAACATTCTGCAGCTCTCCTTAGACACAGCGTGAAGTTCAAACGCCACAGTCTGGTATCAGCCTTGACAACACAGCTCTAATCCTCTCCAGCCTCGTTGGAGTTGGATTGTTACACACACATCATAATTTTACAATGCTCTCTTTAGTGTGTATATCCCGTACAAATTTATTCTATTATCACGGAGCACCATGCCTGCCAGGTGCCAGGGGCTGTAGGGCTGGGGCCACAGGATCTTGCCATCAAGTAATTTACTTTTTTTTTTTTGGTCACGCCCTGCGGCATGTGGGATCTCAGTTCCCCGGACCAGTGATAGAACCCGCGTCCCCTGTAGTGGAAGCGCAGAGTCTTAACCACTGGACCACCAGGGAAGCCCCTGCATCTTTTTTTATTCTACTCTTTTTCATGTACTATTGGTTTATAGAAACACTCCTGGGCATTGACACAGTCCATTGTGTAACTACACATAGTGTTTGGAATGTTCTGATGTTATTAATGTGCTGTTATGTACACATATCTTTTCTTTTAGTTTTTTAAATTGAAGTATAGTTAATTTACAATGTCGTGTTAGTTTCAAGTGTACAGCAAAGTTCAGTTATACATATATATTTATATTCTTTTTCAGATGCTTTTCCATTATAGGTTATTACAAGATACTGAATATAGTCCCCTGTGCTATACAGTAGGTCCTTGTTGTCTATTTTATATATAGTACTGTGTATATGTTAATCCCAAACTGCTAATTTGTATCTCTCCTCTTCCCATTATCCCCTTTGATAACCATAAGTTTGTTTTCTATGTCTGTGAGTCTATTTCTGTTTTGTGAATAAGTTCATTTGTATCTTTTCTTTTTTTGCGGTACGCGGGCCTCTCACTGCTGTGGCCTCTCCCGTTGCGGAGCACAGGCTCCGGACGCGCAGGCTCAGCGGCCATGGCTCCCGGGCCCAGCCGCTCCGCGGCATGTAGGATGTTCCCGGACCGGGGCACGAACCCGTGTCCCCTGCATCGGCAGGCGGACTCCCAACCACTGCGCCACCAGGGAAGCCCTGTATCATTTTTTAAAGATTCCACATGTAAGTGATATCACATGATATTTGTCTTTGTCTGATTTACTTCACTTAATATGATAATCTCTAGGTCTATCCATGTTGCTGCAAATGGCATTATTTCATTCTTTTCTTTAATGGCTGAGTAGTACTCCATTGTATATATGGACCACATCTTCTTTACCCATTCGTCTGTCGATGGACACTTAGGGTGCTTCCATGACCTGGCTCTTGTGAATAGTGCTGCTATGAACGTAGGGGTGCATGTGTCTTTTTGAAGTATAGTTTTGTCCAGGTATATGCCCAGGAGTGGGATTGCTGGATCATATGGTAATTCTATTTTTAGTTTTTAAGGGACCTCCATACTGTTCTCCATAGTGGCTGCACCAATTTATACTCCCACCCACAGTGTAGGAGGGAATTTCTTTTCTTCACAACCTCTCCAGCATTTATTATTTGTAGACTTTTTAATGATGGCCATTCTGACCCGTGTGAGGTGGTACCTCATTGTTACACATATCTATTTGAGGAGGAGAAGGGTAGGGGAGAATCTATCTTTTTAGTCTATATACCCTAAAATAGAATCATTGAGTTAAGTTATAGTGAGTTTCATAGCTTATTACATATTGACCGATTTCCTTTCAGAGAATGAAAATATTTCCAGGTTACCCGCAAATTATTTATACTAGTTTCCATGCAGTACCTACTTCACTGGGTTCTAAAATATTTTTGTTACCCTGATGGATACATTTAGGGCTACCACTGGCCTATCGGCGCCTTTGTGCAAATTAGGAGAAAACAGCCTTATAGGCATATCTTTTCTTAAAAAAATTGAAGTATGGTTAATTTACAGTTTATTTGTTAGTTTCAGATGTACAGCAAAGTGATTCAGCTTTATATATATGTATGTATATATATATTCAATTATATATGTATTCTTTTTCAGATTCTTTTCCATTATAGGTTACTATAAGGTATTGAATATAATTCCCTGTGCTGTACAGTAGGTCCTTGCTGTTTATCTATTTTATATATAGTAGTGTGTATATGTTCATCCCCAGAGGCACACCTTTGTGTAAGAAAAAGATGCGTTTCCTGTGGATGGATGCAGCCCCGTGACAGGGAACAGGATTAGTGGTGGGAGCCTGGGCTAGGCTTTAGCTCGTTTCTCCCATCTTCAAAGTGCACAGCTTGACTCTTCATCTGTGGGGCTGTGCGTTTATTTAACAAACATTTTGAATCTCTGTTAAAATAGGTAAAATCATGACCTTAATGCAAATATATAAAAACACATTTCAAAGATTTTTTCCAATTCATTAATTAATGAAGAATCCGGGAAGATGTTATTAATGGCTCCAGGAGCATTTGCAGAGTGGGGCACTTACAGGCAATTTAATAAAGGATTTTTAGGATGAAATTGCTGGGTTAGATTAAAAACTGTTTAATATGCTACAGGGCAATAGACTGGAACTCGTGGTTATCTCTTCCACCAGATTATTTGCATCACTACCAGACCTCTTTAGGTTAACCTTTAAAGAGTTGCGAAACAACCCAATCAATAGAAAGAAAATCAAAGGGCAAACCTAGCACTGCACTGAAAGAACGCCCAGAAATCTCTTGTCTGTTTCCAAGTTTTGCATAAATATTCTGACAGTTTCCCTCACTTGCAATCAGAAATAATCGCCAAAGATTGTTTTCGATCTGAGAAAGCTGGTCTCATTAGATTTGCCTGGCTTAATTATTTACGTGCGTGTAGCGAGAAAATTAATTACCTGTCAGGCCAACTTGAGCTTACTCTGCAACCCAGAACCATACACTGCTGGGCAACTACCACTCCTAAGACACTCTACTTACCGGATTTCACCAGCAGCACCTATTTAGACCTGACTGAATCAGAATCGTTCTCAAATAGAGCACTCTGGATATGATCCTGATCGCACGAGTGAGCTTTTCATTATTTTCTGGTGAAAAGGAGGACAAATTATTATGAAACCTATATAAATAATGATAGTGTAAAAAGAGAGGTGATTCAGTAAAAGTGTTTTCTGAATTCTGAGCAGTGAGTGAGAATCAGATACCATTAAAAATGTACAAAAGTTTGAAAAAGTTTGTACATTAAAAATGTACAAATGGGGCTTCCCTGGTGGCGCAGTGGTTGAGAATCTGCCTGCCAATAATGCAGGGGACACGGGTTCGAGACTTGGTCTGGGAAGATCCCACACGCCACGGAGCAACTAGGCCTGTGAGCCTGCGCGTCTGGAGCTTGTGCTCTGTAACAAGAGAGGCCGCGACAGTGAGAGTCCCGCGCACCGCGATGAGGCGTGGCCCCGGCTCACCACAACTAGAGAAAGCCCACACATCGAAACGAAGACCCAACACGGCCAAAAATAACTAAATAAAATAAATAAATAAATTTTTAAAAAATCTCCCTGGATCTATGAAAATATATTTTAAAAAATAAAATAAAATAAAAATGTACAAATGTTTCAGTTTACCGAAGCATGGGATACTAAATTGAGAGCTATAACTTAAAAAGACAGAGACAGGACTTCCTAGTCTTTGCATGGAAATTAGAGCATTAAAACTAATGCCAGGGCTTCCCTGGTGGCGCAGTGGTTGAGAGTCTGCCTGCCGATGCAGGGGACACGGGTTCGTGCCCCGGTCCGGGAAGAGGCACAACAGTGAGAGGCCCGCGTACCACAAAAAAAAACTAATGCCAACAATATTCTAAACAAAATACCAGAGTGAAATTTCCCTCAGTTCAGTCCTATGGAATTGATTCTTATGTGGCTGGGTCTTGGGTCGGCAATCTGCTTTCATAGGTACGTCTGCATGGATTAAAAAGAGTCCTGGAGGGACTTCCCTGGTGGAGCGGTGGTTAAGAATCCACTTGCCAATGCAGGGGACACGGGTTCGAGCCCTGGTCCAGGAAGATCCCACATGCCGCAGAGCAACTAAGCCCGTGCGCCACAACTACTGAGCCTGCGAGCCACAACTACTGAAGCCTGCGTGCCACAACTACTGAAGCCTGCGCGCCTAGAGCCCGTGCTCCACAACAAGAGAAGCCACCACAGTGAGAAGCACGCACACCGCAAAGAAGAGTAGCCCCCGCTCACCAGAGAAAGCCCTCACGCAGCAACAAAGACCCAAGGCAGCCAAAAATTAATAAATAAAATGAAAAAAACCTAAATCTTATGAAAAAGTAAAATGTATGCTTATAGTTGACTTAGTACTGATTTTATCTTTCTGTCTCCCTTCCTGTACACTTTTATTTTTATCTTTATTGGAGTATAGTTGATTTACCTCCTTGTACACTCTGAATTCATCTACTTTGAATCACTCCTGGAATGAAATATGCGCGTTTAATAAATACTTTTGTTCCTGTTATTTGCATGTACTTAACAGACACTTTTGTCACTTGTATTCTCACATATGTAATTTCTTGACCGTTGTGTTCTTTTTGACACGTACAAAATATGTTCCGTTATGCGATTGTAAATTTTTAAAATATCCAAACATCTTAGAACTGATAATAACTTTGACTTATTCATTCATAAGTTTATTTATCTTTTCCAGCAGGTTGTGCTAGTGCTTTATAGATTTTATATATATATATATTTTTTAAATCCACTTGCAATAGTTTGCAGTTTGGGGACTCAGACAGATTTGTCCATCTGCTACCCAGCTGCAGACTTGTTCCAACAGTATTTATGAGTTTCCTTTTCCCCTCTGCTGTGGCACTCCTGGGTTTATAATGCCCTACATCCAAGTAATGGTTGAAGTTAATTTCTGGAGAGCCTTGTTTAGTTTTAATTGTGATTTTAAAGTACAGTCAGCCCTTCGTATCTTCAGGTTCCAAATCCACAGATTCAACCAACTGTGGACTGAAAGTATTCAGAAAAAAAATCCAGAAAATGCCAAAAATCAGTACTTGAATTTTCTGTGCACTGACAACTATTTACATAGCATTGACATTGTATAAGCTATTACAAGGAATCTAGAGGCGATGTAAAGCATCAGGAAGCATGTATGTAGATTGTATGCAAATATACACCATTTTATATCAGGGACTTGAGCATCCATGGATTTTAGTATCTCCGAGGGGTCCTGGAACCAATCCCTCCAGATACCGAGAGAAGACGTGCTTTTTCTCTTTGTAGTATTCATTTTAATTAAAATTCTCAAAGAATATTTTCTAGAACTTTATAAATTTGTGATGAGGTTTATCCAGAAAAAAACAAGAAAGAATATTAAATATTTTTAAATACTCTAATGAAGATGGACTCAGGCTAAGAAGTCTCCACTTGGATTTTGCAGTTTTCATTGATTAGCTCTCTTGGTTCCTAAGTTACATGAATGCCCAAGTATTTTGAGTCTTATTTTGGTGGCAGTAAGGTCATCACTGCGAATGAAATCTTACGATTGTGTCTTTTAGCTGTATTTCATTGACACAAAGACTGTGTGATAGGTTTTCTAGTTTCACAGGCAGGAGACTCTGCTTAAGGTAAAAACCCAAGATATGACACCAAGCTCTCCTCTCAATTAGAGGCAGTGCAGAAGGCAGTCAGGAGTCCCCAGGTCTGAGCCCTGACTCTGCCCTGTCTGACTTCCAGCAAATCAGTAAATTAGTAAACTTCTCTGTGCCTTGGTGTCCTTAGCTAAAAAGTATAAATAATAATAGTACTTGCCTCATACGGTTGTCTAGAGGATTGAGATAATATATGCATAGCTCTGAGGCCATATCTGGCTCATAGCACACACTCAGTAAATATGTTACTACTATTATTATTATTTTTAAGGTTTACCTGACCCTTAGGTGAGGGCAAAGAAACAGAGAAGCACTGCAGCTGATGGGAGAGCTGTATGTCTTTGGTGACTGGGCCCTAAACAGCCAGATTTGCCTTGAGTATTTAACGTGCAAGATATGCACCAGGCTGTCACAAACACCTTCCAGAAACCAGAGAAAATCTTGAGTAGATCCTTTTTGTGATCCTATTGCTGTTTCCATAACCAGTGAATTTTTACCTTACAATGCAATTTAGTAAACATTCCTTATTTTGCTTTGTGCATTTTACTTATTAAAAGGGCTTCCCTGGTGGCGCAGTGGTTGAGAGTCCGCCTGCTGATGCAGGGGACATGGGTTCGTGCCCCGGTCCGGGAAGATCCCACGTGCCGCGGAGCGGCTGGGCCCGTGAGCCATGGCCGCTGAGCCTGCGCGTCCGGAGCCTGTGCTCCGCAACGGGAGAGGCCACAGCAGCGAGAGGCCCGCGTACGGCAAAAAAAAAAAAGAATTGGCCACGTGTTCCAAGAAGAAAACTTGATTTTATTCTCCATATGCAAAGCTGCTGTCACAGTCACCGGTTTTGCCAGTGTTTATTAGGCGTTCTGTTTTGCTTCGATTGGCATAATTTCGTGCTACATTAGCCCTACGAGGAAGATTCACGGCGAATGATATCCAGCAGTTTCAATTAGCAAAGATGCCAGGTGTGTGGTGTTGGAAAATTGTAATGGGAAGATTCTAACCTTGTTCACAGAGCACCCTCATTGCCCAAAACATTATTTTAACATCTGTTCAAGTCACATTCATTAGCAGGCATTTGCAGTATTGTGAATGGAATACTGATTTCCAAAGACAAGGCAATCACCAGTTGCCTGATTTGGAAACCAAACAGTTGCCGTTATTTTGCATGACAGTGTCATCCAGTGGCTGCGAAGAATGCTGTTCTGCTTTGACTAAGAGAAAGTGGCACTGACTGCAGGAGTCTCTAGAAACCTGGTAGGTTTGTGGGAAGGGCTGGAGAGGGCCTTCCCTTGCCCTGCATCTCCCAGCTGCCACGGAGCCAGCTTTTCCATTGGCCCAGCGTGCCATCTGCCCACCCTCTCCTCGTTCTGCCCTGGTGTGGCCGCATCGGTTCCCACGTGGGCTGTTACACAGCTGCCTGCCACTCCTGCTTCTAGCCTCGTTCCCTCCAGTGGTTTCTCCACATGGCTCCTGCCTGAGTGAGCTTTCTAACATGCACATTGTTTTACCTCCCAGAACAAACTCATTCAGCGGCTCTCCGCTAGCCACAATGAGGCAACCGAAAATGTGGCGCTTGGCACGCTAGGCCCTCAGGGTTCCTTCCTGCGAAGCCTCTTCCCCCTCTGTCCCCGCCCAGAAACTTCATTGCTTCTAGTCACCTTTCTGCTCAATTGCTTTCCTCCTGAAAGAGTTCCAGACCCCCCGGCAGACCCACTTCCCCCGTGCTCCTATAGCACTTTGTAATGTCAACCAAAAAAATAACGTGGGAGGCTGCAAATCAGAAGAGTTTCCTGGGGATCTTAAGAACTGCAATTTGGAAGACAGATCCGGGTAACCCCAAAAGAGTGTTCTGGGGAAGCGAAAGAGTCAGGAGCTTATAAAGGCAAAAAGCCGCAAAGTTGTTAAAAGTTGCCTGACAATAATTGTGATGGACTGTGACGTAAGTCAGAAAATACATTGTCCTTAAGGAATCACAAGTTGTTTTAGGGTAGGTGTCTAATAAATAGGAAGACTGTCATGAGTTATTATTTTAGGGTAAGTGTCTGATAAGTTGATAGGTTGTCGGGTTTCTGGCAGATGTTCTGGATGATCTCACCAGGTCAAAAGGTCAGATTCCATCCATCCTGAGACACGCATAGGTCACGTTTTCCCGATGGCCTCCTGGCTCCGCCTTAGAGATCTCTCTTGCCAATACTCACTCCGTTTGTACTTTCCTTTCAGAGTACATAGTCCATAATAAGAAATAAAGCATTGTGACGTCACTAGTTGTTTAGTATCTCTCTCTCCACTAAAATGAAAGCCTCTTGAAAGCAGGGGCTATCTCCTTCATTTTCATCTTTGAATTCCCATGGCCTGGCATGCTACGGGCAGGCAATATCTATTTGTTGGGTCAACTTTAAGTTGTAAATAAATAGTATAAATGTATAATTTCACCATAATTTAACTAAAAAAATAAGTTAAAATGTTGAAAAAATAGCTACCTTTCATTGTGTGTTTACTATTTGCAGGCACTTGGGTAAATACTTTTTATTTGTTTATTTATTTTTTCATATTAAAAAGAAATATTTATTATTATTTTTGGCTGCAGTGGTTCTTCATTGCTGCTGCGCGTGGGCTTTCTCTCGTTGCGGCGAGCGGGGGCTACTCTTCGTTGCGGTGCGCGGGCTTCTCATTGCGGCGGCTTCTCTTGTTGAGGAGCACGGGCTCTAGGCGCGCGGGCTTCAGTAGCTGTGGCACTTAGGCTCAGTACTTGTGGCTCAAGGGCCTTAGAGCGCAGGCTCAGTAGTTGTGGCACACGGGCTTCGTTGCTCCGCGGCATGTGGGATCTTCCTGGACCAGGGCTCGAACCCGTGTCCCCTGCATTGGTAGGTGGATTCTTCACCACTGCGCCACCAGGGGAGTCCCAATACTTTTTATTTTGTTTTGTCAGTGTTTCCCAAATTTCAGTGTATACATTTTTAAAATTTGACTCATGTTTACTAATATAAATGTAATTTAAAAGAAAAATGTGTATGACTACCACATGTGAAAAAACAGCATCACTTGCCATAAACAAACAAAGAAATAAGCCACGTAATATAAGCAGAAGTGTATTCAATCAATTTGTCAAAATGTTCTCCAATGAGAAGAAGAAAAGTGGTTAAGATCAGTCAAGAAATAAATATTCAGCTCAGTTTCTCATAGCTTAAGAAAAAAGTATGAGGATCTACAGTAATGTTTCAGTTTTGATGTAAACTTGTACCAAGAATTCTAATTCACGTGCATTCATAGTTTGAGAGGTGATTACATATAATTACTCTTTTGACAGTTGTTCCTAACAAAGGTGATGAAAGCGATTTTTGTTCAACAAATTTTAGTTAAAAGAAGCCACATGAAGAGATTGCCAAAATTTGTACTTGTGTAGAGTTATTTGGTAATGACGCCCAAAGTCATGGAAAACACATTCCTTATTCACCTGAGGCTGCCAAGGGGACTGGAAAAACACTTGTGAGAATCTCTTTTTATTAAGTTGTTAGAGTCTCTTTTTAGTTCAAAATTTTCTCAGCAAGATCTGAGATTTGAACTTGGGCTGAGTTCAAAAGCAGTGTGGTCAACTAACAAGAGGAATCAAGCACACCGTAGTCAGAGTGCCCCTCCCTGGGTCCAGTTTTTGGGCCATTGTGTACACCTTGCCTCACCTGTGGACCACTGCTTCGTAGGAATCAATTCAAGTTTTTCAGATGAGCAGATGTATCTGCAGGTTATGGTGATCTGCAAAGTCATCCAATCATGCATATTAACTCAGAGGAAAAAAAGGTATCTTTCAGAATGACTTTCTCTTTTTGATTTGGATGGACACTGGGAAAAACCAAAAGCTTCAATGTGAGCCAGTACCTGTTTGGAGTCACTGCCCATCTCTACACAAAGCTAAAAATAAAAGTTGACAATTCAGTTAAAATGGACAAATGTAACCATTTAAACATCTTGATTAAATATCTAAGTACTTCTCTTTACCTCCTGGCATGTGAGGGCTTCTCTGTGTTTCTCTTAGTGCGTAGATTTTAGATTGTAATTCTGGAATGATAGCTTGAATAGATGGAACAAGTCCTCTTGGCTTTAGCTCTATCTGGGTTTAACATGTGGTCACTGACATAACAGTTCTCCTAGTGAACTGGACCCACTGTGGTACACGCTCACACTTGTAAAGAATTATGGCAAAAAAAGACAGTTATTGAACATTTGAAATATATTCTGTGTGACAGGCAGAATCATGACCCTCCAAAGATGTCCTAATGCTAACCTCCAGAACCTGTGAATATGTTACCTTATATGGATAAAGGGAGTTTGCAGATGTGATTAAGGTTAAAGACCTTAAAATGGGAGATTAAACTGGATTATCTGAATGAACGTAATCTAATTCCATGAGCTCTTAAAAGTTGAGACCCTGGGGAGACCTTCAAGATGGCACAGGAGTGAGACGTGGAGATCAACCTTCCTCCCCACAGATACACGAGAAATACATCTACACGTGGAACAACTCCTACAGAACACCTGCTGAACGCTGGTAGAAGACCTCAGACCTCCCAAAAGGCAAGAAACCCCCCACATACCTGGGTAGGGCAAAAGAAAAATGAATAAACAGAGACAAAAGAATAGGAACTGTATCTGCCCCTCTGGGAGGGAGCTGTGAAGGAGGAAAGGTTTCCACACACTAGGAGCCCCTTCGCGGGCGGAGACTGCGGGTGGCGGAGGGGGGAAGAAGCTTCGAGGCTGCGGAGGAGAGCGCAGCAACAGGGGTGCGGAGGGCAAAGCGGGGAGATTCCCGCACAGAGGATCGGTGCCGACCGGCACTCACCAGCCCGAGAGGCTTGTCTGCTCACCCGCCGGGGCGGGCGGGGCTGGGAGCTGAGGCTCGGTCGGAGCGCAGGGAGAGGGCTGGCTGCATGAACACAGCCTGAAGGGGCTAGTGCGCCACTGCCAGCCAGGAGGGAGTCCGGGAACAAGCCAAAAGGAGAGATCACTAACAAAGTATAAAAAATAAAATAAAGTTAGAAAAATAAAGATTTATTAGGAAAAATAAAAATATAAAAGAATCAACAAGGTAAAATAGAACCCCAATCTAAAAGAGGAAAAAAGAAAGGAAAAAAAAAAGCCCTGGCTATGGGGGTGGAGTTTAGGCAGGGGTGGAACTTAGGTAGGGGTGGGGTTTAAGGTAGGGCAGGACCTAGGTTGCTGGGGGGGTGACGTTTGAGCATGGGGTGGGGCCTCTGCTTAGGACCTGCGTGGAAGGGGAGCGGCAATGTTAAGTTGAATACAGGGAGGGGGATTATAGTGGTCCTGTCGAAACAATCTACCATAAGACACATCTTTTTCCTTTGTACTAATACATAATGTGGGGGATGAGTCTTTGAAGTCATGTGAATCCTGTTTCTCAACTTTTTACTTGATGGTTTTAGCATCCACTGATATCACACTGGGAGTTACAAAGTGGTGATTTTCTATTTTATCATTTCTTCTACCTTTATTAGCTGTATTTCAGTAAAGAAAAATTCTTCCTTTCCCTCTCTTTTCTGTATCTCTTTTTTGACTATCACTATGCACTTATGGACCTTTAAAGTTCAATAGATTATAATCCATAACTTTAATTTTTTTTTCTTTTTTCTTTCTTTCTTTATCTTTTCTTTTTCTCAGATTGTCTCAGATTTGGTTTGTGGGATCTCCTTCAAACTGACTTCTATGTCCCTTTGACATTATCTCATTTGATGTTTTATGTTACCTTGTTTATGTTACCTTGGACTTTCCCTGACTTGGGTTTTGGAATCAGCTGGAGGATTCCAAAGATCCCGAATTATTTCCAACGGGCAATGGTATAGAAACCAAGAGCTAGACATTAGATATGTTCAATGTTCTGAAATTTTGTTGTTTTTCGACCCTTTCTGTGGACAGAGCTGGGAAATAACACACACACAATCATGCATTTATACTGATATGCCATTCAAACCTGACAGACAGCGTTCTCCTTCACTTTTGCCATTTCATATCCAGGTACATGAGGGAGTTTAGTCTGTGACAAAGATAGCACCTCAATCAGTGAGGAAAATATGGTTCATTCCATACATTGTTTGGGGGACATTTGGGTATCAATTTGAAAACAAACAAATCCCTACGTAAAGCAAGTTCCAGAAGAGTTGGTTAAATGAGTATAAAAATATTAGAAAAATTGTTGGAGAAAAAATGTAGAATCTTGGGGACGGAAAGCACTTTTTCAGAAAGATGAAACCCATAAGACATAAAGCAAAGGCTGACAGGCCCGAGGGTGAAACGTCCTGCGCAATATTCCTGTCAGTGAAAGAAGTGGCATCATTGGGTTGCACTCCTCCTGAGTTTCCAATTTTGAGAGACATTGTCACGTTGTCTTCTAAATAAGAAGTGCGTGTTTCCATTTTAAAATGAACAAAGGGACTTCCCTGATGGTCCAGTGGTTATGACTCTGCCTCCCAATGCAGGAGGTGCAGGTTCGATCCCTGGTCGGGGCACTAAGATCCCGCATGGCTCACGGCCAAAAAACCAAGACATAAAACAGAAGAAGGGCTTCCCTGGTGGCGCAGTGGTTGAGAGTCCACCTGCCGATGCAGGGGACACGGGTTCGCGCTCCAGTCCGGGAAGACCCCCACATGCCGCGGAGTAGCTGGGCCCGTGAGCCATGGCTGCTGAGCCTGTGCGTCTGGAGCCTGTGCTCCGCAACGGAAGAGGCCACAGCAGTGAGAGGCCCGCATACCGCAAAAAAAAAAAAAAAAAAAAAAAAAAAAACCCAGAAGCAATATTGTAAGAAATTCAATAAAGACTTAAAAAAAATGAACAACAAAAACATCAAGTAACTAGCTGCCTTCTTGAGGGCCTTGAAGGAAGGTCGGGGGCCAGAGGTTAGACCCCAGACAACCACGAAGCACTAGAGATGCTGAACACATTTCAGAGAGAGAAGGATAAAATTCTCCCATTATGATTCTGCCAGGGTCAGCCCTGGGTTGAGGTGATATGATGGGGCCTTGGAATCACATGTCAACATGTGCCCAATCTCAGGAGTCTAAGGACATATAGCAGTTTCTCAGTAGAATAACCACAGAATTACCATTTGATCCAGCAGTTCCACATCTGGGTATACACAGAAAAAACTGAAAGCAGAGACTCAAACAGATTCCTGTACACAGTGTTCATTATTCACAATAGCCGAAAGATGGGAAAAACCCAAATGTCCCTCAACAGATGAATAAATAGGACTTCCCTGCTGGCGCAGTGGTTAAGAATCCACGTGCCAATGCAGGGGACACGGGTTCAAGCCCTGGTCTGGGAAGAGCTGCATGCCGTGGAGCAGCTAAGCCTGTGTGCCACAACTGCTGAGCCCATATGCCACAGCTACAGAAGCCTGCGTGCCACAACTATTGAAGCCCATGCACCTAGAGCCCGTGCTCCTCAACGAGAGAAGCCACCACAATGAGAAGCCCGCGCACTGCAACATAGAGTAGCCCCCGCTCGCTGCAACTAGAGAAAGCCTGCGCACAGCAACAAAGACCCAAAGCAGCCAAAAATAAATGAATAGTTTTTAAAAGATGAATAAATAAACTAAATGTGGTATATACATACAGTGGAATGTTATTTGAGCTTAAAAAGGAATGAAATTCTGATACATGCTATAACACGGGTGAACCTTGAGGACATTATACTAAGCAAAATAAGCCAGACACGAAAGGACAAATACTGTCTGATCCCTCTTTCATGATGTTATGGACTGAACTGAGTCCTCCCACGGTTCTCATGTTGAAGCTCCAACCCCCAATCTGACTATATTTGGAGATGAGGCCTTGATGAAGGTAATTAAGGTTAAATGAGGGGGAGAAAAAGAAAAAATGGGACTTCCTTGGTGGTCCAGTGGTTAAGGCTCCACGCTCCCAATGCAGAGGGCATGGGTTCAATCCCTGGTCAGGGAACTAAGATCTCGCATGCTGCATGGCATGGCCTTAAAAAAAAAAAAAAAAAAAAGTTAAATGAGGTAATAAGGGTGGGGCCCTAATCCAATAAGATTAGTGTTCTTATAAGACACCTGCTAGTTCTCTCTCTCTCTCTCCTTCTCTCTCTCCTTCCCTCTCCCACTCCTTACCAGGTGTGGACATAGTGAGAAGGTGGCCATCTGCACGTCAGGAAGAGAGCCCTCACTGGAACCATCCTGGCACCCTGATCTCAGACTTCCAGCCTCCAGAGCCATGAGAAAATCAATGTCTGTTGTATAAGCCATCCAGTCTGCGGTCATTTGTTATGGTGGCCTGAGCTGACAAAGACATATGGGGTATCTAGATAGTCAAATTCATAGAGATAGAGAGTAGAACAGTGGTTACCGGGGGCTGGGGGGAGGGGAAGTGGGAGTTCTCATTTGATTGGTACAGAGTTTCAGTTTAGGAAGATGAAAAAGTTCTGGAGCTGTGTAGTGGTGATGGTTGCATAACAATGTGAATGTACTTCATGCCACTGAACTATATGCTTAAAAAATAATTAAAATGGTAAATTTCATTATGTATATTTTGCCACAATTAAAAAAGTAAAAATTTTTTAAAATAAGAGGAAAATCTCCAACAACCTTAACAACTAAAGAATCTCAGGGGCCTCTTGTGGCCTTTCTGAAACCCTGATTCTGCGTGATTATCCAAGGCCAAGGTGCCATCTCTCCCACGGCCATGGACACAGTGACGGTGCCCCCCTACTAGGGCCTTTGGAAGGCACACAGTTCAGCAGATAACAAACTGGAGAACCGTTTAAGTTCTTTCTGAATGGGCTCTGGAGCTCCGCTGTGACTGAACTGAAAAGTCTTTTTCCCAAGAGGGAAAGAAAAATTAAGAAGAAAAATATGTTCGCAGCTGGAGCCTGAATTAGCAGTTTTGTCTCCAAAGACCGGAAGGCACCTGGTCCCAGCAGACTTTCTATTGAATTTTATATGGCTTTCAAAAATAGGCTCATTCTGAGCTGACTGGCAAGATTTCATTCTGTTTGGTTGTCTAACGCAATTTTATCTA
Organism: Neophocaena asiaeorientalis asiaeorientalis; assembly: GCF_003031525.2. NCBI lineage: Eukaryota > Metazoa > Chordata > Mammalia > Artiodactyla > Phocoenidae > Neophocaena > Neophocaena asiaeorientalis. The sequence goes on along the minus strand of NW_020173682.1, from coordinate 3,389,761 downwards.
AGTTCAAGCCATCACACAACACTTTATTTATTTTTTAGCGGGGAGAAGGCTACACAAAATTACTGTCATAGCTTTCCTAGATTGAGCTGTAGTTTTGAGAACTCAGGAAGCTTAGAACAGAGCAAAGCCCATGGTATCAGGGTATCAGAGAACACAGCAGTCAGGGGTACAACAGACCAACACTGAAAACCAGGGAAACCTGCTTCTCTGAGCAGGTTCTGGGTCAGGCAATATTTGCATGTTCTCAGAGCTTGTTGGAAATGCAGGACCTTCCACCCAGACCCACTGAATCAGAATGTGCCTTTTAACAATTCCCTAGGAATGCATGTTAAAGTTTGAGAAGCACTGCTCCTCAGAGGGTGCTCTTCAGATGCCCCTCAGCCAAAATGCCTGGGAATATTTATTAAAAATGCATCTTCCATATACCTGGACAAAACTCTAATTCGAAAAGATCCATGCACCCCAATGTTCACAGCAGCACTATTCACAATAGCCAAGACATGGAAGCACCCTAAATGTCCATTGACAGTGGCATGGATAAAGAAGATGTGGCACATATATACAATGGAATACGGCTCGGCCATAAAAAAGAATGAAATAATGCCATCTGCAGCCACATGGATGGACCTAGAGATGATCACACTAAGCAAAGTAAGTCAGAGAGAGACAAATATCATGGGATATCACCTATATGTGGAGTCTAAAATACAACACAAATGAACATATCTACAAAACAGAAACAGACTCATAGACATAGAGAACAGCCTTGTGGTTCCCAAGGAGGAGTTGGGTGGGGGAGGGATGGACTGGGAGTTTGGGATGAGCAGATGCAAACTAGTATATACAGGATGGATGAACAACAAGGTCCTACTGTAGAGCAAGGGGAAACATATTCAGTATCCTGTGATAAACCATAATGGAAAAGAATCTGAAAAAGAGTGTGTATATATAAGTATAACCAAGTCACTTTGCTGTACGGCAGAAATTAACACAACATTGTAAATCAACTAGACTCTAATAAAAAAAAAATTTTTTTTAATGCTCCTTTTTGGATCCTGCCCAAGAACTAGGAGGATTACCTCTTATGATTCTTAGGCAAAGCAGTGTGAGAACTGTTGCTGTAGTTCTCCCCCAGAAGCAGCCCAGCCCTCCCCTTTGGGAACGGGGTTCTAGAATGTGAGGTCTCCTGAGGGGGGGAGGGGGGAGGGAGAAGTGAAACTGTGCAGGCGGGGTTCTAGGTGGCGCTGACTCTACACACCCGGTTTGGATGTTTTGTTTGTTTGTTTGTTTGTTTGTTTTTTTGCGGTACGCCGGCCTCTCACCGTTGTGGCCTCTCCCGCTGCGGAGCACAGCCTCCGGACGCGCAGGCTCAGCGGCCATGGCTCACGGGCCCAGCCGCTCCGCGGCATGTGGGATCTTCCCGGACCGGGGCACGAACCCGCGTCCCCTGCATCGGCAGGCGGACTCTCAACCACTGCGCCACCAGGGAAGCCCCAGACATTTTTCAAATGTCATCAGTTGCCTCACGAATATCCTTTTCCTGGACCAGGATCCATCCAGGAGCACATATAACAGTTAATTGTCCTGCCCCTTCAGTTTCCTTTGATCAGGGACAGAGTCAATGAGAGCCTTTCAGTGACAGATGGCTATGACAACATTAACAACCCACTTGAATTTCTTGCTCATCTTTGAATTCACGTGGTTCTCAAACATCAGTGTTCATAAGAAACACATGGGGAGCTTGTTTAACACGTTCACTCCAAGAGAAACTGAATCTGTAGGGCTTGGGTGACGTTTGGGAATGTGCACTTTTTAAAAAAATTTTATTTATTTATTTAGGCTGTGTGGGGTCTTTAGTTGCAGCATGCAAACTCTTAGTTGCAGCATGCATGTGGGATCTAGTTCCCTGACCAGAGATTGAACGCGGACCCCTGCATTGGGAGCGAGAATCTTACCCACTGGACCAGCAGGGAAGTCCCGGGAATGTGATTTTTTATCAGCGTACTGGGAACTATGATGCAGGCAGTCGGATGGAGGACCAGACTCTGAGAAACATGCCCAGGTGAGGCTGGCACAGCTTCAGCGAACACTTGCAGTGCAATCCTCTTCTACAAGGACAAGCTGCCTCTATTTCTTAAAAACATTTTCTGAAGCGTTACATTGACTCAGCACATTCCTAGAGACAGTGTAGACCTGCGTCCCACCACTGCCCCCATTCATAACACAAATGCCAGAGCAGCAGGTCGCCCTGCTCTGCGCTTGGTGTTGTCACCTTTCCTTTTCCGCGTCTTCTGGGTAGTTGGGGGTTTGCTCTTTTGCAAAGTTTGCCACAAGGGGGCACCAGTGACTTCCTCCTTGTGCTAACATAATAATAGTGCTCGTCAAAGTTGCCAAATTAGGACCCAGGACTTTACCACCTGTGCCCTCAACGATCTGGATCTTTTCGCCTTTGGTGGCATTAGGATGAATCCAGAACCACTTGCTTTGGGCTGTCTCTCTGCTGATAATAGAGAGATCTATTTGCATAGAATTGGGTGTGCAGGCTTGGTTCCGTTTGCAGGGGTCTGATCTGGGCTGTCCCGCGCAGCAGTTGTGTAGAGGCTGAGACACAGAACTGCAGGCTCGACACACTCTCCCCATCAGGTCCTTGTGATCTTTTTCTTTTTACATCCCTTTCCCCGGGGGCCAGTGGCAGAAGCAAAGCTCTTCACACGTCACAACACTCACCCTCATTATCCCGAGAACTGTGCCAGCGATGAGTTTCTCGTTCAGTGGCAGACAGGGCTGAGACCAACATCTACGCTGAGCCTAGTGGTGGCTGGTACATGTTCAGCAACCAGCACTCCAAACAAACAATTTTTAGTGTTTCCCAGTTTCTGCGGGGGTAAATTCTCCCATCATGGCCAATTTCAAGCTATCAACGAGGTATCATTGAACGCCAAGTTGCGAAGTGATGTGCAGAGGCCCAGCTGTACATAGTATGTCTACCTCATAAACACAGTAGAAGTAAGCGGAAGAGTGTAAACTGGATAGAGCAAAGTAACTAGGAAATGATGAGGTCTGTTTATTATCTTTGATTTTAAAAAATTTTTGTGATAAAACACGATACAAAATTTACCATCTTAACCATTTATTTCAGTAGCGTTAAGTATATTTACATTGCTGTGCAAGCCCCAGAACTGTTCTTATCTTGTAAAACCCAGTCTCTGTACCCATTGAAGAACATCTCCCCATGTCTCCCTTCCCCCAGCCCCTGACAACCACCATTCTACTTTGTCTCTATGAGTTTGACTACTTCGGATACTTTATGTAAGTGGAATCATACCGTATTTGTCTTTCTGTGGCGGGTTTATTTCACTTAGCGTAATGTCCTCAAGATTCATCCATGTTGTAGCATATGACAGGATTTCCTACTTTCTAAAGGCTGAATAGTATTTCACTGTATGTCTATAGCACGTCTTCTTTATCCATTCTTCTGTAGATGAACACTGGGTAGTTTCCACCTCTTGGTTATTGTGAATAATGCTGCTGTAAATGTGGGTGTACAAAGAGCTCTTCTAGACTCTGCTTTCTATTTCTTATACATATGTGCCCAGAGGTAGAATTGCTGGGTCATATGGTAGTTCTGTTTTTAGTCTTTGGCGGGACTGTCACACTGTTCTTTAGCATTTGAACCACTTTACATCCCTACCAACAGTACACAAGGGTTCAAATTCCTCTGTGTCCTCACCAACACTTGTTATTTTCTGTTTTTTTCTTTCTTTCTTTCTTTCTTTTTAATAGTCATTATCCTAATGGGTATGAGATGGTAGCATCTCATTCTGGTTTCGGTTTGCATTTCTCTGATGGTTAATAGGCATGTTGAGCATCTTTTCATACGCTTGTGGCTATTTGTAAGCTTCTTTGGAGAAATGTCTATTCAAATCATTTACCCATTTTTTTATTGGATTATTTTGTTGTTAAGTTATAGGAGTTCTCTATATATTCTTTCATTTAAAAAATACTTTTTAATTGAAGTACAGTTGATTTACAATGTTGTGTTAGTTTCAGGTGTACAGCAAGGTGATTCAGTTATACATATATCCATTCTTTTTCAGATTCTTTTCCCATATAGGTTATTACAGAATATTGAGTAGAGTTCCCTGTGCTACACACTAGGTCCTTGTTGTTTATGTATTTTATATATAGTAGTGTGTATATGTTACTTCCAAATTCCTAACTTATCCCTCCCCCCACACCTTTTCTCTTTGGTAACCACACGTTTGTTTCCTATGCCTGTGAGTCTGTTTTGTAAATAAGTTCGTTTGTATCAGTTTTTTAGATTCCACATATAACTGATCTCATATGAGATTTGTCTTTCTCTGTCTGGCTTATTTCACGTAGTATGATAATCTCCAGGTCCACCTATGTTGCTGCAAATGGCATTATTTCATTCTTTTTTATGGCTGAGTAGTATCCCATTGTATATATACCACATCTTCTTTATTCATTCATCTGTTGATGGACATATAGGTTGTTTCCATGCCTTGGCGATTGTAAATAGTGTTGCAATGGACATTGGGGTGCATGTATCTTTTTGAATTATGGTTTTCTCCAGATATATGCCCAGGAGTGGGATTGCTGGATCACAGAGCTTTGTGGTAAGTTTTAAAATCAGGAAATGTGAGACCTCTAACTTTGTTCAAGATAGTTTTGGCTCTTCAGGGTTCCTTGAGATTCTATATGAATTTTAGGATGGATTTTTTCTTTCTGCAAAAACTGCCATTGGGATTTTGATAGGGATTGCTTTGAATCTGTAGGCTGTTTGGGGTTGAACTGACATCTTAACAATATTAAGTCTTCCAATTCATGAACACAGGCTCTCTTTCCATTTATTGATGTCTTTATTTCAGCAACGTTTTGTAGTTTTCAGTGTACGTCTTTCATTTCCTTGTTTACGTTTATTCCTAAGTATTGTATTCTTTTTGATGCTATTGTAAATGGAATTTTTTTTCAATTTCCTTTTCAGATTGTTCATTGTCGGTGTACAAAAACACTACTTATTTTTGTGTTTTGATCTTGTATCATGCAACTTTGCTACTTTTGTGTATTAGTTCCAACAGGTGTTTTTGAGAAATCTTTAGGGGTTTCTCTACATAAGGCCATGTCATCTGTTACAGAGATAGTTTTACTATTTCTTTTCCAATTTGCATGCCTTTTATTTCTTTTTCTTGCTTAATTGCTCTGGCCAGGACTTCCAGTACTATGTTGAATAGGAGTGGTGAAAGCAGGCATCCTTGTTTTGTTTCTGATCTTAGAGGAAGAGCTTTCAGTCTTTCACCACTGAGTACGATGTTTGCTCTGAGGTTGTCCTATAGGCCTTTATTATGTTGAGACAGTTTTCTTCTATTCGTAGTTTGTTGAGTGTTTGTATCATGAAAAAGTGTCACGTTTTGTCAAATGCTTTTTCTGCATCAGTCGAGATGATCATGTGTGTTTCTTCCATCATTCTGTTAACGTGGTGAATTATATTGATTGACTTTTTTATGTTAAACCCTCATTGCATTTCAGGTCACTTGGTCATAGTGTATAATTCTTTTAATGTGCTATTGAATTGTTTGCTCATCTTTTGTTGAAGATTTTGCATTAATATTCATCAGGGATATTGTTCTGTAGTTTTCCTTTTTCGTATCATTATCTTTGTATAATTTATTTACTTGTAAGTTTATATAATTGACTTTCTAATAATGGCTGTTTAACAACCAGTTCATAAAATTCCCGAAAAGTTAACAGTTGATTCTCATGAGTCAATGTGAGCTGGCTCCAGCATATTACTGTCCCGACTTTTCATGTGTCTTTTCCTTTTGCAATTTAGGCCACAATAAATTGAGAGACTTACTTAATTTCTCATAGTAATAGGAAGGGCAAGAAACGAAGGGTACCTCTGTGTGTCAACTTATTTGGCAAAAACTAAAAACAAAACCCCAGAACAAGTATTAAGCTGTGAGTTATTTTCCCAGTTCCCACCTGACTGCATCATCTTGACAAAATGAAATTTAATTCTTTTTAGGGAAAGGCACTACATTCTTTATCTTTTTTTAAACATTGGCCTCAGTACTGTACTTGCATGGTCTCATTTAAATCTCCCAACAATGTAGGTGCTACTATTTTCCTCGTTTTAGAGATTAAGACACTGAGAGAGGTTAAGTAACTTACACGACGTCACACAGTTAGGCATACAGCCAGAATCTGAACCAGAGCTGCCTGGGCTTCATTTGTCATCTGAACACAATTGGCACATGCTAGGATGTATGGTGCCCCATCTGATCCTTGGTTGCTGATACAGAACTGTGTCCCTTGTCCTCCAGTGCTGACTCTCTACAGCTCTGGTTCCATCTAAGTAAGCTCTATCCACGCCTCCTTAGAAGCATGGGGTAAATTTCAGCTGCTTTACAATGCCACTCCTGGACCATGAGAAACTATGTAGTTATCTCAGGCATTAGTCACCTAGATATGCCACACAGTCATTTTTGATTCTTACTGGTCATAATGTCATATCATTTGTACATATTGTTGCAACTGACTTGCTAAAAAATGTTAAGCATTTTTTGTGTCAATGTTCACAAGGCACATTAACCTGTAGTTTTCTTTTGTTGTAGTTTTTTTTGTTTTTAAATCTTTCTTCTGGAGAGAGCTTTGGTAATTTGTGTCTTTTAAGGGATTTTTTCCATTTCGCCTAAGTTGTCAAATTTACTGGCGTATAGTTTTTAATATTTCCTTGTATTTGAATTTCAGTAGAATCTGTAGTAATGTTTCCTCTTATACTCCTGATATTGGCAAATTGTATCTTCTTTTTATTCTAATTTGTCTGGCTAGAGGTTTATCAATCTTATCGATCTACTCGGAGAACCAGCTTTTGGTTTCATTGGTTTTCTCTGTTTCACTTTTTAAATTTTCCTTCCATTCTGATCTTCATCATTTCCTTTCTTCGGCTTTAGGTTTAATTTGCACTTCTTATTCTAGTTTTGTAAGGAGGTAGAAGTTTAGGTTATTATTTCTTAATTTTTGGTATAAATTTCCTTCAAGTGCTGATTTAGCTACATCTCACAACTGTTGATATGTATACTTACTTCCATTTTCCATAGTTTTCCAGTGTCCATAGTTCAAAATATGTTCTAATGCCCCTTTTGATTTCTGCTTTGACCCATATATTTAGAAGTTTGTTATTAGGTTCCAAATATTTAAGGGCTTTCTAGATCTTTCTGTTAATAATACTAACTTAATTCTATTCTAGTCAGAGCAAATACACTGTATGATTTAAATCCTTTTAAATTTATTGAGATTCGCTTTATGGCTCACAGTATGGTGTACCTTGCTAAACATTTCATGTGCATTTGAAGCAAATGTGTATTCTGCATTTGTTGCATAGAATGTTCTAAAAATGTCAATTAGGGCAACTTAGTTGATAACGTGGTTCAAGCCCTCACTGATTTTCTGTCTACTTGTTCCATCAAGTATTGGAAAGGGGATACTGAAACCTCTAATTTTAATTGTATATTTGCCTATTTCTCCTTTTAATTCCATCACTTTTGTTTTATGTATATTTGAATTTCTGTAATTAGATGAATAAATGTGTAAGAATGTTATGTCTTCTTGATAAAGTGATCCTTCTATAATTATGAAATGACCTTTTAAAATTCCTGGTAATATTCTTTGCTCCGAAATGTACTGTCTGATATTAATATAGCCACTCTAGATTCTGATGAGTGCTAATATGGTATATCCTTCTCCATCCTTTTACTTTTGTCCTATTTGTGTCTTTAGATTTGCAGTGGGTTTCTTGAAGGCAGTATATAGACGGGTTTTTCTTTTTTTATACCATCTGACAATCTTTGCCTTTCACTTGGGTTGTTTAGACCATTAGCATTTAATATTATTGATGTGGCTGGGTTTAAATCTACCATGTTCATATTTGTTTTCTATTAACTGTCCTCCGTTTCCTTTTTCTTCTTTTTCTGTTTTCTTTTGGGTCAATAGAATATTTTTTACGATTTTACTTTATTTTCTTTCCTGCTTATTAGCCGTACCTCTTTTTTGTGATTTTAGTGGTTGCTTTAGGACTTAAGTATACATCCTTAGCACAGTCTACCTTCAAGGGATATTATACCATTCTGAGTGTAGGATCAGGCCCCTAAGGCCCTCTTCCTTCCCTGACTTTTGTGCTACTGTTCTCATATTATGTTCCTTCTCCTTGTGTTATAATGCCATAATACACTCTTATTATTTTTGCTTCAAAAAGCTGATTATCTTTTAAAGACTTAAAAGATCACAAAAAGAGTTTTAATGCGTACACATATATTTACCATTTCTGATGGTCTCTGTGTGCACCCAGATCTCTGATACCATTTTCATCTGCTTCAAGGACATCCTTTAACATTTCTGGTATCGGACGTCTGCTTGCGATGAATTGTCAGATTTTGGATGTATGAAGAAATATTTCACCTTAGTTTTTGAAAAACAATGTTGCTAGGTTTAGAATTCTAGGTTGAGAGTTTTTTTGTTCAGTAAGGATATTGCTCGCATGTCTTCCAGTGAACATCTGCCGTCACTCTTATTTTTCTCTGTAATACGTCTTTTTAAAAATTATTTTTAAGATTTTTCTCTTTATCATTGACACTTAGCAATTTGATTATATGCTTTAACAAATTTTCTTCGTGTGTGTGCTTGTGGTTCGTTGATTTCCTGAGGTCTGTGGATTGTCTTCATCACATTTGGAGAAACTTTGGTCCTTTACTGTATTCTGAACACCTAAGCCAGAGTGAGCCTGTTCTGACCACATCACTCCTCTGCTCCAGAATCCTAAGTCCTTAAAGTCACCTATCGGGCCCACCACGAGCAGCCTCCCCAATGCCCTCTGACCTACCTTACCTACTCCTCTCCTCTTTGCCTGCGCGCCAGAGCCACACTGCTGTTCCTTCAGCAAACCAGGCACACCCCGACCCTTGTATGTATGTATCCTCTCCACCCCCCTTGCCCCATCATCTCTGTGGGCACTTCTCTGCCCACCCTACCGGAAACGGCGACCTCCACCCCATCCTGGCACTGCTTCTCCCCTCTCCTTGCTTTACCTTCCCCCCAAATACTTACCATAATACAATTTAAATTTTACATATTCATCTTGTTTTTATCACTCAATGAAATTATAAATTCCATGAGGGCAGGAAATTTTTTCACTGTAGTAGGACCTAAAACAGTCCCAAGCATACTAGGTAATCATTCAATAAATAATTGTTGAAAAAAATGAACTGGAAAGTAATTGCTCACGTTTTCATGACCGGCCCTGCCCCCACCTTTACTGAATGATTTTAATTAAAGTCACACAAAAGTTCTCGGCTTGAAAAGAAAAGCAAACGACCACTACACATTAGTTTGTCAACATGTAATGCCCTGGGTTTATTTTGTGAGAATTCTATCACAACTTTTCCAGGTGGGATTAAAAACCTTAAGGATAATGTATGCCATTGGACTGGGCATTCAGACTTCGGTACTGACAAAGCACTAGTAGTAGTCTGTTAAGTACCATTCTCTTCACAGAAGAGAGGTCAAATATTTCCAAAGGAAGGCACCCGATATTTGTGGTTCTGGCCTCGCAGCCTTCTGGAGAGTCTTAGAAGGAGAAAAGCTGGCTGGCTGTTTTTAGAAACTGGAATGGTGATACACGTACAGCAATTACTGCATTCTTCTCCCTTATATCCTTTTTGTAAGAACAAGTAAAGCATGAAGTCTTTGAAACAATTCGACAATAAAAAAGTACAATTTTTTTCTTGTGCTAAAAAAAGGGCAAGACAACATAAACTCCAGTTGTAAGGACTCCATCTGCATACTTGATTTAACACTTTCTGGTGTGGAAGGAAATGGGACTACTGGGCTGTTTGCAGAGCAGCAACATGACATTAGTGCTTTAAGTACCAGAAACTGCCCACAGCTCTGTGGGCAGGTGGGGATGGGAAGATTCAAGAGACTTCATTTTTAGCTCGTTACTTGTCCTAATGATAGTAGACCAGGAAGATCCCCATTTAACAGTACATTCCCCATTTTTTAAAAACTGATGCCTTTTTTTTTTTTTTTGTAAAATTCTGTATGTATGTCACCATTTTTTTTTCACATGATACACAGAAAACTCAGGGACCCAGAGGGGAACCAAGTTATGTTATACCATTTACAAAATACCAAGGAGTCCACAGCTACCTAACACATTTACTACAGCACAGGAACCAATGAAGGTACAGTGTACAAAACTGTAAACACGGCACAATAAATAGATAAAACAGCAGGTTCTGCACCATGCACATGATGTGATGACACCTCATCTCTACACTCTCACATCTCACACTCTTTGTTGCAATTTATTTCCCTCCCCCCCACCCCCAAGTGCAAAGCATCACAAATGAACATCTCTGTATTCAAGTAACATATATACAAGGGTATTACAAATATGCAGTACTGTACAGGTAATTGCTGTATTCTTAATTTACAGATGTTGATTTTTTCCCCTATTAACAGTAAGAAAAGAAAAATTGAAGCATGAGAGATGAGCATTGCTGTCAAGTCCCCACAGCTGCCACAGAAACGCATGTGCTGCATTCCATCATCCCTTGCATTCAAAATGCTACTGATGCATAGCACCTAATCAAGTCCCCAGGCTGCGGCTCCACTCCTGAGGAAGCTACGTCACCTCCATCGCTACTGTATTGTCTGCTATGTTGTTTAGTGCTGGCTTTTCTGATTCGTGATTTTCCCTGTTGAAAAAAGTTCAATAAATTACTTATCTGCAATCAATTTAACAAATCAAGATGATCTTCCCAATAAAAAGTTTAAATGTTTTTAATAATAGAGAGAGATCTGACTCTTTTGGGACAGGATAGCAAGTAGAGGAATATGAACTTTTACGATTTATTATTAGGAACACACAACTGGAAGTCAGGCTTGTGTCCGCTGCACATTCCATGGTCAGCTACGTTACCAACAAACCTGTAGCAGCACCCAAGCAACCTAGATGTTACAACACATAAAGAATAACCAAGCTTTAGTTTATAGTTTCAATCTCTTCCTCTATTAAACCTTTCCTAAGAGTTTTAAAAAGGAACAATGTGAGTGAAGGTCATTTATGTCAGGACTTTTAAAGTCCGAGTTTTTTCTCTACGTGGAGCTGAGCAATCAGAAGACCAGGGTCCCCGCTGCCCCTGCCCCTCGACTGCCGACGTGCTCTGGGAGCTCAGTTCCTCCTCTGGGTCTCAGTTCTTACTTAACTTACTTATTTACTTATTTACTTTTTTTTTACAGCAGGTTCTTATTAGTCATCCATTTTATACACATCAGTCCCAATCGCCCAATTCATCACACCACCATCCCCACCCCCCCGCGGCTTTCCCCCCTTGGTGTCCATATGTTTGTTCTCTACATGTGTCTCAATTTCTGCCCTGCAAACTCAGCTCCCTCACCTTTAAACAGAGGGGCTAAAGTAAGTGATGCGAACGTTTCCCTTACACTCTGAGTCTCCCGTGGTTATATAATTCTGTCGTGATGAAAACCACGTATTATATATTTAAGTAAGAGCTATAGTTGTTTGGCTAGCTATGACTAGACCCAGAATATTAAGAATGGATAAGCACTGAGCAGATGTGACTACCACGTAAGTTCAGAAGCAGAAGGGATGCACGGGTCCAGAAACCAATGGCTGCAGTCTGTTGCTACGAAGCCTGCTCCCGCCCTGGGCCACTGCCAGCTGAGGAAGTCTACGCGTCAGAGCGGCAGCCAAGACGCCTCACAGTCCGGCCGCCAACCACTCCAACCTCTACCACTAATCTTCCCAAATCTCTAGACAAACTAGGTTACTTGGTAACCTCTGAAACACATACGTATTTCCCCAACTCTTTTCTTCCTCCCTTCTGCCCAGCCAAGATGAAATCTGATTTTTTTTTTTTTTTTGGTAGAACATTCCCAGAATATCCCTGGTATAAAAAATATCTCTTATATGGAAATTACAGCCACACTCTATACATGCTAATTTGACAAGCATATTATATTTTGTGATATCTCTAGAACAATTTTTACCTATTACTTACAATTAATATTATTTAACTTTTCACACTTTTATGCTCATCTTCTAACTCAACTGAAAACTCCTGTCTTTCTCTTTTTGTTTCCCCTCAAGTAGACAGCAAGATTTTAATTCCCGTTAATATTTAAAACAGAATAGAGCCTGAGCAAACATTCTAAACTGTCTACTGAAACCTAAGAAAACAAGTTAGCATAGAAAATAATGGTTTGATTAAAAGCTGACCCGGCATGAATACTGTAACCCTTTACATTATTTACATTATTAAGAGAGGCTTGGCTGCGACAGTGAGAGGCCCGCGCACCGCGATGAAGAGTGGCCCATGCTCGCCGCAACTAGAGAAAGCCCTCACACAGAAACGAAGACCCAACACAGCCAAAGATAAATAAATTAATTAAAAAAAACAAAACAAAACAAAACAAAAAAAACAAAAAAAAAAAAAAGAGAGGCTTAATTAGTGTACTAGCCATGGCGGGTTTTATCAATTCTGTCTATGTGAGAAGCTGTGGAAGAAATCATAAGCAAAAGAAACATTCTAAAGAGAACTCCTTCGATCCAAAGGTGAAATAAAGAGTGAGAATATTATAAGCTCTTATTATACTAAGTCATGTCCCAATCATAGATGCAATATTCACTATACTCCCTTGAAAGTTCAAATTCTCAGCAATACTGAATTACAACATTTATCTGTTTAGTTCTTACATATATAAGGAATTCTCATCTATACATTTTTAATGTATATAAGGAAAAGAGCAAAAAACACAAAGAAATAAGTAGAGAGCAATGCCAGGGAAGTTAAGTCAGATTTCATATTTTTCAAACACTTTGGGTTTAAGTATACTCACCGTGGAACTGCATCTACGGAGGATGAAGACGGGACCTTGGAAACTTGACAGTTTGCTGCGGCAGCCAGCTTTAAGGCAGACGATGGGACAGCACTTAAAGTCCTAGGTATGTGTCGTGCGTTTATGGGGGCAAGAGAGTTTACAGTGGCGACTGACGAAGGTACAGTTAATCGGATGTTGTTCCCAATCAGAACCTGAGTTGTTGCAGAACTGGCAGCAGTCACTGGGTGACTCGGTGCACTGTGGGAACCCGCTGCCTGCGTCGCGCTCGCAGGCTGTAGCAAAGCTGGCCCTGCCGTCGACGGACTCGTGTGGACAAGTGCCGGGGGTGCAGTACTACTGAGGTGTAAGCCCTTGTATACTCCTAGGGAAAAGGAAAGAAGCAGCTGAACAACCACAACTCTGCTCCTTGTTTATTACAGACGTACGTTACAAACACTATCAAAACACCTTAAACGTCTTTATCCTTTTACCTGAGGCTGGAAGGACGCCATTCACCCCGATTCCAAGCACCACATCCTCCTTCATCTTGAATCCCATCAGTTGTTCTGATGTCACCAAAGCAGAAGCAGCAAACTGAGCGCTGGCAGAATCCAAAGTCTTGGAAACAAAACCCTAAAAAGAAAATACAGAACAAATCTAATCAGCATCACTTAGTCTCAAATTATTATTAAAGCCACACAGGTTACCAAAATCAGTCTGAATATAAATGAAAGTTGCAAACCACTGAAATAGCTTCATCTCTCTGACAGGCATAAATTTGATTAATGTTCAAATCATCTTATAACTCAAGTATTATGAATTTTGATCTTCTTATGTGACAATATATAATATGGAATTACCAAAATAAACCTTTCATAAGGTGGAAACAGTAAACCTCCAACACAAAGTGCTGGACACGAAATATGCTAGTAAAACACTTCAGTGATTTGCAATGAATGAGTCAATGGATGAATCAATTCATATAATCTGAATAAGTATGTAAAACTTCCTTCATCTAACTTACACATACATATACACACGCGACCAGAGGCACGTTTGGGACAGTAAGATAACTCTCCCTTTAGAAGAGAAGGAACAAAACATCACATTCTAACTCAGCCTAGAAATTAAGAAGCGCCTTGGATTTTTTTTAATGAATTTTTCCTCTAAGATGCTTAGAAACACGAATCTCAGCCTTTAGTTAAGCCTTAAATATGTTTAAGTGGCAAACATTTATCACGCTTTAAGTTCAAAAGTGATTTGATAGCAAAAGAGGTTATTTGAGCATAAATTTTAATAATAATTAAAGCTCTCCACATAGAGAGCTGGGTGGGGTTGTATATTAAAGAGGTACGTTCACAGACTACAGGTCAGACTGGAAGACAGGGTCTCCGTCTCATCTGACTATGCTTTTTAGTTTTACTTTTTAAAATAGGAAGCAGAGGGCAACAGCTTCTATACTCACCTGTAACGTTCTTTCTAAACCCTGTACAGAGTGGCTATGATGTAGATTCAGGTGAAAGCCACTTTTCTGCTGGTTAGGTGCAAGGCTCTATGACAGCAGTTGGTAATTAGAGATGAGCTCTGGTGGGAAACCACGAGGGGTAATCATGAGACAGACAAGTCCCTCACCTGTGACGCGGTGGCGGAGGAACTACTACTTGCTTGCTGTTGCTGAGTTTGTGCAAGCTGCTGTTTCTGCATGAGCGCCAGCTGCTGCTGATGTTGCTGGTATTGTTCGGCTGTAAATGCTGAACATAAAATGAGAAAACACTTTATAAAAAGGCACCGCTATCACACACATCGTATAGCACACTAAAACAAATTTTAGCATTTAAGAACAAATGTGCGCAGGATTAAAGCATTTTAGCATCCTGTCAGAGATCACTTCCGAATGAAAAGTTCAGCATGTTTATAACCACACTTAACGAGAGTGGCTTGAGTTTAAAGAAAAACAAAATGAAACTTTCCAAGCTGCACGTAGGAAAGAGAAGTGCTCACTTCCCAAGTTTCAAAACCATTACTTTTTGTAAGCTGTGACACTTGTGCTAGACAGTGTAAAAGGTAATACCAGCTTTTTTCATCCGCATTATTTGAAATTCAACTTTGCACTGAGCTTGAGAAGAAATCTGATAATCACCATTCAGTTTCTAGTTTATTCATACTACTGCCCCAATGCATTCAGACGATCCCTAGCACATCTGTGTAGAAAGGCTAATTGTTCTACATATTTTCTAATTTTAGTCATTACAAAAATTTCCTTCATATGAAATAGAAGGTTGTTGGTTTATTACTTTTTTTTTTTTTTTAAAGAACCCATCCTTTAAGTTTAACAGGAAGAAAAGAGGCTCCAAAGGTTAATTAATTTCCCCCACCCTATTAACCCACCTGGAAAAAATCCAGTCAATAAGAACGGAGATGTTTATGTTGGTTTACTGTACAGAATGATGTCTGAGGAAAGACACTGTGTTATGCTACTTATGTTTGTCTATGGAGAGCTCAGTTCTAAAAAAAACAAACAAAAAAATGTTCATTTATTACTCCCCCAAAAAGTGTGTGCAGTTTTTAAAAAGGAAACCTTTTTCTTTTTCCTTTTTTTTTTTGCCAATTTAAAAAAAAGAAAAAAAAAAAGCACATACAATCACAACATCTGACTTTAAGGCTTCTTTTAAGAAGCCTGTGATGGTTGCGTAAGAACTATTTAAAACAGAAAAAAAAAGGGTTATCATGCATCCCTGGGTACTAGGGAATCTATAAATCATGCATATTTCCTCAATCTGAAGTTTAATGTTTTCAAAATACTGTCAGCTAATTTGTTGTCTTTAGTTAAAAACATTTTGATAATTTCTTTAGAATATTACTTCATCAAGTTTTGCAGTTTTCACTTATAACTCATAAGAATCTTTATCCCCCAGGATACAGCTTCTGCCTAGGACACCTACAAAATGCTTAGATAGATGTTAAGTAGAAATTCTACCACATTTTGAACGAATCAGAAAACTGTGAAATAATGTTTAAGAAAACCTCAGAAGTTATTAGTATTTACACAGGCTTTTATACTTGCGCTGAACTAATTTCTTGGGTTACAAAGGCAAAAAATAATTGCTTGTTGGAAAAATTCTACTTTTCATTTTCTTATTTTGGGTGTTACAAATCTGTTTAGTTGATATATGTCCTTTGATGAGTTTCTCTTCCTACTATGTTTGTAATTCTCAGATCTGAATTCTACCGGAAAAAGCTTTTATTGATAATAGGATAATCCCTAAATATTGACATAAACTTTCTGTCAACGTGACCATTTCTATATAACAGAAACGTGTTAAACCAGAACTTGAAAAAAAAAAAAATGCTGCCCTGAAAGAGTGATTATAATTAAAATAATATCTCTATGTTGAAAAAAAATCCATAAAAGCAACTGTTTAAAACTAAAGATCCTTAATTTATTAGATAGGTTCGCTAATACGTTTTTGTGATTTCTACTTTAATTTCCTAAGCTTGAGTGCGTTGCCTAAATCTTGAATTTCCTGGTAGGAGATAATTAATAAACTTAAAAAAAGAAGAAAAAAAAAAAAGGACCATTTCTGGAAGGTCACGTCATTACACATCTAGAAAACAATAATTTAGCATTCACTGTAAAGATCTATACACAAAACTCCATTTATATGAATGAAAATATTCTTTTGCAGAATTCTGCTGGTATTTGTTTTAATTTAAACATTGGCAATATTAAATTGGAAATCGATTTGAATAAAGGTTCCAAATATTTTTTCCCTATTTAAATCAACATTTCAGTCCTCAGTCTCTGAGGGTTTTGTGAATTTCACTTTTTTTTAACAACTGCTAACTTCCTCCAAATACAGATTTAGAAATAAAAATACAACTGACATTTTAGATCACTAACGCTCATTGAGATTTTAGATCCCTATGTTAGCCTATTTCTTACATATCTCTATACTCCAGAGTCTAGTTATAAAAATTTCCCCTGGACATTTTTGATAAATGTTCTAGAAGAAATGCACAGAGTAACGTAAGCTAGAAGTGATGGTAATAAAAACCATGGGTCTAGGGGCCAAGAGATCTTGATTTTTCTTTCATTCTCAGCTCTGTCATAACTGGCTGAGTTCACCTGAGCAAGTTATTTAATCGTTTGGGGCTCAGTATGTTCATCTGAAATACACAAGATTAAATTAAGTCATCATTAAAGTCCTTTTCAAGCCATGGGATGCTAAGATTTTATACTTCTTCTGAGAAATAAAACTCCAATCCAAAAGGCTGTATGAATGAGTAGGAAAGCTTGGACAAAGGTAAGGCAGTAAATTTGGGCAAATAAAATCTGAGCTGGGTTTTGCACTATTACTTACACAGGAAACTGAGCAAAGTCTAACCAAATGCTAAGTGGAAATAAACAAAAATGAGCATATTTCCCTGTATCTCTATCAAGGTAAAGTTTTTAGGTTGTATGTCTACCTCCAGATATTGTGTGGTAGTCAAGTTTGCAATTCACATAAAGATGGACAAGGTGGTTTTGTGGACAGATCACCAGACCTAGAATCAGAATCATTTCAAAGGACCAAAAAATTTTAGATCAGGAGGGATTCTTGGTGATTTCCTTCTATAATCTCACACTAGAGATGAAGAAACTTTCATCCGAGGTCACAAAGATATTTAGTAGTGGAAGGGGAAACAAAACTACCTCCAAGCCAATGAAATTTTAAATATAAAAAGAAATAGACAAAAGTTTGTTTTAGATTTAATACGATTTACAAAAAATAATCAAACTTTTTATGTACCAACAGTGTGCATCATGCTTTAAAAGAAATCTCATCTATGGAGCATCTGACAGACAGGGGTCTAGGGAGGGGAGCAGAGTCACGGGAGGGACAAGATTAAAAGCTGAGAACAGGGAAGGAGCACGACAGGACTTCAAATATCTGGAGGACACTATGATGTGGGAGAGCAAGAAAACGTACTCAGTGTGCTTCCAAGGGCAAACAGGACCTGCGGATTTAAATTTAAGGAGGCAGCTTTTGCTCGATATATGGACAAACTTTCTAAACAAGACTCCCAACTGCAGAATAACCTGATCTAGAAAGTTGCTGAATTTTAATCTGTCCCTAGAGGTGCCGAGGCAGAGGCCAGAAACCACCGCTCTGTGGGTAGCTTCTAACAATCCTCTGGGGTAGGAATTTAGATGAAATAATCTAAAACTTTACGAGTCCATGTCTTATGCAAGGACCTATCAGGTAGTAGGTACACCAGCGCCAGGAATGGCCTAGTGCTCAGCCTGCTGGCCTTTAAGTCACATTCCTGTAGCAGATCAATGGAATGACTGGGGGCGGCAGGGCTGTGGGGGGAGGGAGGTGACAGGTACTCAGGAAAAAGTAAACAATTTGAGAATTCAGTTTGAGAAGATGGATTCTAGATTACCAAAATGTATATTTTGTTAAAAAAACAAAACCAACAAACCCAAACACCTGTTTTAAAAGATACTCCTCAATTAGAAGTTTCTCTGAGCAGTACACAGGTAGAAAATTATTTTAATACAGGAGAGAAGGGTAACTATAAAGAAATAAACATAAACTGAAATGACTCCAGACAGTATTACAGTATGACTGTCTCATCAGTAAGCCTGAACTGACAGACTGGAGGTTCGTGAGCACGTATCAGTTACCTAAAACATCCAATCTGAAAACAAAAGTTTGTTGTAATTCATATGACGGCAAAACACGACCAAACCTGAATTCATTTGGCTGCAAACATCTTGAACATGAGGTTATTTGTGGTCAAACTTTCCACTGAGTGTGACTACTCTCGCACTTCACTACATGACTGTAGAACTATTAATGTATTTCACTATGGGTGTTACTCCAGAATCTGCTGAGGAAGTAATTCTGAGTTTTGAAACACATCCGGGTAAGGGTAAGGTCCCACAAATCTACAAACTCTAACAATGAAAATATTCAGTGTTCAAATCTAGAGTTCCTTTTTTACCGTAATATTAAAATTTTATGCTAACTAATAAGGACCTACTGTAGAGCACAGGGAACTCTTCTCAATATTCTGTAATGACCTATATGGGAAAAGAATCTAAAAAAGAATAGATAGGGGCTTCCCTGGTGGCGCAGTGGTTGAGAGTCCACCTGCTGATGCAGGGGACGCGGGTTCGTGCCCTGGTCCGGGAAGATCCCACATGCCGCGGAGCGGCTGGGCCCGTGAGCCATGGCCGCTGAGCCTGCGCGTCCGGAGCCTGTGCTCCACAACGGGAGAGGCCACAGCAGTGAGAGGCCCGCGGACCGCAAAAAAAAAAAAAAAAAAAAAGAGTAGATATGTATAACTGAGTCACTCTGCTGTACAGCAGAAACTAACACAACATTGTTAATCAACTATACACTCCAATAAAAATGTTTTTAAAAATTTATGCTACAAATAGAAGTAAACCGCACTGCTGAGTAAGCTACAGATATTGAGACTTATTAGAACCTATCATTCTTGCTACAATTTCTTATTGACTTATGAAAATAAACCAAATCTATACTGTAGATATGGGAGTTTGGAAAAATGACTTAAAATGCTGATGAAATTTCACCAGGAACTAGGAATTCAAATCCTGAACATATAATGGTTTTAAAATCACTTTTCTGTTTTCAGTCTTTCTGAATTACAGAGTCCTTCCTAATTATGAAAAAAGGTATTAATTCTGAATCTGATATCCCCTCAAACGCATGCAAATGAATAGTCACTGAACAAACACTAAGCTTTCAAAGATTTTTTTAATAAAGTTTTTTTTTTTCTTTTCTCTTTTGGCTGCACCGCCCAGCTTGTGGGATTTTACTTCCCCGGGCAGGGATTGAACCCGGGCCCTCGGCAGGGAGAGAGTGCGAAGTCCTAACCACTGAACCGCCTGGGAATTCCCCAAAGATATTTTTGTAGATAAAAAAAAATAGAAAAACGTATTTGGAAACTGTCCAAATCACATATTAACTAAAGATTATTTAAAATACACAATTCATCCTTACGTACTAAAATCCAGTCCCAAAAATTCTAACACTGTGTCATTCTGCTGTACAGTACCCAGAGGCCCAAGCACTCTAGCACTCACTAACCAGGCTACTGGTCTGACTGCACAACTCTGCAAAATGGCCAAGACAGGGAAGCAAGCAAAAAAGATTCCAAGCAGCAGCTGACACAGAGGCTACGAAAGCTGGCGTGTTAGAACTCAGGCCTTTACCAAAAACATGGCTCCTGACAGCCTCATTAGAATTTCCTGTTTCAAAGTGAGAACAGGCCCTTATAGAGGCTTATTTAGAAAAGGGACAATCAGTCCAGAGGGCATCACTATGTCACAGCATACACATAAATATTGATATTTAAAACAATGATAGAATAATCAAAAATGGCTAAATCAAAACCCACATATTTGGCTTAGGCGGCAGGCAAGTATATCAGGTGACTCGTAGGTCATATAATGACTGGTTAAGTTCTAAAGTCAGTGTGGTAAAAATTAAGCCTTAAAAATTCCTTTAGCGTGTACCACGACGGGTCCATCTCCTCCTTTCAACAAGCCCGACACAGCCGCGTTTCCTCTGGCATCACGCTAGATCAGAGTTTCTGTGGCTGAATACCAGACGGAGCAGTTTGGTTTGTATCTGGGGGCTACACCAAACGAAAAAAAAAAATCTTTAAAACTACAATTACATCGACAAGACGAGATGCTTAACAGAGCGAGGCAGCAATGCAGGCACTGACGCTGCAAGAGGAACAGTAATAGACTCACTTCTCCCGCTCCCAGCGTGGCTCACTCTTTTAGTTCAACTCTATTTAGAATCCTGTATAATATCTGAACTGCTAAAATTTTAATTTTTTCTCCAGGGGCCTATAGCTGAATTCCCTTAAGATAAAGCTACACATGATATGAATCCACTGTTACATACTTTATAGAGCACAAAGAGAAAAGCTTTAGGTTTCTGGAATATCCACAAACATGAAAGAATGAAGCACTACCCTAAAGCAACCTGCAGGTATCTATTCTCTAAGTATACAGGAAGATCTAGTAAAATTTAAGGGAAAATTGAAAACAATTAGATGCAACAGGAAAAAATTGATAAACCCATTTAATTTTATCACATATACAGGGGAAGGAAATGATTAAAAAGAAAATTATACGGTTATTAAAGATTTTTTTCAGCTATACTTTTGGTAATACTACTGTTCCATGTTCACCTTTTAATATTCTTTGGCAAACACAAATCAAGTAAGTTTTACAGTATCAATGCTTACTTAAGTAGTATGGCAAAACAATTTACGTTAAAAAAAATCACTGTAAGAGCCTTAGGATAGTTATATGACTTTATTTTAAGAGCTGGAGAAGACGAGGAATTGACAGAACAAGCCAATTTTCTACGTCTAGTCTCAAAAGAATTTTAAACAACTGAAAAATCTTTATCAGGGAAACATATTACAAGTTTATACTATTAAAATCTCTACACTCACACCAATATATGTCCTCCTTCATACTGAAAAATTCTTCATTTTGATTTTTAAGACTATAAAAGCAGAGAGAAACTGACTCTTCATGATATAGACTCTGAAATTAATGAGATTATAAATAATCTATTAGGTAGGCCTCAGACTAAGTTAGATTATCTTCTACTTGATTTCTGAAATGTTATTGTTTTTCTTATGAGCTGAATGACTTCCGCTTCGCAGAAGTACTTTATTTCTAACCACAAATAAATTAGTTTATGGAACCTTTTCTGAAGGTCTTCAAGAATAAGAAGCACATTTTCATATTTATTAGGTTTAACTGTAGCCTTACCAGATAATTAGGGGGACAGAATAAACATCTTTATAAAAATCTGTATGACAATTTTGACAGTGAATTGCTATAATCTACATGCCTCAAACAACAGATATTTGCTTTAAAATAGAAAACTAAAATTTGAAGAATGTTTTAAGTAGACGGCATTTATTTTAGACACATTTCACAATGTAGGCCTAATGCTAAAGTAGGTATTACCTGAAAATGTTTCCAAAATTATTAAAATAATCCTTACACAAACGTTGTTCTTTGAAAAATTAGCTTCCCTCTTACAAATTATTCTGAATGAATGTGTAAGCACAGAAAGCTTGTATATCTATCGACTTGCTGGCTTACTTTAAAGCAGTCTAAGTAAAAGACCAGAAAAGTGTCCAAATATAAAACACTATCAACTTATGGTCCATTTTCTTTTTATTATCATTTGAAACATAATAGTTGGCTCTTGGTTGGCAGTTCACAAAGTATATCCAGGAAACAAATGTCATATATTAAATAGCAGTAAACATCTTACGTATGTGGAAATGTTTAAATGAAGACACACGTACAATCAGGACTCAAATAAATACTTAAACCTTGATTTTTAAAAAGTTCTATTTTAAGAGAAAAGGACTTTTAGCTGTAAGTATAATAGACCACATATTCCAAAAACTGATGAAGCCGGTGCTTCTACAGAAACGCACGTCGTAACAAATGAACATACCGAAGTGCGCTGAGCCACTGCCGCTTTTACTCTGTGCAGAGGCGCTGCATGTCTGGGTCCCGGGCTGTGCTGCTCCTGTTCCACTTACACTCCGATACCATTTTCTACAGGAGACTCCGTCACTGTCACTGTCATGTAGGGATGGTGTCCGAGGCCTAAAATGCCGCCATCTACATGATTTGATATTGACTAGTATCTGACTGAGGTCTTTAGAGAAAGATTTGTCCGAGGTATTTGTTTCTGAGGTATTGGCAATCTGATTGACTGGAGAATGTTGTGGTGAGGAAAGCATTTCCAAATCCAGATGGCGAAACATGCTGTCATAGTCCGAGTGAGCTCTGTCCAGTAAGACCCTGTTAAAAATAAGGCACAAACAGACATGTAAAACAGCTACTCCCCCAAGTCCCCCAAAGCCACCTCATACTGAATATTTAAGAGCTATAAATTTGATTATTTCGTTATTTGGCTCTATGGGCTAAAATCTCAATTTCTGTTAAGGTTCTTTCACTTTATAATGATTCGATTAAAGAAGAAAGGAATCCGCCTTCAAGAATAAGGTATACCATCCATCTTACAACAGCTAGAGTCTTCTAACAGTTCTACATTTGGCTTTACTGCATACAAGCGAATTTGATTTTTCACTTCCATTATAAAGCACCAAAACATTCATGAAATATTGCTAACACATCTGTTCTTTATTTAAGCAAAAACTTCATTTTTTTTTTTTTTTTTGGAGGGGGTGGGTAGGAGAAAAGCAGTAAAAGGTATGTGATCTTTGGATATTTTACACTATTAAAATTTTTTATAGACAAAATATTTGAAGCTACCACTCGAGAGGATATATTTTCATTTTATTTATATAAACTTTATAAATGATTCCATCTTAGGATGTTAACACTGACTCATGCTAGTATCGAATAAAATATAGCCAATGTAGAGAATTTTCACTACTATGATGTCAATATAATGATGAGGTTGAAAAAGCGCTTAATAAAATGTATTTTAGTGACTGGATAATTCTAAACTAACGGTGAAGTGATAATAACTGCAATCAAGATTCAAAAATGAGGGCTTCCCTGGTGGCGCAGTGGTTGAGAGTCCGCCTGCCGATGCAGGGGACACGGGTTCGTGCCCCGGTCCGGGAAGATCCCACATGCCGTGGAGCAGCTGGGCCCATGAGCCATGGCCGCTGAGCCTGTGCATCCGGAGCCTGTGCTCCGCAACGGGAGAGACCACAACCGTGAGAGGCCGCGTACCGCAAAAAAACCCCCAAAACACAAACAAACAAAAAAGATTCAAAAATGAAAGAAATGTGTGTAAGTCATTAACTGACTGTAAATTATACCCTTAGCTTTCTTCCTCAAAGCACCTTGATGATTTACCTGTTTTGCCTTTTAATTTTTCTTCACTAATATTATACGAGTGCCTTTCTTTTCCTTGGCTTTCATGTGTTCTGCAACTCCTCCCCCCTCCCACACACAACTTCACACATAAAGGCACCCAGAGTATGAAGGGCTCTATCAGGTCTAAACAAAGGCAGGCGTCCTGACAAGCTGATGTCAAGATCAGGTCCTGCATGGGCCCTGGAGCCTTTCCACTGATGAGTTAACTCAGTGTACCAGTTGTATGACACTTCTTAGCTTATTTAATCCTTTTTTCTCAATATCTCTCAGAACTCCTAAAACACTTTTTTGTTATCCTGATTTACACTTGCCTTCATCTATCTCGGAGGCTTTCGATCTTGGGAAGAAAAGCAGATCCATTAGGGAACCATTAGTTACGCATTAAAAGCTACGGTTGTATAAGAAACAGGTAACAAAGTGGTGAAGTATCTCAGTCAAAAAAATCAGTTAAGAATAGCAGACAGGAACAAAACGAGCTCTTTAGAAGGACTACCTCACTTTAAGTTTAAACATCCCTCTGCTAGGAACACAGAAGGGCCTTACCTTCCACCGCGCCCAACCCGTCTTCGTGCAAATCCGATACACCTCTGGGGCACGGTCAGGGTGGTCAAGCAGTAGCGGTATCGCACATCCCCTAATCCTCCGTCGCTAGGACTAGTCCAAGGCCAGTTGCCAGTTTGGTCTAAGTGAGGCTTAAAAAGAAAAATCTGAATTATTTTTTTTTTTTGTCAGCTCCAGGTAAACAGTTTGTTACTTAAAAAGAGAACCCGAAACTTACAGCATAGTACTGACAGCCTGCCTTCCTACGGAAAGCAAAAGGACCATCGGGGTCATTCTCTTCCTCAGCTTCCGAAGAGCCAGACAGAACCTTTAAATAAAAGGAAGTGCGTCAGAACATGTGCCTTCCCACATTCCTCATGTGTGTTCATGAGAAATCAGAAATGCTTACACTGACCTGGGAGAGAGGCTCTTCGTCCGAGCTGGGAAAGTCATACTGGTTCAGGTCTTTAGCGCTGAAGCCAGGCAGCGCGGCGGGGCTGGCCTGCTGAGGAGTGGCGGCAGCAGACGAAGGTAAGACTTTGGGCTTCTTTTCATATTTACGCTTAGGTCGGATAAGCTCGGCCTTATCTTGCTGCAATACAGTCATGAATTACACACTAGAAACCATGTTCAACAAACTGAAAGTTTGGGGGGAGTTTTAAAAATAAGTTTACTGCTAAAATGAAGGCATTCCCACTCATAAGAGATACAAGACCCTTAACATTTTGTCATCTTCTATTGTAAAGTCTTAGAGGTTGGTCTCTGTGAAAACACAGGAATATGTTTCTACAACCTAAACATAATCATAATCAAGTAAAAGAAGAGAACAGAAGTTCTCCAGCTGCTGAAATCCTTGAACAACAATTAGTATTTACTGCTGGCTCCTGTATCTGTTTCTTAGTTTTCTATGAAAATTCTAGGGGAGCATTTTTAAAAAGGGATGTCTAGTCTTTATTCTAAAGAATTAACAAATCAATATTGGGAAAGTAATAATGAAACATATACACAAAGCAAACTTCAGATAACTGTTAACATAGTGAAAAATAAATCCATAATGCTGAGATATTAAAAAAATAAAGAGTAGTAAGGACTTGCTAGCTAAACAATGAGAGAGAATTGCGAGCAGTTTTAGAGGATAAAGATATGAAATCATTATATAGGGAAACAACACAGGAATAAAACACAGAGGCAAGAGTGACAGAGCAATGAACACAGCGCATGTTAGAAATATGTATGGCAGGTGAGGGCAGAGGCTAGAGAGGTATGAATTTGAGGTACAGGCAACAGGCAAGAAAGATCAGAGACTGAAATGATATTTGTTAGGAAGAAAAAGATTATGGCAGGTATCACGGCTGACATAAATATTTATACCAAGATTTATGCAGTTTATGGCATTACGGTTTTTAAAGAAAAGTTAATTATTGAACTATAAGGTATTTCTCTTTACAAGTTCTACTGCTATATCTAAAGGCTAGTCTTAAATCAAAAGCTGGCTTTCACGGCAGAGTTTATATACGTATTTTTTCTTTTTCACTCTGAATCTAGTGATAAAATACCACTCAACATTATCAGCTACTACCGCCCACAGAAATTTTTATCACCTTATTAGCTTTAAACTCCTTCACGTCCATGGCTTCCTGGTGTTTGAACTGGCCGCTGTTGGTGAGGGGGACAACAGGGATGGAGTAAGCAGGTTTCATGGGCTGTCTCTGCGCCATGACCTCAGACACGATCTCGCCACTGTAGTCACCCAGACTATACCTGAGATGGCAAAGAAAGGAAGTTGAAAAAGTTAGCTCAGGAAGTACTCATCCTCGTGACGACTAATAACTAACTGAGCTGTAACTATAAATCCTGATTAGACCTAAGGTAACATTACAGGTAAACTATTTGCTGAATGCTTATTAAAACTAGATTACGTAATTCCTACTGTTTCTTTCTTTTGCTTTTTGGCTTATAGCTTTATCTTGGCACCATTAATAGGTAACTGTGGGAAAGAAAACAAAGGTTTAAATTTTAACATAGCAATTTTGGTGAAAGATTTGGTGGAGATGTTGAAATCCATGCCTAAAATGGTGTGGAGGAACTTTCTGCTAATTTGAGTTGCCTGTGCTATAAAACTAACTTTTCTGAAATGAATCACAATAAACTGATTAGTGGTTTTCTTTGGGAATAGGGACTACGAAATAGGGCAGTGAGGCTTGAAGTTTTCACTGTGCTCCCTGCTAAAGGATTACCGGAGTGTTAAGATGATGGGCCTTGCCCTCTCCCCTTTTTATACTTCCCTGTTAAAAAGCTCAGTTAAGTGTTAAGAAAAAATTCAGTACCATCTAGTAAATAAAATAAAAGCTTCAGAAGTGATAAATGTTCTCTCCCTCACAGCCCTGCACACAACTCAAGTAAGGGCAAAAGAATACGATTCCAAAATGTAAATACCTGGCATAACTTAATTTTACTGAACCCAGTCACTTTAAAAGTGAAAATAAAGAGAGGAACGTATGTAAAAATATGCAAAGCATACCACAGCACACATTTCAGCAGTCTCTATTATTAAAAGAATATATTTCTGGAGTTACAGATAATTGCTTAGGACATAAATTAACTCTACACAAAATTCTAATGGTACCACGCTGCTAATGCTATTAAAATATACTTTACCTCTTTTCCATAATTTCCAGTGTTAAGTGCAATAGCTCCCTTTTACTCTTTTCTCTTCTTTTTATCATCTCTAGAATAGTAACAGCCCGACTCAGATCTCGACGCAGCTTCAGCATTTTTTCATAAGAGGCTTCATCATTTTTACGATTCTGTAAATGTGAATTCGCTTTGGTTAATGTCAATAAGCATTTCTGACTACTGGCATTCTGAGTATAGCTAGTGATATATAAGAATATATATATTTGAAGGGTGAGATTAGAATTTAAAGACACTGAAATGGAACATGGATTACCAGGAAATCAATTTTGAATATGGTTTTTAATGGATTAACATTAAAATATATCATTAATAACTCTAATGAATTTTAAGGCTGACATTTTAAATTAATATTTTTCATTACAATATATAGAAAGTCTGTCTAAACACAAATTAAAACACAGCCTTCAGATACTGAGATACTGATAATTATAAATAAATTTTCTTACATCAAAAACATTACTACAGAATTTCCCCAGGTTCTCTTACTTTTCGAGTCTGCATTTTTTCGGTACGTCTTCTAAAGGCCACGTAAGGGTCATTTGTGCTGGAGCCATCCCGCTTCTCTTGTTTCACTGCTGGGATGAGGGCCGGCCCTCGGCAGTCTCTTCTCCGTCTGACCCAGTGCTCGTGAACGTCCCTAATTAACTCATCGTCTTCTTTCAGCAGTAGTTTGGCTTCCTGCAGGCTGACTGGCTAAATGTAAAATCATCACGTCATTTTCACATAATACAAATAAAAGGCTCAAAAGTACCTGCAAATTTAAATGACAATCAAAACAACAGCAGTAACAACAGACATGCTGAGCACCTTGTACATGTCAGACCATGAGCTAGATGCTGTATATAAATTATTTAATTTTTGCAACAATCCTGCAATGTTTATCCATCTATTTTACAGATGGGGAAAGAGAGGCACAGAGAAATTTAAACATGCTGAATATTACACAGGCCAGTAACGGGCAGAGATAAGACATGAACTCATGCTTGTCCGGAGCCTGCTTGCTTACCCTCTCCCCAGCATTACACTGTTTCCATATGGAAGAGAGATTTATATAGACATATACACACACTTAATATATATACAATGAAGCTGTACCTGCTGACCACTGCCTTTTTCTAGACGGTCAATCATCTCCTCAAACTGCAGTGGGCAGATGTCCATTTTCTTCTTCAGTTTATTCACAAAGACTTCATCTTCCGAATCCAAATCGTAATCGGGCTGCTCAGCATCCAAACTAAAAGCTGACAGAAGAAACCACAAGCAACTGTTTACTGTGTGAACACACGGGCAAAGCCTCTAGCGGGTGTCTGGGCAATCTCTAAAGAAACAGGAAAGAGTTTTGAAAGACTGTGTTTTCAGACTCACAAACAATCTAAGCTTCCCACACTTAAGTTTAGAAAGAAGGGACTTCGCTCATGGTGCAGTGGTTAAGAATCCGCCTGCCAATGCAGGGGACACGGGTTCGAGCCCTGGTCCCGGAAGATCCCACGTGCCGCGGAGCAGCTAAGCCCGTGCGCCACAACTACTGAAGCCCAGGCGCCTGGAGCCCGTGCTCCGCAGCAAGAGAAGCCACTGCAACGAGAAGCCCGTGCACCACAACGGAGAGTAGCCCCGCTCGCCACAACTAGAGAAAGTCAGCACACAGCAACAAAGGCCCAACGCAGCCAAATTTAAATAAATAAACAAATAATTTTTTTAAAAAAGCCTGTTCTAGATCACTCCCCTTTTTACTTTACAATCTTATTTGTTAAGCACTCGAATGTGCTTGATCTCCCAGAGAGGAAGCACTGTGTCTTATCCATCTCTGTACGTCAGTGCAGAGGCAGTGAACATGTTCATCTTGTACACCAACTGCACGCAGTGCTCTACTGAAAAGCATTTGGATATTGGCTCTATTCAAGTGGGAAAAAACCCTGAAAACATCTGCAGTCAGCGTGGTGACATCTGTGACAGGAACAAGGGGGGGGACTCTGCCTGCCCCACATGTGCTACCCCTGCTTCAAGACTGACACAGCAGTATCTGGCCCATAGGAACCCAACGAATATTTGTACAACTATAACGCTTCATTTTCACCTGTATCACACTTCTGTAACATTCCTAATTAAAATAAATGAATATTCAGATCCTTCATAAAAATCTCTATAAGTTACCCTCTCTGCACCCATGTTTCCTGCACCATCAGCCCTTCAATGATTTTCCACCATCTAATTCTGTTTGCTGTTGCAATGTAAACAGAGGTTTTGGAGATTCCCAAGTGGTTTAAAACTGCTGGATTAATGGGCTTCCCTGGTGGCGCAGTGGTTGGGAGTCCGCCTGCCGATGCAGGGGACACGGGTTCGTGCCCCGGTCCAGGAAGATCCCACATGCCGCGGAGTGGCTAGGCCCGTGAGCCATGGCCGCTGAGCCTGCGCGTCCAGAGCCTGTGCTCCGCAACGGGAGAGGCCACAACAGTGAGAGGCCCGCGTACCGCAAAAAAAAAAAAAACCAACTGTTGGATCAAACACACTTCTTGTTTTGTCCCTAACCAAAAAAATCCACATCTGTGGAGTAACCACTAGCCACGTATGACCAATTAGATTTAAATTAACTTAATGCAAAATTCAGTAGCCACATTTCAAGTGCTAAGTATTACATGTGGCTAGTGGTTACTGCTGTTACCAGATGCTACAGATTATAAAAACATTTCCATCATCACTGAAAGTTCTATTAAAGAGTGGTGATCCAGATAATCCAGAAAGCCAAACTGATAAGGCCCAACTATCAATGTTCTGCCTACTTAAGGGTGTATTTTATACGTGTTTAGGGTCTCGTTCATACATTGCTTTGGCACCCTCCACTATAAAATTTATTTTTCTTTTAGAGCAAATCACATTTACAAAGCTTAATTATTCATAAAAACTAAACAAGCCTACCTAGTATCACCTTACTTATGCATTATCAAAATACACTTGACATACTTCTGGCATACCTTATATCATCAATGACAAGTCACATCCAACAAATTAAGGAGATGGGAAAGGAAGACTCCCGCCCTAGGGAGCTCTATGTCTTCGCCACTGAAGTTACCAAGTGCCTGAGAGGCTGCTCTTGCCTGTGCCAGAAGTTTTTCTTTAGTTAATGCAAACACATCTAAGACCTTCAAATATGAGGAGAACCAAATCTTGTTCAGATATAAAATATTAAAACCCTACAGAAAAGCTAACATGTAAAAACTCACTTTAGGATTTCATTTGACCAAAAAACCACAGCCAATGATTGAAGTGTAATTTGGCTTCAGCCAAATGTCCAACTGACAGCTCAGCTGCAGCTGATAAAGATGTAACATATGGGGCTTCCCTGGTGGCGCAGTGGTTGAGAGTCTGCCTGCCGATGCAGGGGACATGGGTTCATGCCCCGGTCCGGGAAGATCCCACATGCCGCGGAGCGGCTGGGCCCATGAGCCATGGCCGCTGAGCCTGCGCGTCCGTAGCCTGTGCTCCGCAATGGGAGAGGCCACAACAGTGAGAGGCCCGCGTACAGCAAAAAAAAAAAAAAAAGATGTAACATATGTATCATGGTTCTAGAAACAGGAATATCTTCAAATTTCCTGGGCCATGTTACTGAGTGCAAAAAACAAGGTCTAAAGAGAAACAGGCAAATGAGCTGCCTCTTCTAATTGAGTTCTACCAATTACAGTGAGCCCTAGTTAGCCAATGATTGTTAACTATGGGAAACATACAGCAGAAGGGGACTCTTTAAAACATTCTGCTAGAGATAAACCCAGATATGTATACGGGTAAACAAAATACAGTATTCTATAGAGATGGAGGAGGAAATTCTATAGAAAATAAACCTAATAAAAAGAACACAACAGTACACGTAAATTGATTAGATTATTTTAAAGGAGATACAAAGTGGTACAAACCACTGGGCTTAGAATCCAGTAGTAAAGGCGAAATGCATATAAAAGTCTATGTAACAAATGCCATATTACAGCTCATACTAAGTGTGCACAGGTAGGTATGTCCATAACTCCAAGCAGCATTTTTAAATTACAGGAAGCAAATAGTGAAAGGGTATTTGGGTCCCCAAAATGGCACAAAACGTAGACTGGGAACAGAATAGAACTCCTGATGGAAAAGAAGGCACAGTATTCGAGGCTGAGGAGAAACCTCCCAGAGCAGGGAGGGCACACAGGTTTCCGCTCAAGCACTAGCTCCCCGTGACTGGTAACAGCTAGTTGCAAAGACCCTGGAATAAATTCTGGGCAGCAGAAAAGACCATCGTAATAGTGGTATTTACTGTGCGGTGGTAGGTATTTGACATCCTTGCTTGGACCTAAGAAGACAAAAGCGATCACTGGCTAGCTAGATCATGAAATTCTTCAACTTCTTTATATTTATAAACTACTGAGTCACTTCTAGAATGTA
Source organism: Neophocaena asiaeorientalis asiaeorientalis (assembly GCF_003031525.2). Classification (NCBI taxonomy): domain Eukaryota; kingdom Metazoa; phylum Chordata; class Mammalia; order Artiodactyla; family Phocoenidae; genus Neophocaena; species Neophocaena asiaeorientalis. The sequence continues at coordinate 3,358,269 of NW_020173682.1, read as the reverse complement.
CTTGGGGACAGTAAACAGAGAATCCCAGATCTGAAAGATTTGAAATCCTACATATGAAGTCCTTTGTAGATAAAGTTCTGCTATATCTGCATGGTTGGTTGATGCTATAGATTTTATCTGTGAGAAAGTAAAACCAGAAGAATAATGGGGAAAGGGAAGGAGAAAATGTAATCTTTCAGATTCAGGGCATAAAGAAAGGATACATCTGTTCTGAGAGGTAATAAACAAAAGGAGGCTCTATAAAGATCTGTTTTTTAAACATCTTTTTATTTATAAATAAATTCAAACGTATAAAAGCCTCCAAATAAAAACAGCACAAGGGACACCTGCATATCCTTTACCCAGATTCACCTGCTGTTAAAATTGTACTCCATTTGCTTTGTCACTTGCATGTGTGTGTCCTCTCCCCCTCCATGTGTATACACACACACCGCACACACCCCACACAATTTTGAGCCACCAGAGGGTAAATTACCTTCATAATGGCTCTTTCCTGCTAAATACTTCAGAGTGTGTTTCCACATAATCACAGTACAGTCGTCAACTTTATATTCCACTTTTGCCAGCTGATCCAATAATTCGTAACATTTCCCACTACAGTACACGACCACGCTGGGATCAGGTATGATTTTTCCTGGCGTCTCTTTAGCCTCCTTTACTTTGGAACATTTCCACAGCCTTCCGCTGTCTTTTAGGACACTGATGATGTCTGTTTCAGGAGTATTACCGTTCCCACTACTAGCAGGTTGCTCACTCTGCGTCTGTGGGATTTTCCCCGCTGTGATTGGTTACACTCTCTTAGCCGCCACACCACTCGGCTTTATTCTTAGTCCTTTCCGGGGTCTCACACCTAGAGGCACATGATGTTCACCTGTTTCTCGTAAGTGGTGATAACTGTGACCACCAGTCAAGATATTGCCCCATTACCCCACCGTGTAACTGCCGCCCCCACCTGCCGCCGTAACTGATGAGCAGTTTGTGGGGAGAGTTTAAGGCCATGGAAATGTCCTGACCCTCATGAGAATTTCCCCTTACAGCGAGCACACACTGGCGATTCTTGTGTGGCTCAATCTCGGTCGCACTTAGTGCGAAGATGATTCTCCAGCAGTCTCTTCGCACAGCACCGTTCAGCTCTTGACATTCTGTACTGTAAAACCACGAGACTACACTTCTGGTAATAGTAATAAGCCCCCATTTAGCACGGCTTATTACCAGTGTGGTGATAATGAATTCCTACGTTTTCCATGTTTATTAAGTCGTTCACTGCTTACAATGTCCCCAAATTAGCCAGTGGATATGCCTCTGCCAGTTTGTGAGTTCTTAATTTCTGGTATAACAAGATGTCCCAGGTTTATCTTGTACTTACCCTGCCCCAGCCCTGGGATCAGCCATTTCTCTGCATATTCTTGGCCCTATTTAGCAGGGAACAGATCAGGGAATAGGTGCTAGGTGTGCTTATTGCTACTGAGTATTTTTTGCTTCTTGGCTCTACCAGTGGACAGAACCGGAAATGCACAGATCTGTATCTATACACACACATATATACATATTCAAATATACACCAAGACTGCCTGATAAGAAAAGATTTCCTTTGAGGATTAACAGGAGAGAACCTTGAGACCCGAGTGCAAAGGGGAAGGGGGAGAGAGAATTGTTCCTGCCTATCTTGGTCAGAACTGTTTTTGTCCTTTCTGCCAGTATGAATAGGAAAGGAGAAGTCCTAGCTGTACAATCTAGAAGGCTTCCAGATCAGCAATCAAAAGAGAAACAGCATTAAGACCCTGTGGAGCAGGAGATGTTGAATAGCACTCTGAAATAGTTTAGAAAAGTAACCACAGTTTGGAACTATAAGAAGGGGATGATGGTTTTAATACAGGTTTCTTCCTTTACAGCTCTGACAGGAGAAAATTATGCTCTTTCCTAAGCCTGTTAAAAGACAAGAAAAACGTTGAGATTTTCCAAATAAATGTTCAATGAAATGTTAACAGATAACATGTAATGAATATATTTTGAAAATGCTGGGTTAAAAGAAACTTTCTTTTTTAACTGCGAGATTCCCAGAGCCTATTAAGTAATATGCATTGTAACTCTGGGGGTGGAAGGAGAATATAACAGGCAATAATTCTCAAACGTGTTTATCATTACTTTTTTAGGCAATACTAATTATCATCTTTAAAACTCCAAGGAGCAGTTTGTGCAAATTAGTTTAAGAGTTTTACAAAATAGAAATTATAAGAATTGAAATGAACCAGTCTACATACATAATTCAAGGCAATGTACCCTTCATAAGCAACTTCTTAGACCACCTGGCATTCAAGATTCAATTTTAACTTTGCAGAAATTTACAGTATAACTAGCCTTTTCTTGTGTATTGTAGTATACTAAAAGCCAATACCAATTTTTAAAGAATTAACATCAATTTTACACAATTTCTTCCAGAAAATAAGAGGGAACACTTCCCAACTTGTTTTATGAGGCCAGTATTACCCTGATACCGAAACCTGACAAGGCAGAGCACACACACACAAACACGAAAGACTACCGGCCAATATCTTTCATGAATTTAGATGCAAAACTCCTCAATAAAATCCCACCCAACAATGTATGAAAAAAATAATACACCACAGCCAAGTGGGATTTATTCTAGGTATGCAAGGCTGGTTCAATATTTGAAAACCAACCAATCAACCTATCATATCAAAGGCTAAAGAAGGAAAAAAAAAAATCACATGGCCTTATCAATTGATGCAGAAAAAGCATTTGACAAATTCAACAGTCATGATACAAACTCCCAGTACCCTAGGAATACAGGGGAACTTCCTCAATCTCATAGAAGCAACTACAAAAAGAAACCGCCCTACAGGTGACATAATACTTAATGGTGAAAGACTAAATTCCTTCCTTCTAAGATCAGGAACAAGGCAAGGATGTCTGCTCTCACCATTCTTATTTTAAAATCATATTCAAGTTCTAACCACTATACTAAGGCAAGAAAGAGCAATTAAAGACATACAGGTTGGAAAGGAAAAACAAAACCATTTCTATTTGCAGACTACGACATGATTTTCCATTCAGAAAATCCCAAGGAATCTGCAAACATCTCCAAGAACTAATATGTAATTTCAGTTAAGGCCACAGGACATAAGCTCAACATACAATTAAGCTGCATTTCTGTATACAATGAAAAAGTGGAAACCAAAATCAAAAGTGCAATACCATTTTCAATTGTTCCAAAGAAAACAGGTATAAATCTAAAAGAGAGTACTAAAAAACCATGGCTCTCTATGATGAAAATTTAAAAGTGTCAACTTTATAAAAGAAATCAAAGAAGACCTAAATACTTGGAGGGTCACACGGTGGTTGTGGGATCGAAGACTCAACACAGGAAAGATGTCAGCTCTCCCTACAATGATCTATAGGGTTAAGTGCAATTTCTATCAAAACCTCAGCAGGTTTCTTTGCAGATACAAACTTATTGTAATATTTACAGGGAAAAGCCCTAGAATACCCAAAACAATCTTGAAGGAGAGAAATAAAGGAGGAAGTATTCTCCCTGATGTTAAGGATTATCATAGAGCTGCAGTAATCAGGACAGTGGTACTGTCTCAGGATAAACACAGAAATCAGTGGAATAGTGGATGAACAGAAGCCAGAAATAGAGCCAGAAATAAATGCATAATTAATTTCTTGCCAAGAAGCAAAAGCAATCAATGGAGGAGGGATCACTTTTTCAATAAATGGCGCTGGAACAATTAGATATCCAGAATGGAGGCAGGGGGAACACCATGACCTAAACCTCACACTCAAAATTGATCACATACTTAAACGTAAAAGGAAGGGACTTCCCTGGTGGCGCGGTGGTTAAGAATCCACCTGCCAATGCAGGGGACATGGGTTCGAGCCCTGGTCCGGGAAGATCCCACATGCCGAGGAGCAACTAAGCCCGTGAGCCACAACTACTGAGCCTGTGCTCTAGAGCCCACGAGCGATAACTACTGAGCCCATGTGCTGCAACTACTGAAGCCCGCGCGCCTAGAGCCCACGCTCCGCAACAAGAGAAGCCACCGCAGTGAGAAGCCTGCACACCGCAACGAAGAGTAGCCCCTGCTTGCTGCAACTAGACAAAGAGTAGCCCCCGCTCGCTGCAACTAAATGAAGACCCAACGCAGCCAAAAACAAATAAATTAAAATAAATAAATTAAAAAAAAATGTAAAATGTAAAACTGTGAAACTTCTAGAACAGGTCATAGGACAAAATCTTTGGACCCCAGGCAAAACAAAGAGTATTCTTAGAGTTGATACCAAAATCATGAACTGTAAGAGGAAAATTGGTAAATGGATCTCATCAAAATTAAAAACTTCTGCTCTGTGAAAATCTGTTAAGAGAATGAAAAGACAAATTATATACTGGGAGAAAATATTTCCAGATCACATATGACAAAGACGTGTGTCTAGAATATATAAACAAAACAAAATCCTCAAAACTCAACATTAAAATAAACAATCTAATTAGAAAATGGGCAAAAGACCTGTGCGATGATTTCACCAAATAGGATATATAGATGGCACACACATGAAAAGACATTTAACATGTTAGCCATTTAAAGAAACACAAATTTAAAGTACAATGAGAGGGCTTCCCTGGTGGTGCAGTGGTTGAGAGTTTGCCTGCCGATGCAGAGGTCAAAAAAAAAAAAAAAAAAAAAAAGTACAATGAGATATCACTGCACACCTATTAGAATGGCTAAAATTAAAAAGTGGTAACCTCAAATGCTGGCACGGATACAGGAGAAACTGGATCACACATACACTGCTGATGATAATGTAAAACAGTACCTCCACTCTGGGATACAGTGTAGACGTTCTTGTCAAACTAAAAATGTATGACCCAGCAACTACTCTTAAGGTATTTAAGCCAGAGAAATAAAAATTTATGTTCACTCAAAAATCTGTACATGAACACTCATAGCAGCTTTATTTGAAATATCAATAGTTAAAATCTGGAAACTACCCAAATGTCTTTCAGTGGGTGAGCAGTGAAACATGCAGTGCACATGGATCACGGAAGACTGCTCAGCAAGAGGAAAGAAGGACTACTGATACATGCAACAACTTGGATGAACGTCAAGGAGGCTATGCTAAGAGGAAAACGTCAATCTCAAAAGGATATATACTGCATGATTCCATCTATGTTACCTTCATCAACAAACATAATTACAGAAATGGAGAACAGACTAGTGGTTGCCAGGGGCTGGGGTGCATTTAAAGGAGCAACAAGATGGAGTCTTGGGGTGATGGTACAATTATCTTAATTGTGGTGGTGATTATACAAGGCTTCACATGTTCTGTGAATCTATAATCATCCAAGACAAAATGTTAAAAGAAATCCAAAGGCAGCTAACACTAATTTAGCTGTCTTTATTAACATTCCAACGTAATACATCTTTCCAAATTTGTACCGATGCAAAAAAATTTTTCCCAAAATAATTTACAATTATGCTCCCATTTTATTACTATTATTTGATTACAACGTCAGCAAAGTCAATTCCTTTTTAAATATAGTCCCTTTTGACTCTTCTGACCACAATTTAATTCATGAGCTATGAATAAAATGTGGTTTGTGAATTTTGGTCATCAATAAGCAACTATTTGTAAAACATGCATTCAAATTTTTTTTTCTGATAGTAATGATAATGTAAATTGATTAATGTAATTTTATCTTGCTCAGTGCTGCTTTAACCTAAAAGCCTGTATTCGTGAGATAATACAGCCCGTGGCTGTGGAATGCAGTGTGGCTCTAGTTCACGTGTAGAGGAAGGATCAGTTCTGGTACTTTCACACTGACATGATTTTCCAGAGAACTAATTTTTAGGTCCTAATATTGGTCAAAATTGTTTAGAATGTCTGTGTCTGACATGTTATTAAACATGTGAGTGGGCAAGAAAACATGCTGCTTGTCTGGTTCACTTCAAAGTAGCCTTTAATAAATTGGAAACATTTCTTTTTTTTCTAAAGGAAGTCAGGAAGATTAGGTACAAGTCAGAGGTAAAGATGAAAAAACATTACAAGTTAAAACTATCAAATGCCAATACAGAACTGATAAAGAGTCAATACAGGCATTATGTCTACTTTTAGTTTTCATATTCAAGAAATAGTTAAAAAAAAAAAATGCTTAGAATCCAGGACAGGAACTAGATCATCTGGAGAGAGGTTAAATGAGTCAGAAAAGTAGTTAATAAGTTGGAAACTGGTTAAAGCTAGTTTCTCTATGTCCGTAGAAAGAACAATAAAAACAAAACAGATTTATATTGTCCTGAGAAAAAGTTGAGACAGGCCCCTAGAAAAACCTCTTAATCATAAAAGTCAGCAAGACCACAATGAAAGCTGTAGCAATTTTACCTTAGTAACCTTTCAATTATCTGTTTAAGTTGCCCACTACATGGGGACTGAGTGAATGAAATATATTTGCCTAAGTCTACAAGCTCTCAGCTGTTCATCATCAAATGTGATTAGCTATCAAAGGATCATTTCCAATGAAGAGCCTATCAATACCAAGTGAGACAAGTTACCAATTAAAAATGCTATATTTATAAAAATTAGGGGAATTCTCTGGCAGTCAGGTGGTAAGGACTCAGCACTTTCACTGCCAAGGGTCTGGGTTCGATCCCTGGTTAGGGAACTAAGATCCCACAAGCTGCGCAGCTCGGCCAAAAAAGAAAAAACGAAAAATATTAGTAGAAACACAGATGGGGTTGGCAGACTACAGCCCGTAGGCCAATACTGGGTTGCCATCTGTTTTAGTCAATACAGTTTTATTGGAACACAGAGTAAAATAGCTGTGACAGAGACTGAATGACCCCGCAAAGCCTGAAATACTTACAGAAAAGGTTTGCTGACCTCTGACTTCCATTAAGAAATTCTTTAAGGCAATTAACATTACTATTTCTGAAGAGTAAGAAAATGATCTCTACATCTAAGGTATATTCTTTACCCTACTCATCTACAGTAGCATAAGGTCCCATATTGAGATGAAGCTAAAAATCTGGGATGAAAATGCTATCTTTTCTGTCAGGCAGAGAGCTCAAGCACAATTATAAAAGGTGAAAATGGGCTCTAATAACTCTCAAGCTGATTCTGGTCAGTGAAGTGGGTACTGAAAATGGCCCCGAACTGATAAAAACCTGTCGAGAGTTACAGAAGAAGAGAATGCACAGTACAGTTACCAGAAGAGGAATTACTTACGCTGTATGTGAATGAGCTGCTTTGGCATCCTGAACTCCCCGGGGTAAATGGACTCATAGTAAGCGATGTTGCTTTCTGCCTCCGGGACTGGAATGACCATGTTGTCCCTCTTCTCGCCATACACCTGCTGTGCCGAGATAGCCCGCTGAAGATGGTGTTCCTAAAAAGAGGGAAAAAGAGGTAAGTTACGTATTAAAAAACTAGCAAACAGAACATGTAGCCTCATGAAGAGGTTTTCATTTGTTTTTAAAATAGAGGAATTTTAGTAGCCTTGCAAGGATGCTAACAGTACAGTTGTGGTAAAAACATTTTGAATAGAAACAAGATTTTGTTAGATACACTGTATATTTCCTCAATTTAAGAAAAGGTACTACACCGAAATTGAGTTAAATTATACAAAAAATTCCAAAAACTGACCAGAACTGTTATTAAAGTTTGCATTTTATAGGGACTTCCCTGGTGGCGCAGTGGTTAAGAATCCGCCCGCCAATGCAGGGTACACGGGTTCGAGCCCTGGTCCGGGAAGATCCCACATGCCTCGGAGCAACTAAGCCCGTGCAGCACGACTACTGAGCCTGCGCTCTAGAACCCGCGAGCCACAACTACTGAGCCCACGTGCCACAACTACTGAAGCCCACGTGCCTAGAGCCAACGCTCCGCAACAAGAGAAGCCACCGCAGTAAGAAGCCCGCGCACAGCAACCAAGAGTAGCCCCCGCTCGCCGCAACTAGAGAAAGCCCGTGCACAGCAACGAAGACTCACCGCAGCCAAAAATAAATATATAAATTTATTTTTTAAAAAGAAGTTTGCATTCTACAGATGAGACCGTTTTAAAGAGGGTTAAAACATTCGAACGTACTGTATGACGAAAGCAGGCTTTGTATAAAAAATATTTTATCGATTCTAATTGCTTATTCATACAGTGTTTCATAAATGTCATACAAATCAACTAATATGATCATTCCAAAGAAGGGTACAGATTATTGTCTCCATTTTTCATTCACGAAGCTGACACGGATTCAAACCTGGTCTGTGTTTCGAGTAATAACCTTTCTTCTAAATTTCCGGAGCCCTTTTTGAACGGTAGTAAAGTATAGGGATTGAAGGCAAAGGCTCCAGAGTTTGTGACTCCTGGCAAGACACTTCATTCTTCTAAATCTGTTTCCTTCAGGAAAAGAAAAATAGAATCTTCCACGGATGGTTGGAGATTTAAGTAAGCTAAATGTGCATTAAACGTTTAGTACAATGCTTGGCAGTTACAGGTGCTCAAAATAAGCTTTGGTTGAGATGCCACACAGAAAGATATTTACCAGCTGCCACAGAAATATCTGTTCTCACCCACCCCATCATCATTGAATTTTGATAAACATTTCATTAAATTTAAGCTAGTTTTTAAAATACTGTATATAAAATACATCATTGAAGGATGAAAAACATTCCAACAGTATGAAAACAAAAAATTCCAGTCTTCATACGTAGCCTCTGTTAATGTTACATATACGTATATATCACTTCACACCTAGGATTCTGCTGCACAACATACAGAGCTTTATCCCTAGGGCTTTGGTCCCTTGACATACCTCGGAGATTTTTCCATACTGATACTTTCACTACCATTTTTGCAACAGCTGCATTGTATTCCACTATGTGGATGTACCGTAACTTATTTAACCAGACACGAATTGATAGGGAAAAAACCCTGGAAGCAACTTAAATGCCTATCGTTCTCCCTGAACGCTGCAAAAACCAATCCTGTACTACTATATGTATGAGACACCTTTGTGAGCCCGTGAAAGCATCTGTAGGACAAGAGACGGAAGCACTCAAAGGGTATATGAAGTTACAGCACATATTCCTACCACTCCTTAACATCTCTTTTCAATTTTAAAATGACCCATTTTATTTTAGGTTAATTTCTTTACAATGAGTTTTTCTTCCCTTACGTGTTGCTGTTTGCTCATTTTCAAAAGTGCTGCTTTTCTTTTTTTCATTGATGTTTAAATATGTGGATTATTTTCCTTTTCAATATTAAGGAAATTAGCCCCCATGTAATAAAACTGACAACTGTTTTCCTGAAGTTTGACTTCTGATTTTGTTTAGAGGATTTTTTCCACGCAGGAAAGTTCTATTAGTCAAATTTATTAACCTTTTCCTTTATGATTCTGTCATCCTTAGTAACAGGTATAAATCGTATAGTCACAAACCAGGGTGTGTAAACAAAACCTTTCATTTTTACAGCTCAACTTATCTTTGATTCAGGCTGCCTTGTGGCTCCTGGGAGCTGGTAGAAACTAAGTGTGAGGGGGGAGGGGTGACTCCGAACAGCCTATGGGCGTGTGTACTGGCCCTTGTGCCCTCTGACACAGGGTGCTTCTGAGCCCCAGCTGGGAAATCAATCACAGGTGTACTCTTCTCCTCTCAGATACCCTCAAAGAGCAAGAGAAATTTTCTGTGACCTATGCCCCCTACTTACATCAAACTCAAGGAGGGAGCGGGGAGTGAGGCACACTATTCTTCATTTTCATTTTGTCCTTAATCCATTAGCACTTCTCTGTGTAGGTGAACACGTGAGAGACGGTTTATTTTTTTTGTATACGGAGAGACAGCAAGCCATCTCGAAGGGTATATGAACGTCATGCATAAAATCACCTATTCCCTATTTTAATGACTAAAAATGTGCCTTTCTCAGAATTCCACTTGCACTTGGGAGTATTTCCAAGCTCTTTTGCCCTCCTCTACTCAACTGCCTCCTCTGCTAGTATTTAACGTGCTTTTCAGAGTGCAGCCGCAGACTACATTTTATCATCCAGTGCCGACTAGATACTAAATTCACTCCTCGTGATTCCTTTTCAGAAATTTCCCGGCTATTTCATTCATTTCTCTAGATGAACCACAATGAAGATTACTTTCTAGGTGTGAAATGGGACCACTAAGGGCTTCAGATTTCTTATAGGCACCGTAGTGTGGTGGTTAAGAACATGATTTGTAATCGGGCGCGCTCTGGATTTGAATGTTGGCTCCACGGTTTACTAGCTCCATGACTTTGGGACTTGGGAAAAGATAGTCATACCAGCAAGTTTTATTACCTATAAATGTATACTGTGTACCTACCATATGGGATTGCGGTTAAGATAAAATGGCTGAGACACACTACCTACCTAAAACATGGTAGCAAATGTGTACCTTTCATTACTAGAGGAGCTGAAGATTTACCATATGCTTGTTACCATTCCTATTCTTCCTAGTGTTAACAGCATTCTGTAGAAAGACTTCCTTATCTTTATATCCATTTTCCTAGAATCATGAAATCAAACTTTTTATCAATATTATAGTAAATACTGCTTTAAAAAAATCTTCCATGTGTTTTTTTGTTTTATAAAATATTCGACAAAATTTCCTCATAAGGAACATAAGGAGCCAAGATATGTACAATATACAACAAATACGTTCTTCTAAGCCTTAAAAATCACTCCTCAACAACTGGTGTGTAACTATAACCTTAAACCTTCCTATTTACTGTAGCCCTGTGTATGTACAAAGACTCGAGGATGGGAAGGAGACCACACACAGGTGCCGGTGTGGCTGGAGCACAGGGGGTGAGAGTGCAAAGGGGGTCAGGGTCAAATCATGCAGGGACATGCGGCATGTTACGGATTTGTCCTTGTACTAAGAGCAACAGTGGCTGAAGGATTTTAAAGATCAGCCTGGCTGCTGTCTAGAAAACGGACCATATTCTAGAAAATGGAACATGCATAGCCTTTAAATGGTTCAGAATAATATTTAATGAAATGGAAAAACCCATCAATTTATTAAGTAAAAAGACAGATCTGAAAATTTTATGTTCAGGATATTTGTATTTAATCTTTTTTAAGAGCAAAAGACATAATTGAACACAAATATAGGAAAAAGTCTAAAAGTAGCTGAACACGTAACAATCCTTCTCTCTATGCTCTTTTATTCTTCTCACTGCTATATTTTTCCAAAGCTCTTACAGTCCCCTGACATGTCATACCCTTGGTTTGTTTACTGTTGTCACCCCTTCCTCCCCCCCGCAATCTAAGCATTGTGAGGGCAGGGATTTTTGTCTATTTTGTTCACTGCTAAATAACCACCCGAAAACAGTGCCGAGTACAAAGCATGGTGCTTAAGTATCTGTTGAATGAATGAATATGTATGTAGGTATCTGTGTACGTACACACACGCACACACAGATGCAAGCAGGCACACATCTGTGTCAAGTTTCAAAGTATGTACACCAGTTAACAGATCACCTCCCAGTGATGTAATTTTGAAATACTCTTCTATAATTTTATTTTCCTTATTTTCTAAAATTCTTTGTAATTCTTTTTGACAAAAAATATTTGAGTACATCTCACTACATGATTTTCTAAAACAAAGGTAATTTCTGAAAGACACAATTTATTTAGTTCAGTAAAACCCTTCCCATTTAAGTCAAGTTTAGTTCCAGAGTAAAACATTACACTTGCAGCTTTCCAGGTAAAGAACGTATTTTTAAAACCCCAAACTATATACATCTACTTCCAAGAAAAAAACATTAAATTATATTAAAGTAACATTAAATTGTAAGTGAAAATGAAATTTTTGCTTTGAGTAGTAAGCTGTGAAATGGTGAAGCCAAGTAATACATGAAATAAATTAGAATAAGATGAGCTATGAATTCAATTCAATAATTACTTATTGAATGCCTTGACTAAATAACTAAGATGATCCGATCCTAAATTACAATTATATAAAATGCCAGATGTTCCTGGAAGATAATATCTGTCAATGAAACTTCTAAACACATCTACTTGCAGCACTGAATAGGCCAGCCTTCCCAAACTGCGTTCACTGGAGTACTTAATTTCAAATTATCAATAGGTAGTCCAATAATGAGTTTGACAGTTAAAAAAAAAGAGAGAACGTTGGCTTTTTAAACTTTGGGAATGAAAGCTTTTAACATGGCAATGTAAACTGTGGTTGCTCATGACAGAGGGCTCAGTCATTCCAAATCTATGACCACAGAATCATTTTTTCAGAAAGTATCCATTAATAGCTCATGGAGAACTTTTGTAATGCAGTTTGGGAAATGCTGGTATAGGACAACAACTGGAGATACAGGGCAGAACAGCTGGGCTTAAGCTTCTCATTAATTAACTTAGTCCATATTTACTGACTGCCCACTATGTGCCTCTCCTGGGACCACAATGGTAAATAAAATAGCACGGTTCCTGACACTGTAGTAGGGAGGACAGACACTAATAAAACAGCCCTAAAAATAAACTGTAAAGTGTGATAAGTGCTGTGAAGGAAAAGAACAATGTGTTAATGGGAAATATAAACAGGAAAGGGATCTCAAGGACAGTATCACTTTCACTAGTGCCAAGTGACATTTAAGCTAGAACAGGAGTTAAAATATTATTTTAAGAGAAGGAAGTAGCTGTGTGTGAAGACCACTTACTAGCTTGACACCCTGGGAGGGTAAAGTTTCTTTATATCATAGAATATTTATAATAACTAGGCTCAGGAGCAATTTAAGAGTTAATCATCAAAACACCAGGATCGATCCCCATTTTTCATAAAATAACAAAGGTATACCCTCTCGAATCTGATCTTACAGGGAACAAAGTAAATACTATTAAATAATCTGAAGAATTTTAAGATATTCAACCTTACATAAAATGGAATCAGATGAATCGTAACTTACGGTTAAGCAAATTACTTTAAAAGCCTCTTGCGCTGCAAGTAATGATAATGTTTTCTATACATAGAAACAACAGAACAATAAAGAAGAGGATCAGAAAAGACTGAACGATGATCTTCAGAAAGTTCAGGGGCACACTTTCGTGTCCCCATGAACCCTGCAATTGCAGGCTCCAAATATTCACTTTTGTTACTTCAGCCCACCTGGCGCACTGGAAGAGCGTGGGCTTTAGAGACAGAGACCCAGGCAGGAATCTTAGCTTCCTCCTCAGACCCTAAGTCCAGCAAGTCACTCTGCTACTTATTTTTATTATTTGTTTTATATACATATCTCTTTTTTTTTTCTTACCCGTCTTTCCCTCTTTTCTTTCCAGCACTTAATGTTTTTTCTTTTACTTTCCCCTTTGTTATTTTTGCTTACCCCTAGAAAATGTCTGCCTTTTCAGGTGGTAATGGTCTCTTTGATAAAAACATTGGTAATTAATGCAAAATGGTTAACTGGTTATAAACAGGGCACATCACAAATTTGAGAAGTCAGAAAATATCATTTTTATTGATTAAGAGTGACATTAGGTATTGGTAGATAAGACCCATCTGAAGGGACAGTACTGTGTCTTAAACATCTGTTGTGTGCCTTTGCTCACACAGATGGACCATACGCCAGCCCCACTCCCAAGGAAATTCCCACTGGTTCTTCAAAGTCTGGTTTAAAATGATCTTTCTTTCTGTCTTGTTTATAGTTTCCTTTGCTGTGTAAAAGCTTTTAAGTTTCATTAGGTCCCATTTGTTTATTTTTGTTTTTATTCCCATTTCTCTAGGAGGTGGGTCAAAAAAGATCTTGCTGGGGTTTATGTCAAAAAGTGTTTGTCCTATGTTTTCCTCTAACAGTTTGATAGTGTCTGGCCTTACATTTAGGTCTTTACTCCATTTGGAGTTTATTTTTGTGTCTGGTGTTAGGGAGTGCTCTAGTTTCATTCTTTTATAGGCAGCGGTCCAGCTTCCCAGCCCCACTTAGGAAGAGGCTGTCCTTTCTCCCCTGTATGCTCTTGCCTCCTCTGCCATCACCATCATTAATCGTTAGAAGAATGCACATCAAAACCACAATAAGGCCATTATCAGAAAATCTACAAACAATAAATGCTGGAGAGGGTGTGGAGAAGAGGGAATGTAATTGCAGTGCAATTCCCACTTGCACTGCAGGTGGGAATGTAAACCGATACAGCCACTATGGAGAACAGTATGGAGGTTCCTTAAAAAACTAAAAATAGAACTACCATACGACCCAGCAATCCCACTACTGGGCACATACCCTGAGGAAACCATAATTCAAAAAGACACATGCACACGCCACAACTACCGAAGCCCGCGTGCCTAGAGCCCGTGCTCCACACGAGAAGCCACCGCAATGAGAAGCCCGCAAACCACAACAAAGAGTAGCCCCTGCTCGCCGCTACTAGAGAAAGCCCATGAGCAGCAATGAAGACCCAATGCAGCCAAAAATAAATAAATTAATTAAAAAAAAAAAAAGAAATGCTAAAGGAAGTTCTTCAGATGGAAGGGAAACAATAGCAGATGGAAACAGATTTATCAGGAGAGAACAAAGAACCAAATTATGGGTAAATATAAAAGATTGTTTCCCTTTTCTTAAAATGCATGTGACTGTTTAAAGCAACAATATAACAATAAATTGTGGGTTTGGTAAAAAAAAAAAGACACATGCACCCCAATGTTCACTGCAGCTCTCTTTACAATAGCCAGGACATGGAAGCAACCTAAGTGTCCATCGACAGATGAATGAATAAAGAAGATGTGGCACATATATACAAAGGAATATTACTCAGCCATAAAAAGAAACGAAAGTGAGTTATTTGTAGTGAGGTGGATGGACCCAGAGACTGTCATACAGAGTGAAGTAAGTCAGAAAGAGAAAAACAAATACACTATGCTAACATGTATATATGGAATCTAAAAAAAAATGGTTCTGAAGAACCTAGGGGCAGGACAGGAATAAAGAGACAGACACAGAAAATGGACTTGAGGACATGGGGTTGGAGGGCGAAGCTGGGGCGAAGTGAGAGTGGCATGTACCTATATACACTACTGAACATAAAATAGTCGGCTTGTGGGAAGCAGCTGCATAGCACAGGGAGATCAGCTTGGTGCTTTGTGTCGACCTAGAGGGGTGGCATAGGGAGGGTGGGAGGGAGGGGATACGGGGATATATGTATGCATATGGCTGATTCGCTTTGCCATAGAAACTTTGCCAACAGAAACTAACTTTGCCAACAGAAACTAACGTAGCATTGTGAAGTAATTATACTCCAATAAAGATCTATTAAAAAAAATAAAATGATCTTCCCTCTGCTCCCCTATCTGTGCTTTTACAGCACTACATCCTCTACTTAAGAAATCGTGCTGTAATCATTTATTTGTCTACATACTGATCTCCAAGATGTTAAGCTCCTTAAGATTAGATGCTATGTCTAACTAACCTTTATATCTTTTCCTTTGAAAGATGTATTCTCTTGTAGTATGGAGGACTCTAAATTCTTTTAAGGATGAGGGATAAACAAGATTATCTTTGTAATCTACTTAGCAGCTAGAACTATATTTTCCTTTATTGCAGGTACCCAGTATTTTAAAAAATATCATTATAGGAAAATAAGGATAAGACTAAATTGAATAAAAAAGGCATTTCTACCTGCTCTATAGTAAGTTCTAACAAATATTACCAAACCAGAAAGTTATTCAAGGTTATACTGGGCAAATTCCTAAACAAAGATTAAATATTTATCAACTTATTCATTAAGTATATTTATTTAAGAAAATAATGGCCTTAACGGTCAGCCATAACAACAATTAAGACCACATTTAGACCTTTTGGGTTACTGAATTAAAAATAGGTTATTGAAAGCAACAATATTGTATAAGATTTCTTATGGGTAAATAAGTGATGACTAATTTGTAAAAAGCCACTTAAGAAGTTACTGAACCCCTGCTCATTTATGCATGGAGGGCTAGACTCCACTGCTACCACAACAGAAGGGCTGAGCCGAATCACTTTCCCGGCTGCTTCCTGACGGCTTTCCTAAGAACCAGACAGCCATGCCTATTCAGGAACAGTGTCCCAGCAAGGGCTCCCAGGTTCTGCATCCGAACGCCCAGCTCTTGCCTGGCTCATTACGACAGCCTTCTGACTGGTTTCCCTGCTTCCATTTCTGTCTGTCTTCATGCAATAATCAGAGTAATCTGTTAATATACAAGTCAGACCATGCCATTCTTCCGTTAGAACATTCCAATTATTTCCCACCTCACTCAGAATAAAAGCCAAAGTTCTTAAAACTGCTTACAAGGTCCAACAGGCTGTGCACATCCCCCTTCCTTGTTGTGCCCAGGCAACCCTTACTTCCATTCTGCTCTTGTCATACTAGATTCCTTGCTCTCTGTCAAACTCAGAATGGCTTGCGCTTCCTCACTTTCTTCAAATCTTGGTTCAAAAGTCCCCTTTGCAGACAGAGCATTCTTCACCAGCTCTTCCACTCTACGGTCCCCAGAATGGCTACAACTGAGAAGGCTGACCACACCGAACAACTCTGAGGATGAGGAACAGCTCCAACTCTCAGACACGGTTAGTGAGAAAAAGGGGCGGCGGACCTCATGAAGCCAGACATACACGTTGCACACGGCCCAGCAATCCCACTCCTAGGTATTTACCTAGGAGAAATGAGGATGCAAGCCCACAAAAGGACCTGAATGAGAATGTTCATACGGTTTTATTACTCGTAATAGCCCCAAACAGCCCGGAAACAGCCCGAACGTCCATCATCAGGACTGGTGCACAAACTGCGGTTTGGTGACACAACGGAGGACCACCCAGCAACACAGTGGAACAAACCACCTACACATGGCATGACACGGGCAAGTCCCCAAAACACTGGGGTGAGGGAAAATAGCTCTGCACAAGACAGTCCACACTCTGAGTCCATTTATGTGACGTTTCAAAACAAGCAACATTAATCTATGGTAAAAAAAAAAAAAAAGCAAGAAAGAAAAAAGAAAAACAGTAGCTGCTTCTGAGGCCTGGGGGCAAGGATTGACTGGAATGGGAATGAAAGAATTTTCTGGGATGATGGTAAAGTTCCATATCTTGTTGGGGGATGGGTTAGACAAGTAGGCGAATTTGTCAAAATCCAGCTAATATACACCAAGTATTTGTGAATTTCTTTGCATGTAAATTTTACCTCAGAAGAAAAAAAACAGTAAATAAATGCTGAACTCTAATTAATGATATGTATGCTGAAGTATTTAGGGAAACATGCACTGATGTCTGTAATTTACTTAGAAATGCATCAAAACAAGAAGGACTGATAGATGCAGAGATGAACAGATGTGTGATAAAGCACAGTAGAGTGAAATGTTAAGGGTGGAGTCTAGCCACGGGGTACATGGGTGGTCACTATAAAATGCCTGCAACCTCACAGTACGTTTGAAATTTTTCATAGTAAAATGCTGCAAAAAATATGGACTCTCTCCCCCTCAACCCTATTCTATCCCACTACCCTGCTTTATTTTCTTGGGGAGCACTTACCTCCTCACAGACTACTGAATTTACTTATTGTTTTGTTCATTGTCTGTCTCTTCTCTCCAGAATGTAAGATGCACGAAGGATAGGAATTCTTTTTTGCTCTGTCTACCCCAGATCCAGTATTGTGCCTAACACATACAAGTATACAGTAAATGTCTGTAGAATAAATGTGCCAGTGAAACTACAACAGTTTTTTGTTTTTTGTTTTCGGTACGCGGGCCTCTCACTGTTGTGGTCTCTCCCGCGGCGCAGCACAGGCTCCGGACGCGCAGGCTCAGCGGCCATGGCTCACGGGCCCAGCCGCTCCGCGGCACGTGGGATCTTCCCGGACCGGGGCACGAACCCGTGTCCCCTGCATCGGCAGGCGGACTCTCAGCCACTGAGCCACCAGGGACGCCCTACAACAGTTATTTAAGGTCCACAAACTGTTCGGGTTTGGAATGGACTTCCTTAAAAGAAAATAAGATTAAATTTCATAAAAGCAAAAAATAAAAAAAGACAAACACATTTTGCTTTTGTGCTTAAAATACTCGGGGTAAACACTTAAAATAGTTGAAGACAGATTAGACTACTTGGCAAGAAAAAGAGCAGTTCGATACTTATATTTTCTACAAGAACTAAATGGTAAAAGATTCTATTACTCTCTACTCCTCTCACTTAAAGCTCAGTACTCTGAAATTACTTTTACTTCTAGACTATAAAACAGTAAAGGAAGACCTTTGCTAAGGTATGGGTAAAACTGTCCAGTCTTCTTGTTTCTCGTCAGTGTGAAATATTTGTCAATTTGGTACTTATATTCAGGACTTAAAGTTGCTAAGAAGCACAGGAAAGGCAGCCCTAGGCAAAATTCAGTTTACTTTTTTACTTTTTTTTTCCGGTATGCGGGCCTCTCACTGCTGTGGCCTCTCCTGTTGCGGAGCACAGGCTCCGGATGCGCAGGCTCAGTGGCCATGGCTCACGGGCGCAGCCGCTCCGCGGCATGTGGGATCTTCCCGGACCGGGGCATGAACCCGTGTCCCCTGCATCGGCAGGCGGACTCTCAACCACTGCGCCACCAGGGAAGCCCTTCAGTTTAATTTTGATCCTCACCTTCTCATGTCCCTTATTTGTACCCCTGACATCCCTTTGGACGTGGGCTGTTAGTGCTGTGCTTATTAAGAGTCTGCCTGCCCAGTGTGATGTCTGGCAATGTGAAAGGGAAGGGACTGAAATTAGTTTCTTTCTACTCTCATAAAATTACAATCTAATCAGAATGTTTCCCTAAAAATTAAAGTTAAAACAGCTCAAAAAGCTCTTGTTTCTGTTTATAATCTTTATGCTGAGGATTTCTGCACCTCCAATGTACCCCAGAGAGCTAGTCATCTGCCGTTATTTAATACCTTTTAACCCATGCAGTCAAATAAAATACAAACATGTTTCTCATTTTGGGGGGTTAGACCCTAAAGCAACAGCACTGAATAAACTGAAATCTAATTTAAACTTATCGAAAACTAAACATGTTTCTATAGGCTAATACAAACAAATGCTATACCAAGTCTTAGTCCTTAGCCCTGCACATACTCACTCTTGCAATTTCATCCACTATCATGGCTTTAACTACCATTTGCACGCTGATGACACGATTCAAAATCTTACTCTCTAGCACAGATTTCTGTTGAACATAGGCACATGTAGAAAGACCTCTTACTCTATGTTCCACTGACATATCTCGTGTTAACATCAACGTCCCCATCTGCCGACTCTCCAAACCTGTTCCTCCTTGTGTCTTATCAATTTCAGTGAATCGTACCATCATACATCCAGTCACCCAGTCAGAAGCCTTGATTTTTCCAGTTCCCTTTTGCTTCCTACGTCCCCATTTCCAAATCAGGCACCAGATCTTATAAATTTCTCCTTCATGTCTAGAAATTATTCAGTGCTTTCTCATCCCACAGTCACATCCAGGCTGCAGCCAGCCTTCTCACCTCTAGCATCACACTATTCCCCACTTCCCTTCTGTAGCTACCGTCAGTGGTCTTCCTCAGAAAGTACGGGGGATTCCCTGGTGGTCCAGCGGTTAAGACTCTGAGAGTCCACTGCAGGGGGCACGCGTTTGATCCCTGGTCAGGGAACTAAGATCCTGCAAGCCACATGGTATGGCCAAAAAAAAAGGTCTGATCACGATACTCTCACACTTAATCCTTGGCTCTCTATTGCCTTTACGATCCTGGCGTGGCAAAATGGGGTCCCTGATGGTCGAGCTCTAGCTAATTCTGCCAGTCCAACACCATACCACTTTCTACCCTGAACTTCACACGCCAGCCACAGGGAGCACCTAGTGGCACCTTCTAATAACATCTACATGTGAGGCTGCTCCCTGTGTTTTAAGTCCATTTAAACCTCTCTCCTTTCTTTCTAATTCTACTAGCATGTCTACCCCTCTTTTAGAAAGTCTTTGACGACAGTTACAGGAGACTATCACAGTGGTAGTAAAACAGAAAACAGGTACAGCTGATTTTTAAATTGTCTGTTCAATTAAGATCTTTATGAAACTGGAAACCAAACAACTCTGAATCCAGAAAGAATATTTCCTGATAGTGGTTTCACCCCTTAACTACCTGTCTCACACATACCAGAAGGGACAGGGTACAGCAGGTAGGAAAGAACACCAAGACAAAGAACAAATTCAGTAAGAAGATACTTTAAAAACACATTCATCTTGGATAAAATGTTAATCTTCGTGGAAGAAATGACTTCGGGAAGTCTTTTTTAGCTTTGGGTTATAAAGCCTTAGGCTTTACTACTATGCCTACTAATTCATATTTCCAGAACTAAAATAATAGCTGACATTTGCTAAGCATTTATTACATGCCAGGCCTGAGCTTCACATTCTTATTTCATTGTTTCATTTAAAGCTCATAAATAGACAAAGAGATGGCAACTACCTCCTCTATTTCACAGATAATAAACTTGCCTATGTTCATAGAGTTAGCTGGACTCGAACCCAGCTGTGACTTGAGTATAAGCTCTTAACAACTTTACTACATCGACTCTCAAAAGGATGTAGATTCCCCACAGATTACTTATTAATTCAAGGGAAAACTAGCAACGATACAGTGGAGACACTGGGCCACACCGTGACTGGGTGATCAAAACATTACCGGGGCTTCCTTGGTGGCACAGTGGTTGAGGGTCCGCCTGCCGATGCAGGGGTCGCAGGTTCGTGCCCCGGTCCGGGAAGATCCCACATGCCGCGGAGCGGCTGGGCCCGTGAGCCATGGCCGCTAAGCCTGCATGTCCGGAGCCTGTGCTCCGCAACGGGAGAGGCCACAACAGTGAGAGGCCCACGTACCACAAAAAAAAAAAAAGAACATTACCAATGAGGGGCAGAGAGATATATGTGCCTCTGAATGTGATGCCATGAGAATATAACATCATTTATATAATGTGCTAGCTGGTAATGCAACACCTGAATGTAACTGAGAAAACATGAGACAAACCCAAAATGGGATCACCCTATTCAAAAAAAAAATCAAAGGGACTCTAATCTTTAAAAATGTCCACATCATAAAACATGAAACACTTGCTGAAATATTTCGGGGTAAAGGGCCATGATATAGGCAACTAATCTCAAATGCTTTGGAAAAAAAATACATGCATGTGCATGTGTATGTATGACAGAATAGGTGTATGGAAAAACATAAACAAAGCAAATGGGACACGATGGTAACAATCAGTATACATGGGTGTACTCCCCTTTTTCTTGCAACTTTTCTGTAAGTTTGAAATTATTTCCAAATACAGCTGATGACCCTTGAACAACTTGGGGGCTAGGAGCATAGACCCTGCCACCCCCATCAGTCGAATATCTGAGTATAACTTTACAGTGGGCTCCCTGCATCTGCAGTTCTGCATCCATGGATCCAACCAACCACGGATCTGTAGTGGTGTAGGTTTTTTTTTGGCCACTCGGCACTGCATGTGGGATCATAGTTCTCTGACCAGGGATCGAACCCGTGCCCCCTGCAATGGGAGCGCAGTCGTAACAACTGGACCGCCAGGGAAGGCCTGTAGTGGTGTAGTTTTTATAGAAAAAAATCCATGTATAAGTGGATCTGCACAGTGCAAACCTATGTTGTTCAAGGGTCAACTGTAATAGTTGTTTTCTTTAAGCTAAGAGCAGAACGAAATGGTGAGGGGGGAAATAGTAGACTGTATACTCAAGAGCAAGAGATGTAAATTCTTCTTCCAGAATGCTAAGTAACTGCATGATCTCCTAAGTCAGTGAGACCAGAGAGCCTCAGAATACCATCTTCTGAATATAGTTCTAGGGACATAATTAGCTGTTCTATGAGGAGTTCTGTGATTAAATAATTTTGGAAAACGCACAGACAGTAACAGACAACGTTGAACAGTTTCTTTACAGAAGCATCCTCAGTGGTTTTGCATTTGCCGAAATGCACCATGATTTTCCAAATGAGTAATACAGAAGTCAACATTTCCTAATTATGTACTGACCACTGTTAGTGGGATCTATATAAATGTTTGGTGGGACCAAGCCTTTAATTTTCAGTATTATAAAGTAAGGTTGGGGGGGGGGTGGTGGGATGAACTGGGAGATTGGGATTGACATGTATACACTAATATGTATAAAACAGCTAACTAATAAGAACCTGCTGTAGAAAAATAAATAAAATAAAATTCAAAAAACAGAAAGCGTAAGGTAAACATTAAAATAAAGTTGCAGTTAAACAGTGGCACAGGAAACTCTCTCCTACAATAACAGACTTTATCCGTTTGGAGAAATATAACCTCCTGACTCCACTGTTCAACTCACAGTGAGGTAAGTTTACTAAATTTATTTTTAAAAAGGAGGGCTGTATTACGATGTAAGACTATGAAATCTCTGGCAATAGGTCTCCCTTGTACAGACAATAATACGGACTAGGGTTTGGCAAGCTGTCGCCAGCGGGCAAATCTGGCCCACCACCTGTTTCTGTAAATACTTTATTAGAACACAGCCGCACGTGCTCATTTACATATTGCCCGCGGCTGCTTTGCTCCGTAACAGCAGAAGAGCTGTGACAGAGACTGTAAGGCCTGCAAAGCCTAAAATATTTACTATCTGACTGTCCACAGAAAGTCTGCAGACTCTTGATGCAGATACAGTTATTTACGCTCTGTTTAATGCTTGAGATTCAGCAGTCTGGCGGATCACTGGCACACACAGAGCACGCTCTGCTATTTACAAGATGAACATGACAAAAGAGGGAAGCTCATTAAGTAAAAAAAAAATCACTATATTAGACCCTACATTAGACACTTAATCTTCATTCTGAAGGTGTATTATTATAATACCTATTTTGCAGGGAAAGTGAAGCTCAGTAAGGTAAGTCACTTGTCCGAGTGGTGAAAGTAGGATTTGGCTTGAGGTCTGACTCCAGAACCCCATGGTCTTTCTACTGTAGTTTAATTCCTCCTTCTTGCCTTCTTTTGCCATTCCCATGAATGGCTGAGCTCTGGCTGGTACTCAGGGGAGGACTCAGAATACTAAGAGAGAAGCAGAAAGGACTTGAAACAGCTGAAGAAATGACTGACAGCATCGTGGGTACGAGGAGCGTGGGGAAGCTACAACCAGGTAAGTTAAGGAAGTAAGGGCAGATCTCCTCACTTCTCTTGCAGGATTCTCTCCCGAGTACTTTACTAGATGACAGCTCATAAAGCTTAACTGCTGACAACACCCAGGCACCTGGATATGCAGGATGGAGCGGAGGAAGATTACGTCACAGGAGAGCCTAGGCCAGGTACATATGCTCCCCTGTGTAACTAACTAATCTTAATCGCCCACAAAGACGGAGGTTCATAGTAAAGGGTAAAGTATAGTCTTCTCTAGTAAGTATTGTTTTATCTTGCTGTATGGGCAATAGAAAAAGCATTAAAATTTGTTATTTCTTCCCCTGGACTTCCAACACTTTTGCTTACTGTATCTTCGACACCACATATACCAAATGCGGAGCCAAAATAATCTTCTTTTTATAGAAATAATTAGTAATATGAGTTTCCCTCAAAGAAGGGAATCAGCTTTTAGTTAAAAGGAAATTATGAAGGACTCACTTGGCTTTAGAAGTACTTTATTTAGGTACTATTATATAATCTACTATAAAAATAGTCAGAGGATACCAAATGATTTACCACTCCAGAGAGCGAAGGACTCTGTGATGAACTAAGAAGGCTGAAATAAAGTCACAAATTTAGACTACACGGCACCATCCCCTGTTATTCTATCAAAAATAACAGATTTACCTATTGTAGTTTCCTACCAGTCAGTGTAGCAATCAAGACTTGGCTGTTGATACACTGCTTTTATTAATACTCTGTTTTACCCATCAAAAATGTAAAACTTTAAATAGACTCACAGACATAGAAAACAAACTTATGGTTACCAAAGGGGATAGCGGAGAGGGGAGAGAGATAAATTAGGAGTTTGGGATTAACATATACACACTACTATACATAAACAACAAGGTCCTACTGTATAGCACAGGGAATTACATTTAGTATCTTGTAATAACCTGTAATAAAAATGAATCTGAAAAAGTATATGCATTTTATATATATTATACATATATATAAAATGGAATCCCTTTACTGTATACCTGAAACTAAGACAACACTGTAAATTAACTATACTTCAACTTAAAAAATGGTTTAAAAAAAACATATGTAAAACTACTTTAGGGCTTGTAGGAATGCTAAGATTTGTCCAAGTTTAAGGCAATTGTGGAAAATACTATAACATGGTTAGTACGGGAAGAAGTGATAGTTCATATGTTGTACTTATTATTCACTTAGGACCAAAGCTAAAAATAATCTTACAAAATTTCCTTCCTTTTCTTAACTGAAATCAAGTCCCCTGGTTTTACCAAAACCATAAAACTCCTGTGTAACTTCTGAAGTTGTGTCTTCTAGAGTGGCTAAAAAATAGAAGGGGCTCTATAATCTCAAAATTTTTTTGTTTAATAATGTTTGTTTCCCTGACTTAAACTCACCCCTCCTTTATTTAAAGGAACAAACACATTGATAGATGAAAATAAATATTTCATAATTTCAAGTGATTTTGATTAATTTAATGTTATTTGGTATCATAAATTATTTTCTTATATAAAACATACTGTACAGAAAAAAAAATTGACTTTATTAGAATACGCTCTCGGGATTCCCTGGCGGTCCAGTGGTTCGGACTCAGTGCTTTCACTGCTGGAGGGGGCCCTGGTTCAGTCCCTGGTCAGGGAACTGGGATCCTGCAAGGCACACGGCACAGCCCATAAAAGAAAAAAAAAGGAAAGAATACTCTATCAAAAAAAAAAAAAAAAGACATATAAGAAGTCATACTATTTAAGAGCACACATTTTTCTGTGTCAGAAACCTGGATTAGAATCCCAATCCTGCCCTTTACTAATTGTGACTTAACATCTCTAAATTCTAATTTCCTTATTAGTGAAATGAGGTAACTGCCATTATAAGGATAAAATGAGATAAGACATGGAGAGAAACCTCTTAACACAGAACCCAGCACCCACTTATTAGCTCTTTGTACTATAAATAATGAAACCAATTTAACCTTTTTTCCTACTAGTAAAGGGCAGAGAAAGCGACCTACCTGATCAGGTTGCACTGAGGATTAAATGAAGTTATATCCATAAAGCCCTGGGGTATTATTATTGTCAACAGGCAAATTATAATAACAAATTATTAATAGAAATTATTTTACTGTAGCTATATACATGAATCAATTAATAAGACGAATTCCAAATTTACCGTGTGTGTGTGTGTGTGTGTGTGTGTGTGTGTGTGTTTTAAACCCTATAAAGGCAAATTAACTGCTGAAGTTACACCTCTGTCTTCACAAATGTCTTCTAAACATGAGAAGCCAGCACACCGCCAAAAATGCAGGGAGTTATAGGATGTAATTTACAATAAATACCCTCTTTTCTTCATCTTCAAAGGCGAACACTGAACGTGTAACAGACAGCCTTTAGTTTTGGTCCTCAAATCGTTTCTGGCCTCCTGTAGGTGCTGGGGCTAGGTGACTAATGCTGGCCATTGAGCTGTGAGTCAAAGCGACTCACGTTACTTCTGGACCAGAGTATTTAACTGCTGGTGGAAGATGCAAAGTTTTCAAAGCGCTCCTCCCACCTGTCACCATGTTTGAGACCTCTGCTGCATTAGCTTGGTTGCCCAGCTGATCCATGATATAATGGGACACAAACAAGAACTAAACTTTTGAGACTGTCTGTAATCACTCATCATAACCTGGCTATCCTGACTGACATAAACTGGTCCCAGAAGTGGGGTACTATTATAACACAAAGACTAAAATACATGCCATTAGCTTGGGGGTCAGGCAGCAAGGAAACTTCTCAAGAGGCTGAAAGGGTGGCATTCCATTGTAGGTAGTACAAAATATTTCGTAAAAGTCAGTTACCATGATTTTGGAAAGATCATGTAATTAATAAACTTGTAGCTCTAGAAGAGGTTAAAAAACCGGGACATTAAAATGGTGTGTTGGTTGCTTTGTTTGATATTACAAGAAAGAAACAAATTTTAAAAATTGACTAGTTTGTAAGCAGGAATAAAACAGAAGAGGCCAAATATTTGAGGATTTGCAGTGCTTGAAAAGTGCTTCTCAACTCAACCCGTAAATTAACAAATCAAGAAGGCCTCTGACTAACAAAGACGGTAAGGTTCAAACCAAGGTATGGTCCGGACACCCACGGTTAAAACACACGAATGGATTAGAGTCTCAGAGCAGAGGCCCAGATAAAACTGGACACACAGTTAAGTGCTTTCAGTTGAACAAAATGCTCAGAGAAAAAAGAGAGACAGAGACAGACACTAAGGATGCAGCTCTTCCAGCAAAAGCTAACAGGCTTCTGGGATTAGCATTTAGGAGACAGACAGACAGCTGTAAAGAACTGAGAGGACAGGCCATCTTGCACACTGAGCTAAACGGAACCACGTTACAAGCCTACAATGTTGTGCTGCCAACAAACAAGCGAAAATCAACAGCCCGGATTGATTTAAAAGTACCCTCAGGTCTCCTAGCTTCTACAGGAAGGGAGCAGGCTGTGAAGGGCTCTGGCCCCCAATACCTACTTCAGATGAGGCTAGAAGATGATGGAAAGAAAGGAAGCATCTCCTGGGTATCAATGCCAAGAGCCACACAAACCAGTGGACTGGGAGCCCCTCCAGGAGCCTGCACTTGGTACCTACGTAAGAGT
Source organism: Neophocaena asiaeorientalis asiaeorientalis (assembly GCF_003031525.2). Classification (NCBI taxonomy): domain Eukaryota; kingdom Metazoa; phylum Chordata; class Mammalia; order Artiodactyla; family Phocoenidae; genus Neophocaena; species Neophocaena asiaeorientalis. The sequence continues at coordinate 3,331,479 of NW_020173682.1, read as the reverse complement.
ATTCCTCACATCCAGGGAAAGGAGACCCTTATAAAGCCAGCCTGGTGGGAGTCCTGAGTTGCTACGCATCAGGAACTGCTGTTTCCATTGTCCAAAGGGAAGCATTACTGCGTTGATCAGGCCTCTGTTTTTCCAAAGTAAACTGGATGGGGGGCGGGGGGCAGATAATATTTTCACTCACAGATCTCCAGGTCAAGGGGAAGCACATCCAAACCTGATCTAGGGAAATAAGTGTATCACCTGGAAATCCTAATATTCCAAGCTTGATGCTGCCTAGCTGGTCTCTTTCAGGCTGGGCTCACTGCGGGGGAGATGAGTACACTTTGTCTGTGGGAACGACAGTGATGCAAATCTCTGGTTGACCAGAAGGGCAGGTCTGTCATTAACTGCTGTTTGCCAAATGTTTTTGTTCTTTGCCATCTGGTCATTATGGCAGAAATGTATCTCCTGGTCAAAGATACAGTTACGGTGGAGCCATGCAACTTGCTCTGGCCAATGAGTTGTGAGCTGAGGTGATGAAACCCTCGTGTCTGGCTTCTGGCCAGAGCATGTGAGTAACTGATACAAGACAGGAGACCTCCCAGAGCTCTTCCCTCTAGTATAGTGTCCAGCAAGGTTCAGAATGGAGGCTGTCCTGTCAGCTGGGTCCTGGAATGGGGGCACATAAAACAGAACCCCCAAATCAACCCAGGCGACAGTGCAGTTAGAAGCCAATCTTTGTTATAATGCCACTAAGGTTTCACGGCTGTGTGTTCACGGTACAACCCTGCCTACCCTGTCTGATAAATGGAGGGAAACCCTTAACGCCACTGAACACGTGAGTCAGAGGCAAACTTACAGATCAACTATGGCAGGTTCCTTCTACAACTGATAAACATGAGGTCTACGGTTAAGTGACTTGTCTGATCACAGAGTGATCACATGCTACAAGAATTTGATGGAACCATCATTATCCTCATGGAATTCTAAATTACAGAGTGAGTTATGTTCTAATCTCTAAACACAGTTCTGGGATAGACTGAACTAGAAACATATGAATAAATTAGCAATAGGCCAATCCAGTCATTCACTCAACAAGTAATGGTGGCATTAAGCTCCAATGCTGAAAGGTACTGGGAGCTCCAAGTCATGCGGTAAAGACTAATCAAACATCTCCATAAGTGGACCGGAAGCTCACAAAAGTAAATTGCTAAGAATGATACTATGGGAGCATGTAACCGACCTATCTTAATGGGTAGATATCTCAGCAAGTGACCCTGAGAGGAGATGTGAGGGATCACTGGGAGAGCACTAAGCCAACCCGCAGGGGAGTAACGTTTTGGTACATGGGATAAATGAGGAATGACCCTGTTGCTGGAGGGAACCAGAAGGCTTTGGAGGAACAAAACGGAGGCAGGGGCCAGATTACGTAAGGCCTCACAGATAAGCCAGCCACTTGAAGAGCAGTGGAAACCCTTTACAGGTCTTTCGCAGGAAGTGACACAATGAGATTTCAGTTTTCAAAGGACCCCTGGTTGTGCTAAGAATATCAGGGAAGCAGCAACTGTACTCTTGGGAAGACCTGTTAGGAAGGTACTGAAATCTAGGCAAGAGATGTTAGTACCCTGAATTAGGGAAGTGCCACTGAAGATGATAACATGTGAACTATTTAGGAAATTAAATACCACTACACTGGAATTTTTATTCAAGATATTTTAAACTCTTGCTAGCCTCTCTGAACTTTTATCGTAGTTCTCTAATTTCTCCACTCTGATTCACAGTAAACCCAACTACATTAAACTGAGTGAAAGGACAGCATGACACCAACATGATATGGCTGGCATAACACATTTATATCACAAGATACCTCTCCAACAGACCCCAGAAACACTTTAAAAAGATACACATAGTGTATTCCATTGCTTCCCACATGGTAAGGCAGGCTACTTACTGAAAACTTTCTAGACCAGGATCTTAGAAATCACAGATTTTTAAAGTTCAAATGTAAGATTTATTCCAGGAAGGACTTAAAAGGGCTGGGCCCAGAAATTAAGGGACATTATAGTTTTAAAATTGGCCTCTGGCTAGTGATACAATGTATAAGGCACCCCTGAAAAACAGTTTTAGATATGAATAAGAGTTAAGGTTCAACTGAGAAATTTTACATGGAAAAAAACCAGCCCTAAAAATAGAAAGATGAGGGGAAAAAAAAAGTTAATCCTGTCACAAGCATTTCTTTCTTCTGTCCATCTTCAAAAAAACAGAACAAAAATGTTTCATCACTACAAAAAGATAGGAAGAGTTTCTGAGGTATATTCCACAAAATCACAGCATAAAAGTTCAGACGATACATAAAGTAGAACTCAACAGATGTTTTAAAGTGGTGCATAGAAAACTCAAGACAAAGGAATCAAGGAACATATTTTTATGGAATTGATTCTATATTTCCTGGTAGACAGAAAAAAAAAAGATGGCTTTTATTTCATTGGAATTGCATTACAAAGGAAAAATTCATTAAGGCAAAAAAAGTTCATACAGAATTTTCACAAATAGTGTCAAGATACCACTATGATAGATGAACAGGAAAATTCAAAGACAGTGATAAAAACATAACTGCAACCAAAATTTTGGTTTTCAAGCCACTTTCAGATCAGAGAGAAAATTTTAATGTAAAAACTTACTTTTAATGTAAAAATCTTTAATGTAAAAATGTTAATGTAAAAACTTTCAGTAAAATAATTGATTTTGATTTTTGCATGATTCTACCTATATTTACTTCAATCCGCAAAGAAAAAAAAGATGACTTTTCAGGAACTCAGCGTTAGAAGTTGGCTTACACAGTTTTGTTAGACTGAGTGATAATGTACAAATTTACCCAAAGTAAAAATAGAGATTTCTGATCTTTACAACCAGGACTTAAAACGACTGCCTCAGATTATGGTTTATTTACCATATGAAGTCTAAGCTCCTTAAAGGAAAAGACATGTCTGTGGACCCTATAATACTTAGCATTATACTTTGTAAGTGTAAGTTTACAAATATTTGATACATCAACACCATATAAAATAAGTGCTTTTAGCAGAGCATTTCACAAAACTTACCACTGGAAAGGCCAAGACATTTTCTCTGGCTTAAAATTTTGGATTATTAGAATGTCTCATGTCCCTCGCGATCACAGAGAAAAACATGCAAAGCCATAGCTTAAATCCTACTTTTACTAGCCTGCTCCAAAAGCTCAAAGGCAGGTAAAGCAGGTAACTGACCACCATTTTAGAGTGCAGATAATCATAAAGTACCTAGATTTTCCCAGAACTATATAAACACTGATTAAAGAAACAGCTGTGCCAGAACAGTGCTACGTTTCTGAGATACAACACTGCTTCTGCTTTCAGAGGGCTTCAAGCGCAGTGAAAGCAACAATCATATAACTGAATTTGTTCTCTAAAACTCCTGGTGATGTCACTCGGGGAGGCTAAGTCAAGAAGGGCTTCAGAAAAGCTGACTAAACATGGGGCCCGGAAAGGCACGTGGGGTCAGGGGGGCGGAGCGAGCACGCGCGGACAGGGGAGCTACGAGAGCTGAGAGGGCGTGGAGCCCGCCTTACCGAGCTGCGGGCTCGCGGCGGGCGGCCGGGCTCCAAGCGACACAGGCACCTTCCTCTGGTGCTCACAGCCTGGGGCGGCCCTCTCGCACGTACCAGGGCTGGCCTGTGTGACCCAGGGCTGTGGCACAGGTGATGGCGGCCACACCCAGGGCACTCCCGTGTCGGGCGGGCGCGCACCTGCTCCTGGCTGGCCTGCTGGGGGGGGGCGGGGTGCAGGTGTCAGGCTGTGTGGACACACGGGAGGGAGTCACAGAGAGGCCCAGTGATGGCTGCAACGCCAACAGCTTCTGCCGACAAGAGCCACCCGGTAAAGTTGCTCCCAGATTCCGGATCCTCAGAAGCCGGGACCAGTGTTTGCTGTCGTGAGCGGCGCAACTCTGGATAAGCTGTCACGCAGCAACGGACAACGCGCACATACGTGAGTACGGAGAGTCCTCACTGAATAACACAACCCTAAGCTGTTTGGAATGGTCTGGCACTGGGCCCCGGTCTCTGAGGACAGTGTCAGCGAAGAAGCTGTTAGTAAAAGCCCTGTGGTGTTTCACAAGGTGAGGCGAACGTTACTGGAAACCAGAGGAAGAGGTATCCCCGTCAGGAAGGAGCAGAAGGTTTACTGACACCGACCCCGTCAGGTGTGTGAAAAGTGGGCAATCTGCCTAATGAACTGGGTGACCTAGCTAAGGAGGCTTTCCACCAGAGAGCTGCAAGTGCCGCCCTGTTCTTCTGCCATGTATGGTAAAAAATGAGAAGATGAAATGGAGAACCGTTATACAGGAGCCAGGACGCGAAGGTTTGGACGATTTGCAGTCTCACCAGACTGAAGACGGTGCTCAAATTCAGGAATGGATTCTGACCCAAGATCAAATCCAGGGCTCTGACAGACAAACACGGCCTAAAAACTACGCTGAGGAAGTGACTAGGAAGTCCTCTGTAAGACCTCGGAAAGATCCAAGATGGTGTCTCAGAGTACTCTTCCGTCAGACCAAAGGCTGCTACACAGAACTATGTGCTTCAAAGATTCTCTCAATCAAACAATAAGGCTGTGAGGAAGCTTAAGGGCGTTGTCTCAGCAGGAGCTCGAGGTAGTAAAAGGCTTACCTCCAGAGGTTCATGGGCGTGGCTTTTGGCTAATGGAATAAAATTAAATAGAAGACCAATACAACGCATGGAAGACCCACAAAGTTTTTAAAAGAATTATATAGACAGAAACATTACCAGCTTGAACTAATGGAGATAAGAGACAATACAAAATGAGAAGAGGCCTTCAAAGTCCTACAAGTTAAGGGCTTTGCTGGCAGGAAGCAAGTTAAGAAAACCCAGTAGCAAACAGGTTAGGTTCTACCTTCGTGAAAAAAGAAGGGTGAACCAAATGCCCAAAGGGCAAAACTGACAGCTTGCGTGAATTATACCCAGGAGTTGACACTCAACCAAGGAATTACCATCATTTGCCTGGCTGGATTTCAGAAATGCTATGGACCAAGAACTCCCCGTGAATAGGAACGTTTTATAGCAGTTATCCCAAGCCTGACCCAATACTGTATACTGGTCGGGGCAGAGGGTGGGAGCAGATGTCTCTTTAGCTTCACAGGTTGAGAGGAATTTGTACCTGAGAAGCTATACGTAATGAACTACATTTGAGACGCCTCAGCTGTACCTGAAACCAATCTGGATGAGATCCTTACGCTGTAACGGGACGAGACTTTTGGGGGCTTTGGGAGGGAGGGAGAGTATTCTGCATGTGGTCACCTGTGGGAGCCAGCCTCCAATGATCCCTGTCTCCTGGCATGCACAGCCGTGTGAGGCCCCCCCTACACTTACCAGGGTTGGTCTGTGTGACCAACAGCAAGAGATAGAAGTGACGACGTGTAACTTCCAAAACTAGGTCACAGAAGACTGTGTGTTCTCTCTCCCTTTTGGACCCATTCCTCTGGGGGAAGCCTGCTGCAGCCCTAGTGGGCTGCTGTCCCAACAGCTTTACTGGGACTCTGTGAAAGATCCCGGGCCAGTATCACCCACATAAGCTGCTCCTAAGGTTCCCAGCCCTCAGAAACCGTGTGAGAAAGTGAAGTGTTCGTTGTTTCAAGCTACGAAGTTTGGGCGCAATCTGTTAGGCAGCAACAAACAACGAATACGGGGCTGAAGGAGGGGAAACGGGAAAGACTGGGGATGGAGGCAGCAGTCAGATCCTGCAGGGCCCAGGGAACCCCACTGAAAGGTTTTTGCATTTTATTCTATCAGAAAAAGGAGCAACTTAAGAATTTAGGTAGCAAAATAACAACCAGACTCAAAAAATCATCCTGACAACTTTGAGGGGGGTGTAAAATTGAAAACTAGAGTACAGAGACCGGTTAAAAAGCAATTATAAACCTTTCAGAATTAGAGCACATCCTAATCTTTTAACAGAAATTCTTAGACCCAAACGCACGGCTGTACGTGAAAGAGCAGCCTCCAGAACTAAAAATCTGTACAGCACAGAGAACTATATGCAATATCCTATGATAAACCATAATGGGAAAGAATATATTTTAAAAAATAATGTGTGTGTGTACATGTATATATATATATTTATGTATATACACGTACACACACACACATATATATAACTGAATTGCTTTGCTGTACAGCAGAAATTAACACAACGTTGTAAATCGACTATACTTCAATAAAAAAACTGATTAAAAACGTTTAAACATTTTTAAAAAACAGAACTAAAAACCACTAAGATGTACAGAACCTGTTAAAAAGTACAGAAAACGTTTTTTCCCAGCAAATTCTTTGAAACACATTTCATACATTTGAGGCTGGGAAACCAAGCATGTATTTAAGTTGAGAAAATAATCCATTTGAGTTGACTGCCTTGACACGACTTAAGACCTTGTTTTTTGATACCTTGCTTATTATCTCACTTTCTGTCATAAACACAACTAGATACGTATAAAAACCATACCCACTCACTATCAAAACACTCATCAAAAATCATTTGCTATGATGGAAATCTGTTGAAATTTTAAAATCCTACCTAAAAAACACATTTCCATCCTTCAAGGACAAAAATTAAACTAAAATAATAAGTAAAAAAGATCCAAGCACCTACTATAAGTAAAGCACCATGCTATACACTTTACACAGGCTCATTTCATTCTCATACCACACTTAGAGAGACCTGGGGTAAATGTTAAGTAACACAGACCACAACTTAGCTCGTGTTTTGAACCCAGCAGAACAGCTGTTTTCAACCCTGTAAGACCCAATGCTCCCTTTTTTCAAATTACTCCACTCTTCTACTTATGCACGTTTTAATATAATCAATCCAAGGATCTAACTGCAAAACCAAGTGGAAATTAAAGGAAAGTAAGTTATAATAAAATACTATGTGTTTCAACATGTAAATAATTGGGATATGTACCCAGGAAGACAAAACGAAGTAACTACAGAAGCTTAGATGTCTACAGAGAGCTAAAAAAGCAGACTTTTTGCAGGCCTGTACTACCGTTGACTCAAATACCACTAACAATGTTGATAAAGCTATTACTATTTCCAAAACGGTAACAGTGACTGCAAAAGTTCTCAACAACATGAAGTACAACATTCCCTTACTTTATGTACATTGCAGCCCTGGAAATTTTAGCGTATACCAAAACTACACAGAAAACACTTTACAAGTAAAATGGAATCAGGTTCTTGACTCAGATAATCTGTAAATGGAAATCTCACCAACTGGGATGTTCTGCGGGACAGTCAAAAAGTCAAACAGGCAATTCTTTGTTTTGCCGGGCTGTCCTCTGCGTGGTGGCACTTGCATTGTTTCTGTCCCCCAAAGCACCTCCCCCAAACCTGTGACAATCAAACCCCCATTTTCCGGAATGTTCTGAGGGTGAGCGACTGGTGCAGTGTTGAGAAGCACTGCAGAGGAGGGAGAGTTCTCAGGCGCTCAGTAACAACCGTAAAGGCCCATTTCCTGGGTCCTGAAACAGGCACGCTGTACAAAAGCTCTTCTCTGTACAGATTATTACACACCTGAGCGGCAGGAGTGACAGGCCTCGGAGTTCACCAGGCCAGTGTCTGTCTGGTGGGGCCGCCCCTCCTTTGGGCCCCCCCCACCCCGTCCCCAGCGGCAGGAAGGGATTCTGAACCATCTGTGCATCTGAGGTTGGCCAGATAAATCCCATCGTTCTTCACACCCATAACCAGAGTTCACGACTTGACAGCATCACTCTAGCTCTTACTACCACTCTGACCCAACGTCCCCTAATCTGACCCAATCTTCTGGTCTTCCCCCCTCCCCCACACTTCCACGCAGTTCTCTAGAATAAGACGTATCAGTAAACTCCTCTCCACAGTCTCAGCCTCTTTCAACGTTCCCTCATCCCCTTGCTCTATTTTAAGCCTGGCAGTGTCTTCCAGAAGCAGCACTCCCGGAGCCCTTCCAAGGAGAAGCTGTGTACCTTCCCACGTCCCACACACTTACAGACGGGCTAAGTGTCCTCCTTGCCCGCCACTGCCAGGCCACCCCATTCCTCTCCACTGTCCTGTCAGAAAGCCTAAGCCCGCAGCTGTTCACACCCTCACTCCCTCTCCCCGGAGCTGCTCTGCTCAGGCAGAGCTCAGGTCGTCTTCTCAACTACTCCCACACCTTCGGCATCACCCTGAGTAACGACGTCTACGTGGACAATACACCGCTGAAATCGAAACTCAAGCATCTCACTCTTTAACTGGCACCCTCCTGGCTCAGGCTCCCCTGTTCCAGCACGGCACCCCTCCCCCGCAGAGCCATCCCGGTGTGTCGGACCACTTCCCTGGTCCACACCAGCTCCCTGAGGCCTTCCTTTCCCTGCTTAACCAGTTTGGATCCAGGTCTATCATGATCATCTACCTCACACATACTTTTAATGCCCTCATCCCTCTTTCCCCCCTTTGTACTTGGCTGGGCAAACCTCAACCCTAGAAAGACCTTATTATATACCTGCTTTATTCTTGAACTCAAGTTGAATGCTTGCATTCAACTGCCCAAGTGAGCAGACTGGTCTCACTTAAAATGATCACAAACCCTGAGCCCCCAGCTGGCCCATCAGTCCTGTTACACTTCTCTAGTAGGTGAGCTTCCCACACATACCTTCGTCTCAAGGCCCCCCCCTTGCTCTCAGGTGATGACGTCACCTCATACTGCATAGAGGCAACAGAATCATAGAATAAATACCCCACCCTCCCATTGCCAACTCTACCACTGGTCATATCATATCCTTCCTTACTTCTAAAAAGGAAAAAGTACTTCTGCTTAAATCAGTGACCAAGCCCTCCATGAAAGCAATCCAGGAAAAGGTAGGAAACAGTTTTTAGGAACAAAGTCCTCGAGTAGGAGAGGAAATAGGATTATTTCATCCTTTTTAATGACATCATTCCAATGGTTACACTAGTTCTAGTAACTTATTTATTTATAATAGCCATTTTAACATTTTTGTCTACTAACTCTATTACCTGGGTTATTTCTACATCTCTTTCTGTTGATTAGCTTTTCCCTTAGTTATTGGTTAGATTTTCCAGCATCTTTGCATACCTGGTGATTTTTTTTAACTGGATGCCAAACACTAAGTTTTATGTTGTAGGATCTTTTACTATTCCTCTAAACATTGTGGGGCTTTACTCTGGGACACAGTTATCCGGAATTAGTTGGCTCCTTTTGAGGCTAGTGTTTAGTCTTTATTAGGCTAAGTCCAGAACAGTTTAGTCTAGAGCTAATTTGGCCCTACCACTAAGGAAATGACCCTCTGAGAACTCTTATCTGATGCCCTCTGCATTAGGAGGTCTTTCCACTCTGGTCACTGAGGACATAACATATTCCCAGCCCTGTGTGAGCTCCCAGAAATGTCCCTCCTACTTCTTTCCAGGTGCTTTCCCCCTCCAGACAGTCTCAGACCAGTTTTCGGCTAGAGACTCCAGGGGACCTCTCTGCAGACCTCGGTGCATCTCTGGTACCTAGCCCTGAAGCCACTGTAGCCTCCCCAAACTGAATTCTCTGCCTCTTCAACTCCAGGAGGCTGGCAGGCTCTATCTGGGGCCTCCCCTACCTGTGCCTGTAGCCTGGAAACTCTCTAGGTAGTGGCCTGGGCAATGGAGGACTCAGCTTTGCTTCCCTACTTTGCGTCTGCCTAAACTATGTAACTAATTTTTTAAAAGAAATGATTTGTTGATGTCCCCGATCCCCCCCAGATATTTTTTCAGTGCCTCTTCCCAGCACAACTATTCCAAGGAGCAGTCTATACTTGCTCTGACCCTTTTATTTATCTTTCAGTATTTCTTCTATTCCACTCAGGCCTTCCTTCCCACCATGCTGTCAAAATAGGCCAATGGCACATATCTAATCAAATCAAACAGTCCCTTCCCCTCACTCATCTTCTCCGTGGATGGACTTAACCAATGTCCTTCCTTCTTGAGACACCTTTACCCTCACTTTCTTCCTAATTCTCTAACAGCTCCTCCTCTTCTTGAGCCTCAATGCACAGCCTTAGAAACACCTGTAACCCAAAGACCTTCAAATCTATCGCAGAGCCCATGACTTCTGAATTGTGCACCTCTAGTGCAGATTGCTCTAATGCTCACATTCCTGCGGACCCCGCTAAACACAAACGAGTAAGAGGCACTTCAAACTGAGTAATAAATCCATCCTTTATAAACCCTCCCTCCTCCAAATTTCCCTACATCAGGAAGCAGGGGCCTAATCACCCATCCACCCAGCTGCTCAAGGTAAAGTTCAGGGATTAATCCTTGATTCTTTCTCTCCATCTAGTACATTCTAATCTGTCAGCCAAGTTCTGTTGGTCCTACCCTCAAACTATACCTCCAGTTTATCCATTTCTCTTCTTCCCTACCACCACCCTATAGTTACAGCCACTCTTGCCCGGTACGACTCATTCTGCACATGGTAGTGAGAATAACCTTGAAAAGACATAAATCGGATCATGTCACTGCCTTGCCTGAAACTCTCTAAAGGCTTGTTACTTCACCTCAAAACTACCCCAGCTCCGTGCAGTAGCCCGCAATACCTCACCAGATACAGGCCCCCGACTGGGTCCTCTGGGTCCTCGTACTGCTCAACCCTCTTCGCTGCCCTCTGGCCACACTGGCCTCTGTCCCTCACCTGGGCTCCCTGCATCTGCAGCCTCTCTGCCTGGCACGTTCTCCATGCAGGCCTTCGCAGGGCTGGCTCCTCCCACCTCAAGTTTCAGAGCCAGCGTTCCTTGACCCTCTGCACAAAGAAATCTCTATCCTCCTCCTGCCACCTGAAACTCTATACTGTCCTGATCCACCGCCACTTTCATTCATTCGCTTTTTGTCTCTTTTCCCATTAGAATTCAGTCATTCAACTAAACAAATACTGAACACTTACTATGTGCCAGGCACTATTTCAGGTGCTGAAAAAACACCAGTGAACAAAGCAAACAAAAAGTCCTGCCCTCATAGAGCCTAGGTGCTAGAATGTGAGCTCCATGAAAAAGGGGCTGTTTGCTGACTGTCGGACCCACAGAGCCCACAGCAGTCCTTAGCTCACTGTAAGTGCACAGTATTTGCTACAAAAGTGAATGAAACTGGATTTATCTATATTTTCTTAGTCTTTGTACAATATGTCTCAAAAGTCTTCCCTTAGCCATTAGGACAAGGATCAAATTCTTGCTTTAGACTTCAAAACAGCCTTATTTATATTTTGTTTCCCCTTCAGACTCTCATTATCTTATAGGTAAAGCACAAATTTGCAACCTTCAATACAATCTCCTGATTCTAATTTCAAACTCTCATAACAGTAAAAGCATTCTGTGACTACTGCAGCCGACTTATATTCTTTAAGTGTTTTAAAAAACACAAGCCTTCTCGACTAAACCGGAACCAATTATCCATGCACCCAGGTTACCTTTACCTCTGTGTAAACTGTGTTTATGTAGAGTGCAAATGAAGCCATCAACTAATTAAAGATGTAATGATTACTCTAAAAACACATAAAATCCATAAGTTAACAGACCTAAATGCACTGGTAACATAATATGCTCACTACTACAGGAAACTATCACGGCCCTACTTCATCTTGCAGTTAAGAAAATCCAGGTGTGTGAGAGCACGCAAGCACGCGTGTGCAGTCAGAAGCTGGATGAGGTCTCAGGTCTAGTAACTCCCAGCTTGATGCTCTTCCCAATTAATAATTACCTAAATTTAAAGACACAACTTTTCACAACTACATCATACAATCCTCTGAGGATAGACAACACATCTAACATATTTATACCAGACAATCCTAAATACAAGGGATTGTACAAATGTAAGTAGTTTTGAACAGCAACAAAAAGCAAGGCCATCGTGAACATTCACTTAGTATTTGGTAATAATGAAATGCATGTGTACAGCATTTTCACGGGTACCGTCTGATTCACTCCCCAGAGCTATACCTCCCTCATAAGGTAGGTCAGGAGAGCGTTGGCACATGAAGAAACTAAAGTTCATCCCGTAAGCTTAACTGACTTGTCAAAGGCCACAAATGCCAAAGTACATTCTTCTCAGAGGATATACAACTGGTACTTGTGATTCTAAGATAAACAAAATAATTCATCCCAATATAGAAAGAAGATTTGAACCTTTAGTAAATCACCCACAGGATATTTCAAACCTCAGTTTACCTTTGCCCTGGATTTACCCTAAGTCTGCGTCATACTTCTTCAGCCAGCACTTGCTATACCGAAGGAAATTCAACCAAAATGATTTGCTTTAATAATGTGTTGCAAAACTCAGCAAACTGTCACCAGGCGTATCTGAAGCTGAACCAACTTCTTAAGGATAACCTCCATGACAACAAATAATCGAAGAAGGGCTTTATCTTTTAAAGAACTGATTATATCCCTACTCATCAAAGAGACAACTCAGATCATGGGTCACAGGAGATTTATTAACAGCACGTTTGTTTTTGATTTTCATCTACCTACAGTGGGGCTGGTGGATGAAATTCAATTCATGTATTTAAAGGTGAAAAGTTAAGTATCCACTCTGTTTAAAATACCGAAATTGCTCAAAATCATTAACTATTATCAGAGGCTTTAGTAAACTTGACCAAGATAATGGGCAGAAGTCAACAGTTAAGCTTCAAGTAATTCACTGAAAGTAGTTCTAGCAAGTTGTTTAAAACATCTGAATCACTTCTTTTCTCGGTGATTTCCCTGTAAATTGATTTATTCTTACAGAGGAGTTATTGTAACATATTAATATGTCACACTTCAAGGGTTCAAAAGCTTACTTTAAAAGTAAAAGACACTATCTAGTTCTGCCTATGTATTTATTTCATACTTTCATACTACTTTTGCACTTGGAGACTCAGAAGTCATTTTACTCCCAAATTACAATATAAAATTCTCATTTCCTTGTGGGTTGTCTTCTTCTAAGAAATAGAATCACAAACCATACCATCATTCCATTATATAAAATGCTACCCTCTACTTTAAAATTACGTTTTAACCAATTGCTGATAACAACTACCCTTAACTTTTCAGAAAAATGGAATCACATAGTCAGAATCCACACCTTCATCTCTTGCCATTATGTATGTACATAGATACACATACATCTTCCATCTGTTTCTCTCCCATTACTACTACTACAGACCACAATATGGTCGAATGCAATATATAGACTAAACTAAAACCTATACCTCCAGTTTATCCAAACATAGTCTTAGATACTATTAGGAATGGCTAGTTTAATATTTAATCCTATCCACAAATTCATGAACCTGTAAGCACAGGTTATTAGTCTTTATTTACAAGATTTAAGCTCTCCTGTATTTAGATGGCACTTTTAATTAAGTCCTGTTGATTAACAGAAAGAAAAGGTAGTTCTGCATAAATTCCATTACAGAGCGCAAGCACCCACAAAATACCATTAGACACATAAGCCCATTAGTTTTCATTATTGTTTTATAAGAAAATGAAGTCTAAGTACAAATGGTACTAATCCAAAATCTTAAATATCAAACAGCACACCGAAACAAGAGCTAATATTAACACTTTAGGCACCAGGCCCTACAGTTTTCAAGAGGCTCCTTTTGTAGGTAAGAGCCCTCAGTCTTCCCGAGTTGCCGATTAATTTTTGCCTTTAATTTTTCTTCTCTGATTAAGTCTATGTAATAACTTCCATACTGATGAAACCAAAATGACTGCTGAAATTTCTAGAACAGCAGATCTTAACCTTGGGTTTTCTGCCTTTATCAATACCTTCAGAAACTCATGACAAACATGAATTTTCTCCCGAGAAAAATATACTGTCACAAAACTGTATATACGTACCATGGGAATTCACTACTTCTAGCGTCACTTCCACATAACCCTCAGAACCCAGCTGATACACTCAAAAATATCTTGGGCAGGACAGAAAGTTGGAACTAGACTTCATTATTGCTTCTCAATTTTCTTTTTTTTTTTTTTTTGTGGTACACGGGTCTCTCACTGCTGTGGCCTCTCCCGTTGCGGAGCACAGGCTCTGGACGCGCAGGCCCAGCGGCCGTGGCTCACGGGCCCAGCCGCTCCGCGGCACGTGGGATCCTCCCGGACCGGGGCACAAACCCGCATCCCCTGCATCGGCAGGCGGACTCTCAACCACTGCGCCACCAGGGAAGCCCCTCAATTATCTTTGACTTAAATTATTTGCTACTTAATGGAAAGCCCCAAATATCCTCAATTCCTTTCTAATTCAAACCAGTTGTAAAAATTAAGCTTTGCTTCTAGTACAGGTGCGACTTCACGTATTTCTTTTCACTTCCAATGCGGTGGACAGAATGGAGGAATCTAGATTAAGGACTAAGAAATCTTGGTTTACAAAATTTTAAAGGAAAAAAAGGATTCTTAGTTTCTGTCAGAAAAATCGGAATTTTAAACTTATCACTTAAAGTGATTTAAGCTTGTTTTTATAAAACAAACTAGATTTTTATCGTTTTGAAAATGTAGTGCTTAACTACTTTTCCTCTTAACACAGATATGTACGTATTTCCACTTTAACCCCTAATTGAAAACAAAAAACACCTACCTGTCTACTTTATAAACTTGGTTTTCATAACGTTGTATACTGGCCACTAATGAAGGATACAGTTTGAACAGAGGAAAGACAGGGGTATGGGACTATACATCTGATTAGAACCCTATTAAAACCAGGTGTTGGACTGCGATGGCTGGGCCCTACACCCAACAGTCCCAAAGGTGGCTGCGTAGGGCAGTAACAAGGCGGTATCATCATTAAAGGCGGTATCATCATTAACGTTTTAATTACCGTCACACTTCCTTCTCTTCTCCTTGGCTGGAGAAGAGGTTAAGCCTCCACCCCTTACAGTATATGGAGTCACACACTCTGGCATCCCAATGAAAAAAGTTAAAACTACTAGAGGAACCAAGCAGCTCCACTTTGTTGAGTATCACTTTAAAACCAACTTTTTCAGAATGTCTTTGCTGAAGTGAGAAGTAACCATAAAGGAAAACGTAAAGCTCCAATTGTAACGAAAACATTCGATTGTACTGATATCTTGGAAAAACTACCCTTTCATTTAAAGGTGAAGCCATGGCACTAAGTAGTATTTCAACATTTCTAACCTTAAAGTTAAGATTATAATCTTAAAATTAAAATGTTAAAAAATTATAATGGTGCAACCTCTGCACCCCCCATGTGTTTAAATTAAGGGACTTATTTCATATTTAGAGCTGACAGCCTATTGATTTCCCATGATCTGAAAATTACTTGTTATTCATTAAATCAAAGCCTTCATCAACTGTTACTTTTTGATATAGCAAGTTACAACGTATCACATTATACCAATTGAGACACTGAATCTCTAACATCTATGTGGCAGTCAAGTCCTTCAGTTTATTACAATCTGGAGTTATTTCTCAATCCTCACCAAAAAAGGACTAACAACTAAGTTCTAAAGTTGAGTATAATTCATGTTTGGAGGGGAGGAGGGGACTTCTACTTAAAGTTGTTTCTTAAAAATTAAGAGGCATGCCTAATTAAGGCAGTGCGTTCAGCTTATATTAAAATTAAATGGGAATACTTTAATAAGTGTTATCCTCCCTATGTTTAGACCTAGCATTTCTGCCACGTTTACCACAGAAACAAAATATGGTAACAGTTAGCAGGTACAGTTCACATGACAATTTTCCAGATATATTTGATCATAAAATGCCTTCTTAGTGAGGTGACATATATACAATACTGTCCTCATCTAATTCTGCCCTATCTTTCATGATCAACATAGGATTACACATTTTCTAAACTAGACACTCAATTCAGGTTCTAGATCGCTCCTGACCCTGACATGTCAATCGGAGGCATGAGTTCGCCTTTATAAGAAGCACATCATTCTTCAGCAAATTATCAAAAAGTTTCTTCTCCTCAGGCTAACCCGGAATTCAATTACCTTTAATTGTGCTTGGCATACATTTCAGCGCTAACATGCTACTTTCAATCCTGTGATCTAGAGCCTCCCCCCACCCCCACCCCCGGCCAGCACGAGCCGCAGGACTGGAGAGCAGCTGTTTGCCTGGGACTGTTTACATTCTTCTGTTCAGTTCAGTGTCTATTCCTGAAGTCTATGTTTCACTGGTCATAGTTTTGGTTGGACGTGAAGTGAAACAAATTCTACACGGACGATGGGAAAAGTCAGTCTTAAGGGGGAAAAAAAAAACAATCCCTCAAAAACAGGGACTCCACATGTTAAAAAACAATGAACTACAAAATGTCAAAATCATTTCAGTGAACAGAAATGATCCGTAAAAACCTAATAAGCCTTGATACTTCAGTTGAGCTCAGCTCTGATTTCAGGTTGGGGCCCTTGGGACAGTCCAATGTGCTCCGAGGAGCAAGACTTCACTGAATTTCAAAGTGTACTGCAGGGTTATCTGTTCTTATCAAAGCTCTCCCCTTCCTCGGCTGCAAAACAGGAACTACCAATTAATTTCCAGGGCAGTGGTAACGACGACACCCCCACTTGAAAGTATTACCTGCAAAAATTGGAAACAAAAATAAAACCAAAAGACGAGATTCTGCAGTCACAAGTACTTTAATTTTTAAAAACAAATCACTTATTTAAAAATAAACAAGCGGCACCATTCTACTCTGCCGCTGATACAAGTAAAACACGTTGAGAGGTGGTGTCTCACAGGCAACGTGCTAAAGGTCAGGACCGCGCTGGACAATCTCAACTACTCCATACGCTAAGAAGACGCTACTCTCGGAAGGAACACGCGACGGTCACCACTATTTGACTTTGAAAGGTCAAACAACCCAAAGAGTTTAAACAGCTTTATTTTTCGAAATCGACATTACAGAGCAGGATTTCTGCATTTTGAAAATTCTTACAGCACCAAACAGAGGTATGACAGAACGATTTTCCACCACAAAACTGTAGCACCAATCCAGCGACTCCTCGACTTCCTGGAACTGTCAACACACTGCCCCCTGTTTAAGTGACTGTACCTGAAAACCAAGGTATGCAATTCCTTAGGGTGAGAAGCCATCAAGTGACCCTGCCAAGGACCTGGGGGAACGAGGAGAAGAGCCTATTATCCGTGGGTCTGAGCCCAACTTCCACGACCAGGGAGAGCTGCCGCTGCGGTACGGCGTCCGGGAGCCGTCGACACTTACATGGCGAAGCCCACCCAACCGAAACACCTCCAGGTTAAGATTTCTAGGAAGGGGTTCACTTAACCTGAGCTCGGTGGCGGGTAAGAAAGCCCTCTTCCAACAGGTAGATCTGTTAACACCTGCTTACATGGGGTCCTTTCTCCCCTAGCTCGAGAAACCCAGCCATCGGGCGGACTCAGGTTTTATTAGGGAAGCAACTAATAACGTTACAGGCTCCAGAAGAGCCACGTAGTACCCCCAAAAAACCCGCAACATATTCTCAAGGATCAAAGGAAAAGTCAGGAGGAGGAGGCCGACCAGGTAGGACTGGAGAGGGATGGAGGCACAAGTCCCACAAAGAGGACGCAGCACCTAAGTCGGCTCCGGGCGGCTCGGGAGCCGCGACCTTCCGCGGCAGGGCTCCCGCCGCCCCCGCCCGGCCCCTTGGCGGCTCCACGTGGGCCGCGCCGGCCCCGCCAGCCTCCCCGGCCGCCGGGAGAGCACGGCCCCCAAGCGCCCGGAACCTGCGCTGCCGGCGCCGGCGGAGCGCGAAGGCCGAGCCGGCCCCAGAGCGCCACCCAGCGGCCCGCGGAGAGGCCTGCAGGCGGGGCCTCCGCGGCCCGGCCGCCGCACCCCCCGCCGCCCGCCCGCCCGCTCGCTCCCTCTCCGGATGCACAAGGCCCAGCCCAAGCGCTCCGACCACAAAACGGCTGCCGGCAGCCTCGTCACGTGACCCCTTTGTGCCTTGCGGGCGCCTGAACTCCGCGGGGGCCGGGTCCGAGGGGCCGGGGTCAGCGGGTGGCCCAACAGGAGGCCCCGCCGGGCCGCCGCGGCCGGGGGGAGAGGCCGGGGGCGGCGAGGGAAAGGGCCCGCCGGCGACGGGAGTCGGCGGCGGAGAGAAGATGGCGGCCATTTTGTGTGGGTCTGCGCTCCGCCGCCGCCGCCGCAGGCAGCGGAGGGAGCGGGGCCCGGCGGTGGGTCGGACAGGGGAGTTAACACGTACCGACTCCTCTTCCTTTTCCATTCCGGTGGGCATCTGCGGCACGGCCCGGTTTATCGAGGCGTATTCGTGCAGGTCGGGCAGATCCTCACAGCGGAAAACCGGCAGCGGCTTCGAGGCGTCTAGCGCCCGCGCCCGAAACGACAGTTTACTCATCTCAGGCGCAGCAGATACCTCTCCGCTCTGGGGAAACGGCCCCGGCCAGCGGGATCATGGAGAACCGGGGGTTCGGTCCCCACTCGCCCGCCGCTGCCGGGGACTGGAGGGGCGGAGCGCGGAGCCCGCCGTCCGGGCACTCAGAGCCGCCGGGAGGTGGGAGGCCGAACCGCTCCGCTCCTCTCTCGCTCGCTCTCCTCAATACGCCATGGCCAACATGGCGGACATTAAAACTCCACTGTGCTCGCTTCAGGTCTTATGACGAAAATGCAGACGGCGTTCGGGGCAGGATGCTACTTTGCCGGAACTTTTACCAGCCATTATCTTTACGTCTAACGAAACTCTGGATTGTATTAGATGGGCTCCGCGTGGATCCTGTGTCAGTTCCCATCATTGCGCTCCGTGTAAACAGGAGGCGTCCTACGTTGCTCCAAAGTAGGGCTTTGGTGGGGGTTTTTTTTTTTCATCCTGCATTTTATCGACCCGCACTCTTTGATTGTCATCGAAGCAAAGGGAATAATTATTATTGGACACCGTAACCTTCAGGGAAAATTTTTTTAAAGCAAGACACTTCAAAATTTGAGAGCCGGATGATTTTTCTACACTGGAAGAAAATGCTGCTTCAACATAGCCATGGGTTGACACTTATCATTTGTCCTCTGAAAAACTTTATACAATTGAATTATATGAAGACCTATAGTGCTCCTGTCAAACCAAAAAAAGAAAACTTAAAAAAGAGGAAAAGATGTATTGTTAGAAGAGATTTAGATAGATGTGATGGCTACCATGTGGCTTATATTACACACGAAAATGAGTATCTAGAGAACTCTTTGCAGTAGAATATTTTAAAAATCCGGAAGACTGTTGCGGTGGGTTTAATAGGTTTGACAGCAAATTTTCAAATACTTGCCAAGATACAAAAATGTCCTGTATCTCCACTTTTCTCCCCGGGGGATACCTAGTAAAAATGATCACTATTCTTAAATACTGAATTGGATGGGAACTGTTATTGGCTTAAGGCACAGAAACAAAGTGCTATCTTTCAGGCTGGCTTCGCTACCACCCTCTGGGGTGGGGAGAAAACGGATTGCAGGTCGCCAAAATTATCCTCAAACTCTAATACTGACAGCTCACCTCCCATGCAGCAGATGGACATTCATCTACATGTCCTATACTAAGACGATGCATTTATTCATTCAGTGAGCAAACGTTTTTTGAGACTTCACGGCCCTCCAAGTATGCTGCTAATTACTCAGCACCCACAGGACTCCCGGAGGAGATTACATGGTGGGAGCAGGACCGGTGGATGGCAACTGCCACACCTGGGGTAAGTGTGAGGGCGAGAGCTCAGGCTATTTGGAACCAGGCAGAAGTGGCACCCAATCCGTGGGGAGTGAGTGGCTCTAATGAAAGAATTCAGGAAAGGCTTTTTGGAGGAGATGATACCGGGGTAAAAACTGTGTAGGGTAAGTATGGGCCAAGGTTACAAAAATGAAGAGGAGAAAGGTATCTTGGGCCAGGGGAGCAGCACGTGGGAAAACCCAGAGCCCTGAGTGGGTGTGTCACATTCTGGGATCCTCACCGCACCGTGGACCATGACACTTAATTAGCCAGGTTGAACAGTTCCGAAAATACTGGCTGGATATTAGTACAGTAGTCCTCGCCAGCCTACTCTATTAGATTTCTGAAAATCCTAGTAGTAGAATTCGGTTGATTGAGGAACCTAAGAACTAAAATAGAGTCTTATGTCATGAGTGAACCACCAAGAAAGTGAATATATATATATATATATATATATAACTTTCATTAAAATAAGAGCCTATTGATAACATTCTCCATATCCTACACAAGTAATATTGGCCACTATACGACTAAGTTCCTGTTCTCTAGAAATTCTAGACTCACCCTCCATGGCAGGTTCAGAGACATGCTTTCCAATTCAGCTTGCCTTTTGCAGGTGGTCTGCCTGCCGAGAGACACTTTCTTCCTGCCACCGGTCCCCATCCAGCTCAATGCCCTGGATTTCTGACCTGTAGGTCTTAGTTGGTTCCCAAAGACCCACAGGCTGGAGTCCCAAGCCTCTTACATTCAGTTCACTTCCCTCCCTCCTATGGGGCAGGAGTGCAGCAATAAAGGCTCTGGTTTAATTTTCCTCAGCATCCTTTATCCAACCCAAAGGTCCCATGCAAAAATGGCTAATCCTGCACTGCCTTTCACTTTTTCTACTCCCAACTCAAACTTCCCTTTTTTTCTAAGTACCCACAACAAGAATGAGATGACATTCGCCATGTTGCAAAAGATACATACTAATGTAAAGCTGTATGTACTACCCTTTCCCCAAAGGGAGGCTTTGGGTTGGGAAGGGACTTGCAGTATTTAAAATCGTTTTGATTCACGCCACAAATCTTTATTGAATAAGTAGGCAACACACAGTACCATCATGGCGGGGATACAAATAAGATCCTGCTAAGGGGTCACCCCGTTAACAAAATGACCGTGACCAGGCAGGATGGTGGCCTGCAGTGCTCTGGGAGTTCAGAAAGAAGGCAGTCAGTTCCAGGTGGGTTGATCAGACATTATGGGGAAGATAGCGTGTGATTCGGTTCTGAAGGATGGCTAATATTCCAACTGGTAACGGGAGTGAAATGGTAGAGGAAAAGGTCTTCATGGGAGAGGGCAACTCTATGGACAGAAAGCAGGGCGGAGGCTACTGCCAGGTGAGTGTGGAGATGAGAAGGTGGACTTGGCCAGGGTTCAGTAGGAGATGATAACAACACGGGTATAAGATAAAACTGGCAAGAAGCTGGGTGAAGGGAGAAGGATTAGAAAGGAAAGAGACATACGTTTTAACGGTAATGATAATTGCTCATAAGATCGTCGCCTTGCAAAGTAATTCGCTGCGGCTGATCTCACATACAAAACGTCTGCTTAAACAACAACGAGGATATGTCAAACGCTAGAGCGCTGACGCTGCACTTTGCTATAGATGATAAACCTGAAATGCAGCTCTAGGTATTACTTTATGCCCAGTACGTGCCCAAGTCCCATTAAATGCTCTTTGAAATTGTTTCTAGGATTTGCCTCCTTATTTCCTTTCCCACTGTCTTCACCATCACCTCAGCTTTCATCACGTCCCACCTAGAAACAACCTCCAAGTCCAAGTCTCCTTGATTTCGCTCCTTCCTTCAATAAGCCTCGATGAAACTCCTACTTTATAGGCAACGGGGCTAATGCTCTCCTAACGGGGGCTGCTGGGAACCAACGGTGGCTTGTTGAGGCTGTGGATCCCTGGGGATACGAAGATACAGAACAGACTGCCCTTCAGGCATTCATGGTGCAGTGCAGGCCCCCAAATCAGTGAACCTGAAGCCCCACTTCCATCTGTATCCTCCCTTCCCCAGCTCACTGATTCATCTTGCTCATTAGATAGAGCCAGTTTTTTTTTTTTGGCATGGTTGTCGAGGCCTTATAATTTTGCCTCACTCTCTCCAACATCATTTCTCCTTACTGCTTAAGACAGAAAAGCTCTTCGCTCTGGATTTTACATCTCATCACCAGCTTTAGAAATTGGCCAAGTCTTTCCTGTCTCCAGGTTTTTGCTTTATTCCTTTCTGTCTATTCTCCCTGCCCAGCTTCAGACCATCTACTTCTAGCTACTGAAATGCTACTTCACAGGCATGTTTTGAAGATCAAATGAAACAATCCATGTCAAGCATTCATACGGTCTCCCGTACACAGTAAACATTCAATAGATGTAAGCTACTGCTGTTATCCTTCAAAATGCAACTCAGTGATCTTCCTTCATGAAATTTTGACGGCGTCACTTCTCTGGGTTCTAATTTCCTAATCTGAAGAATGAGTAAGTAGTTAGGTGAATTCAAACTAATTTTTAAGCCATCGCCAATCTTTCTCATCTCTGAACTCCTATTAGAGTGTTCAATCAGCAAGAACGGTAGCTACTACTTATCGAACATTTACTATGTGCCAGGCAGCGCAGAAGTACTTT
>NW_020173682.1:3285950-3309056 GCF_003031525.2 Neophocaena asiaeorientalis asiaeorientalis | reverse complement strand
GCGGGCCTCCCACTGCTGTGGCCTCTCCCGTTGCGGAGCACAGTCTCCGGACGCGCAGGCTCAGCGGCCATGGCTCACGGGCCCAGCCGCTCCGCGGCACGTGGGATCTTCCCGGACCGGGGCACGAACCCGTGTCCCCTGCATCAGCAGGCGGACTCTCAACCACTGCGCCACCAGGGAAGCCCTGAAGGACATTTTAAATGCATCATCTCACTTAATTTGCAATATCTATGAGGTGCCTCCTGTTAAGAGAGGTTGCAAGTTCTGCCTCTCAAAGCTGGTGAGTGGCAACGCTGAGACCAGAATCCCTAGGATCTGACTCCAGAGTGGAGCCCCAGAAACCAGATGATAAAGTGAAGTGAGGCATGAACTGGGAGTGAGCCGAGAGAGAGGCTTGGCAATCAGGGCAGGAGGCAGAGAGAAAGAAAGCGGGACGTGTCGGGCCACCGATTGCATTGTTTCTGAGGGTGGGAGAGACGTGGGCATATTTGTTTGCTGACAGCAAAGAATCATGTAAATGGATTAACTTTAGGACCGACTTCCTCTGAGGTTAAACTCTCAGAGAAGAATTCCAAAGAAGATAAACTCTCATTGATGGGCCAAAAGATTAAAAAAAATAATAATAATAAATCCTGATACCAGTTTGGGTAGCAGGAGTCCAGATTCCTCCCTCCTTCGGGTATTCAACAAATATTTCCTGGATGGTTACAGACAGCTAGGCAAAGCCGCTTGTGCAGAGGAACAGTAATAGACAAGACGTGATCGCTGTAGCCTCACAGAGCTGAGAGCGAAGTAAGACACCGCGCTTGTATCTACCTGGGAAACGTGCGGTTAATCTCTTCAAGACGTGTGATGCACAACGATCTCAACATTTAAAACAGTGATACCGCGCCGGGCTTCCCTGGGGGCGCAGTGGTTGGGAGTCCGCCTGCCGATGCGGGGGACGCGGGTTCGAGCCCCGGTCCGGGAGGATCCCGCATGCCGCGGAGCGGCTGCGCCCGTGAGCCATGGCCGCTGAGCCTGCGCGTCCGGAGCCTGCGCGTCCGGAGCCTGTGCTCCGCGACGGGAGAGGCCACAACAGTGAGGCTCGCGTACCGCAAAAAAAAAAAGATACAGTGCTCTAATTGAGAGCATTGTGCAAAAGTACTAAATACATCTTCACCTGCAGTAATCATTTTCCTTCACTTTCTTTTTATTTTCATACTAAGCTATAAAGAAATGGCATCAAATAATTCTTCCAAAATAACATTTAGGAAAAGAAAAACTGGGAGCCCTTTATGATGTGTTGTATGTTAGAAAGTAAATGTTGAAATTGCGTTGCAGCTTTTTTTTTTTTTTTGCGGTACGCGGGCCTCTCACTGCTGTGGCCTCTCCCGTTGCGGAGCACAGGCTCCGGACGCGCAGGCTCAGCGGCCGTGGCTCACAGGCCCAGCCGCTCCGCGGCATGTGGGATCTTCCCGGACCGGGGCACGAACCCGTGTCCCCTGCATCGGCAGGCGGACTCTCAACCACTGCGCCACCAGCGAAGGCCCCGTTGCAGCATATTTAATAGGGGTCACAGAAGCGATATCTGAACTGCTGATTTCTCCACAGAGTTGATTTATGCATGGAATTCTGTACATACTATTTAAGAACTATGTTTTGTATAAAATAAAAACAGTTCAGAATATATCCAGAAACAGTCTGCCTCTACCTTAAAAGAATAAAAGGCGAGGGCTTTTATTTATCTAAACTAGTAGTATTTATCTAAACTGGACTTTGTTAAATTACTGTATTTTTAATATACTTATTTATTTATTTTTGGCTGTGTTGGGTCTTTGTTGCTGCGTGCGGGCTTTCTCTAGCTGCGGCGAGCCGGGGCTACTCTTTGTTGCCGTGCGTGGGCTTCTCATTGCGGTGGCTTCTCGTCACTGAGCACCGGCTCTAGGTGCACGGGCTTCAGTAGTTGTGGTTCATGGGCTCAGTAGTTGTGGCTTGGGGGGCTCTAGAGCACAGGCTCAGTAGTTGTGGCGCACGGGCTTAGTTGCTCCGCGGCATGTGGGATCCTCCCGGACCAGGGCTCGAACCCGTGTCCCCTGCATTGGCAGGTGGATTCTTAACCACTGCGCCGCCAGGGAAGCCCCTTAAATTACTGTTGCCTTATTTAATCCAGTGACTGGCACTTACTGATAGACACTGTCTGTAGCCTACGTGTGGGTCCAATGTAAGGCGCAGAAGGACATAAACGAGAGGGAGGAGAGAGGGAAATGTAGGAACCTTTAGGTGCCCTACAGTCTTGAGCATATGAAACATATTACTTGAGTGTTACACAGATCAGTATGGTATAAATGGTACGTGAGGGGTGAAGGGATGAAACTTAGAGGAACAAGAACAAAAGCTGTTTAATGAAGTCGAAATTTATGTTGAAAGGTTGAAGTCAAAGTTACCAGTGGGTGATGGACAAAGAAACGTTGACAGGGAGGAAGGCATTCAAGAGAGAGACTGTGTGAACTGCCTTTACTCCTATGACCCAAGGAAGGAACTTACTTCTATACTCATCTGAAACGTAATATTAGCGAAATAAAACTTTTACTTTCACTACATGTATTCTTCTTTATGACAGTTTGAGTAACGTTGTGCCGATTGCCGAGATAAGCACTCCGGGTCCGGTTCCTCCTCTCTTCCAGAGATGCGAAGGGCAGGTGAATGGTTTCAAACCTAAAGAGTGTGGTTATGGGTGTGAAGAATGATTCATGGAATGAGAAGGGGCTGGGGATGGAACCGTGGGGAACAGCAACATCTAGAAGACAGCAGAGGCAGAAGGGCCAGGAGAAGAGCAGAGGAGGCTGGGAGAAGCCAGATGACTATTCAAGGCGGCGATCGATGAGGAGGTCCCTGGAGACGCAGCAATCCCGATTGCCACAGGACAACGTGGGCGGAAAACTGAAGGTGTCACGGGCTGAGTGGTGCCTGAAACGTGTTCATCAGTCATTTCCCAGGCAAGTCAAGCGAGGTCAAGTAATGAAGTGCCTCCTTATGAGACTTTTCTAGGTACTCGCTCACAGGAGTGAGAGCACCCTGAAGGCAAGGAAATCAGCTTAGCCTCAGGACACAGCTAGGGACACATCATCAGCACCGCGCCACCACGTGACCCATTAGAAGAGAATATATGGCGTTATTTCTTGAGTCCTCACAAAATCGTGGTGACAGGAGGAAGTGAACCACATCTTCCATCTTTAAAGTTGCAGAAATAGTAAACAAACCACCAACCTGACTTGTTGAAGTGAGTTACTGACAAGAGCATACGCCACACCCAGATCTTAAAATTTCTTCTGAATTAGGTTTCCCAAACGCTAGGCTCATTAGCTACAAGCAGCACAAGGACACTGTGGTAACACATATATTTGGATATATATTTTGGTGTTAATAGATTTATTCATTAGCCCGTTAACTTTTTGATGTTTTTATTCCCTCCAGTCTTTCTGGCTTTGTTTCTGTTTTTCACTTTCTTATTTTATAACATTGGAATAATACTGTATATTATTTTGTGGTCCTCACTTCTCAGTGTAATTTGAGATAGTACCACCTCATTAAATATTCTTCCCAAATGTTAGCTTAGCGTTTTTTTCAGAAGTGTGTTTCATAAAACACTAATCCCAGAAGTTATGTTCTAAGATGAGAGTTTCATAAAGAGTTCCATATAAAACCAATAAGTGAGGGAAATACTGCCTATTATATCTTTCTCTTTAAAATACATACAGGCTCACAATGTATAGGCTTAAAGAAGTCTTGCAGAAATTTATTTACTTAGAACAGTATTTTCCAAAGTCATCTCACCTTGCAACCCCTTACCATGCATATACTATCAATTATTACCTTTAGTTTTATAAAAGCACACCTTGGAAACTTCTAACCTAGGCAATTCAAGGAAATAGAAGTTTTATCTGATCAAGTTATCTAATTACTTAAGAAGTCTCACATGTGAACTTTGAAAAAACATAAAGTTCTTATAAATGTAAAAATGTATCTTTATTAACACTTCTTAAGATTTTTATCCTGGTAAAAACAGTGCAAATAAGACAGGCACTAGAACTGAGCAGGCTGCTATACTTTGGCAATATATTTGGTGTTTAATACTAAATTAACTAAAATGTTTAGCTACATTTCTTTCCAAAAATGTCTCCACTAAAAAGGGCATGTTGAACTTTGATTCAGAGAGGTTTTTTAATTTAATTTAATTTTTTACTCTTACTTATGCTCTTGGAGCTGCAGTTTCTCCGTCCATAAGATAGGAATCATGATACAATCTATCACCTATGTTGTTACATTGATTCAATGAAATCATTAATGCAAAGAGTTTAGCAGGGACCTGACACAAAAGTCACGATCAACCCCCACGAGCTATTTTTTTTTTGGCGGTACGCGGGCCTCTCACTGTTGTGGCCTCACCTGTTGCAGAGAACAGGCTCCGGACACGCAGGCTCAGCGGCCATAGCTCGCGCACCCAGCCGCTCCGCGGCACGTGGAATCTTCCCGGACGGGGGCACAAACGCGTGTCCCCTGCATCGGCAGGCGGACTCTCAATCACTGCGCCACCAGGGAAGCCCGAGCTATTTTTTTAAGGATATTTTTTATTCTATTCCTTTGAATAGGTCATTCTACTTTTCTGAGCTTTATTTTTGTACATACAGTCTAAAACATAACACTCATTGTAAAGGCTTCAAAACTCTTAGCTAAGGAAACAAAACTAAGAAATCCTCGAAAGCAGAGACCAAGATACATATATAAACTAATCTATGTAAACTCTTACACTCAGCTTTTTGTTTTGTTTCCATTTCGGAGTTTTGTTTCCTATGTTGAAATCTACAAGGACCTCTGCTGTACCCCCTCCCCCCATTGCCAATTGATTCACTCGTCGGTTGCCCAGTGACTGCTTAAACTCCAAATCTGGTCAAGCCACCTCCCCAGGGGGTCAGGGCCTCTCTGCACAGGTTGCTACAGTTTCTCTCAGGGTGAGTGCTGTGTGAAAAAAGAGTCCAATGCTATGTAACATTTTGCATTCAAAGTAGCAACATAGTGTAGTGAGACACAGCATTATGTACTGGAAGGAACGCTGGCTTCCATGATGGAAGATCCAGATGCTCATGTAAGGCCTACCGTTTACCAGCAGAATGAGCCTATAGAGATGGTTTCGTTACTGGACCTTGAGCTTCTCGTACGCCTGATCTAAGAGAACACTTTCTCTCCTCCCTCTTAGACCATTATGAAGAACAAGTAAGATAGTATTGTGTGTTCACTGCAGCTCTATTTACAACAGCCAGGACACGGAAGCAACCTAAGTGTCCATCATTGGATGAATGGATAAAGAAGATGTGGCACATATATACAGTGGAATATTACTCAGCCATAAAAAGAAACGAAATTGAGTTATTTGTAGTGAGGAGGATGGACCTAGAGTCTGTCATACAGAGTGAAGTAAGTCAGAAAGAGAAAAACACCGTATGCGAACGCATATATATGGAATCTAAAATATATATATATATATACGGTACTGATGAATCTAGTTGTAGGGCAGGAATAAAGAGGCAGACATAAAGAATGGACTTGAGGACATGGGGTGGGAAGGGTAAGCTGGGACGAAGTGAGAGAGTGGCATGGACATATATACACTACCAAATGTAAAACCGATAGCTAGTAGGAAGCAGCTGCATAGCACAGGGAGATCAGCTCAGTGCTCTGTGACCACCTAGAGGGGTGGGATGGGGGGGTTGGGAGGGAGGGAGACGCAAGAGGGAAGAGATATGGGGATATATGTATATGTATAGCTGATTCACTTTGTTATACAGCAGAAACTAACACACCATTGTAAAGCAATTATACTCCAATAAAGATGTTAAAAAAAAAAAGAGAGATAGTATTGTGAAAAATCTTTGACAATTGCAAAGTGCCATATAATAAGGAAGAATACGTTATTTAATTTCCATTTCACCATAGTTGGCTAGGAAGGGCATAGGTATATTTGCCCCCAAATAACACATTGAAACAGAACATCTGTCAGCTGTTCAAATCGTGCAGTTGATCACAGAAGATTTTATCGCTAGTCTAGGACCCTTTAGACATTTTCTTAAATAGGAAATCTTCAAGACAACACCAAAATTCACCCACTTTATTTATTTTTCAATAGTCTTTCTTTCACCACTTTTAATTATCTTGCCATAGTTTTTCAGTTATTCTAGAGAGAGTGTCTAGCGCAAGATAAAAATTTAGGAAATCTATGATAAGTTTCCATTATTTTGAGATAAAAAAGGTACCTGTATTATATTTTTTATGGTTATAAATTTTTATAGTTTTCTCAAATTTTTCCTTATCTAAACCCACATTTAGAACAGAAAATAAAAATGTTTTCTTGACTTTGTTCACTAATTTACCTTTAAAGCAGCATTCAAGGTTTCTGGCAGATGACGATACGGAGGAGATTTAAGAACAATTGTTAGAAGAGTGTGATATAGTGGTTAAAAGTGCTGGCTCTAGAGTCAGACACGACTTGGGTTTGAATCTCAACTCTGCTCTTTTCTAGCTCTGTGAACCTGTATAAAATTCTTAACTTCTACACTACACTGAGATAACGCATACTTCCAAGTATTTGGAATAGATAAATAAGCCACATAAACAAATTTACTGAGTTCTTACTTTGGCCTGTGTGCTTCATTTGCATGATCTCATTTAATCCTTACAAAATCTTACAGTTGCTTCAGTTCCTGTCATGATAGTAAGATTTCAATAAGTGTTGGATATTATTTCACAAAAAAACCTGAGTATTTTTCTTATAGACTAAGAAATAGTTTCCAGTGGAGGGTGTAAAATTGGTTGCTCAGGTAGGGTGACCCAGGTCCAAATTACCTTCATTTTAACATAAACGCTACACTGGGTTTACACTAGCTGTTTAGTCCTCCTTTCTCTTGAACAAAAACATTCAAAACCCAAACCTTAAACAAAAGAAATGCTATCTAAATAAAAAAGTGTTCCCTCTTGAATAATTTTCCAAACCCCATCCTTTCTCATTCCCTTCACAAAAATACCAGTGCCTGTGTGCGCATGCATGCACACACACACTTTTTCACATCAGGCTTGTAGGGGACACTATTGCGTGTTTCTCCAGCATCTCGTTACCCTCCTTACATGTTTTTGTTGTTTGTTTGTTTGCGGTACGCGGGCCTCTCACTGTTGTGGCCTCTCCTGTTGCGGAGCACAGGCTCCGGACGCGCAGGCTCGGCGGCCATGGCTCACGGGCCCAGCCGCTCCGCGGCATGTGGGATCTTCCCGGACCGGGGCACGAACGCGCGTTCCCTGCATTGTCAGGCGGACTCTCAACCACTGTGCCACCAGGGAAGCCCCTACTCTCCTTCCACCTTAAGAGAATTCTCTTTGCCTTTATTTTCTTGGGTTGTTCCATAACCTGTGCCTTTTTTGAATAACTAAACTTTCATGCTCTCCTTGAAAAACAATGATTCTTCAGCATTAATTTTTAACAATATTCTATATAATGGTCTTTCTTAATTCCCCATGGGAATATAAAAAACAATTTTAAGTATACAGGAAATAGTCTAATTTTATAATAATATTGTCTCCATTATGTGAGTTTTTAGGACTAGTTTTTAAAAGCAAAGAGCTTTTTAAGCCACGTTACATTTTTATAATTGAGTCATCAATGAATTAAAAAATAATTCACACTAGGCTATCTCATCTGTATTAAATATTTATTAGCATTTTACTTTAAAAGATGTAGGTTCCAATCCTGGCTTTTCCACCAACTAGCTGTGTGATCTTGATCTTAATTTCCCTGGACCTCAGTATCTTCGACTTTGAAAAAAAGGCCTAAGACTTACTGATCCCTCCAATGCTTCCAACTCAAAATTTATGATTATCTCCCCATTGCTGTAGTTGGTCGAAAAAAAATGGGGATACATGAAATTTTCTAAATGTAAAATGCTAGGAAAAGAAAATTAAATTTGAGATATGTGATTTCCATGGAAACTATGCCTTCAGCATTTCCTGACTCTATGTTTACATAGTATAGAAGGCCCTTATGAAGGTTATGAGAGCAAATAAAGTCCTAGAAGATATGCCTTAGGGAGAGTAATTTCAATGAGTGAGTCAAGATGTTATACTGTGTTAGTTGGTAATTAGTAACACTTGATGATTAAACAAAAAGTTCTTAAAGAATGCTTAGTAGACGTAGTCTTGCCATAAGTGTGGTCAAATGTGATCTGAGAAATCCATGTAGCTTACAAATATATCATTAAAACTGGAAAATAAATATTCAGAATTAATATGGAAAGAAAGATAGAAACTTCGAAACAAAAGCTGAAGCAGAAATGGTCAAAATAATTAAGTCTGGTAATAAAACGTCTGCAGTTAGTCTGATATTATCCCTGGAAAGGTGCAGGGAATTTCTATGTAATAAAGAAAGTAATTAACACAATATTATTGTTCAAGCACTGAGAAAAAAATACCAAACAGCAACAATTACGACAATAATAGTAACAATTTAACCAATAACAATTTGAAAAGTATGATGAACGTATGAAGAGTACGTTTAGATCTTACATCAAAAAACTAGGTTACGTTTTATATACTTTAATAAGTTTTCCTAACATTGTTTCATTTATGGGGCTCCATCTCTGTGCAAGCATTGTATTATGAACCATGGGAGATACAAAGAAAAAGATGGCATTGTCCTTAATGAACTTAATTTGTGTAAAAACAAACAGGGTATGTCCTGTGTGAATATTCTGGAATACCCTGGTTTGAAAGGAACATTTAAAATAATTTTATATCTTTATATTTTCAGATTTACAAATCATTGAAATAAAATATACTGGAAATGTTTCATAAATTTACTTTACAAGTGGTTTATTTTCGTCTCTTTTCATGGTATTTAAGAACTAATGTTCAGGTTAACTATCTTAAACCGACAGTTTATTCATCATTTCAGATTTTCCATAATGAAGTTGGAAATCAATATTCAACCATCATGGAATAGTCAGCCATCAATTTATGTGGCTATTCATCATGAAAAACTCTACAAGCAACAAATGCTGGAGAGGGTGTGGAGAAAAGGGAACCCTCTTATGCTGTTGGTGGGAATGTAAATTGATACAGCCACTATGGAGAACAGTATGGAAGTTCCTTAAAAAACTACAAATAGAACTACCATATGACCCAGCAATCCCACTTCTGGGCATATATCCAGACAAAACTCTAATTCAAAAAGATACATGCACCCCTATGTTCATAGCAGCACTATTTACAATAGCCAAGACATGGAAACAACCTAAATGTCCATGGACAGATGAATGGATAAAGAAGATGTACCTATATACAATGGAATACTACTCAGCCATTAAAAAGAACAAAATAATGCCATTTGCAGCAACAGGGATGCAACTAGAGATTATCATACTAAGTGAAGTAAATCAGAAAGAGAAGACAAATACCATATGATATCACTTATATGTGGAATCTGAAATATGACACCAATGAACCTATCTTCGAAACAAACAGACTCACAGACATAGAGAACAGACTTGTGATTGCCGAAGGAGAGGGGGTGGGGAGAGGGATGGAGTGAGGTTGGGGTGAGCAGATGTAAGCTATTATATACAGAGTGGATAAACAACAACACATACTATATAGCACAGAGAACTATATCCAATATCCTATGATAAACCATAATGGAAAGAATATTTTTAAAAGAATATATATATATATCTGAATCATTGCTGTACAGCAGAAATTAACACAACCTTGTAAAGTAAGTAATTTATGTATCTATTAAAGTGACAATGGTGTTATGGCAGTACATGGAAAGAAGCACCTACAGCAAAGGTGAAACGAGGGAGCAAAGAGCAGTACATGAGGAACCCACACAGGGATCATGACCTCCTAAACGTCTATGATAGACAATGAGAGAATCACGAAGGAACAGAGAGAAGAAAGTTCCTCCCCAAGTGTGTGAAGCAGTGTGATACCACCTTCCTCACACACTTGAGAGAGAGAGAGAGAGAGAGAGAGTTTCTCTGTTGGGTGTAATGTAGCATTTGCAATGGTAAATTCCAGAGCTAAAAAGAAACTACCTGGAAATTTCCAATTTTCCACTCGTAACATCACTAACCATCCAAACTTTTAAAAAGTTTAGTAAGAGGTGAATTACGCCAGAAAAACCTTATGAAATTTAGTGTAGCTAATCTTGAATTTTAGATCTAAAGAATAAACAGTTTTAAAATAAAATTTCAAAATCATAAAAAACCGAAATTTGAAATTCCATATATTTGGTATGTCAAATAGAATGTGTACTTAAAATTTCTATTCATTGTTTAACTCAAGTTTTATTTTCAAGATTTCCCCCACTGTTTCACTAGTTCCTTTAACATAGTGTGGCTGAACAAGTGTGCTTCCAAGAAAGCGCAAAATCTTAAAGAGTCAAATAAAGATGTGTTTCCAATTGAAATGTATACTTTTAAATTTTATACGAAATTTGAGTTCCCATACATTTGAAAGGAAATAATACATAGACAACCGTCTATTTTTATGGTCTCAAATGAAGAGTAATGTCATTCTGCCATTAGCTAGCCTGTTTTTCTTCTTTTCTCTTTACATTTCTATTCATTTAGGGAAAAAGAATACTCAGTTATTATCAATACAAGTAGCCTTATAGATACAAACTCATAATTGCCAAGAAATAGTAAACAAAAGCAAATAAATCCCTTATGCATTCTTTCAATTCTTCAGTGCTGCCCCCTGCTGCCCCCTGCTGCCCAGTGTTCACACTTAACTGAAAATTGTCCCAAACTTTCAACCTATTTTACTTCTCTTTACTCTTCCCACCAAAACTTATCTGGCCGGAGATCCAGACCCCTGGAGTTTTCCTCTACCAGCCTAATGCGTAAACAGGTTTATATATCAAAGAAGTAGTTCCTCCCTATTTAACCCATCACCATTTTCTGGCCAGTTACAAGCACTTGAACTGATGTTTGATGGGCAATGACCAACATCCAGGTTCCCAAGTCCTCCCTGTGCTGTTTCCCAGCTACCATCATGGGTCTATCTCCCCCCAGTCTCTAGCCGCCAAGCATTACAGCTTACTGTCTACCCACACTGGACTTCTAGTTGGTATTCCCAAGTGCCACAGTGTTTCCTCTCCTCCTTGCCTATGCTTACACTGCTTTCTTTACCCGCATGTCTTCTCTCAATTTCTACATGTTGAAAGCCTATCCACCTTCCAAGGTTCTGGTCAAAAGTACCTGCTCCACGAGGTTTACCCCAATTCCCAAATGTTTCTCTTCTGTTCTCCCTTTAATCCTTTAAGGCCCTCACAATACAGTTGTTGTTTTAATGTAGTAGAAGCTCAACAAGGATTTATTTAATGAGTGAAGAGCAGTTAGCAAAGGAATCTTAATTCTTGGAGAGGCTAGCTGATTCACTGACTTTTTGTAGAGGACCTGGGGGAGGACAAAGGGAGCCTCTCTAATATTGCCACAACCTTACACCTGAATAGAGTGGTCTTTTTAATTCCCATCACACCAAGTAAGACTGATTTTGATCCCTAAAATCAGGAGTGACTGTGAAAAAATGAACTTAAAGCGCACACTGAGTGCTTATGTCATGTCAGGCACTATTCTAGGTGCTTTAGATGCATGAACCCCACTGTAATCTCACAGCAGCCAGGTGAGTAAGTAATATCACTTTGATTCATAGAAGAGAAAACTGGGGTTCTGCACAGTTGAGTAACTGGCCAAAGGTTACACACGTTGTAAAGGGCAGACCGAGGAACTCAGATTGGTCAAAGCTGTGTACTTAAAGTGTTCTCATAATGTCTTCAACAGAAATGTGTATGGAGAGACTTCCAGTCAGCTATCTGGAAGTTTAAAAAAACCTTGTCAATAGAATCGCCTTGGAAATTGTGACCACATAGTCAGACCAAAGCCATGAGAGAGACTCAGTGTCAGTTAAATCTGTTAGTATCTGCAAGAGTTGATTGCCCTACAAGACAGAATGTGAAAGAATGTAGGAGCCTGCAAGAATTATCGATTTCTTGAATATTCTATATTTGTTTAGACTAAAAGCCTAATGATGCTACATGTACATTTTTATTTATTTTGTTTCTTGGTATTTTTATCATATGACTTGCTCTGAGCTGTATGCTATGGCATTTTGTTTTCTTGATTAAGAAAAGTAACATCAAGGGGGCTTCCCTGGTGGCGCAGTGGTTGAGAATCTGCCTGCCGATGCAGGGGACACGGGTTCGTGCCCCGGTCCGGGAAGATCCCACATGCCGCGGGGCAGCTGGGCCCCTGAGCCATGGCCGCTGAGCCTGCGCGTCCGGAGCCTGTGCTCCGCAACGGGAGAGGCCACCACAGTGAGAGGCCCGCGTACCGCAAAAAAAAAAAAAAAAAAGAAAGAAAAGAAAAGTAACATCAACTAGTATAGAGTTTTTTGGGTTTTGGTGTTTTCCCCCCATAATAGGATAACCGGAGGTTTTTTTGGCCTTTTTCTTTTTCATTTACATCTTCCACTTTTTAATACTACTTTACGAAGATAACCTGGGACGGGAGGGACTTCTATTTGAGTTCTTTGAGTGCTTGTAGCTTGTAGCAGTGATTAAGAGCAGGGGTTCCAAGGCAGACTGCCTGCATTGCAACCTTGGCTCGCCTGTTCCCTAATTCTGTGGCTCTTTGAGACAGTACTTCTCTAAGCCTCCATTTTCTTCTTCTCTGGAAATTGGGGGGACGGTAGTATTCACAGGGCTTTGAGGGCTACACAGCGTAATTCACTTTAAGCCCGTAGCACAGTGCCTGAAACACAGTAAAGCTCAATGAATGGTAGCTAGTATTTCCATTCTTGTGGTGATTGTTATTTTTCACAGGAATGGGTAGGGTATAAGCAGCCAGCTCTTAAGTTTTCTCATAATTGTAATTGAATAGTTATAAGTAACGTCTGCCTTTTCTACTGAGCTACGTCTATTGTCAAATTCCATTTTTGGCAGATGGGAAGTAAAACAAGATTGTCCCCATAGGGAGTGTTCTTATGTGGTGGGGGAAATTGAAATCCTTAAATCTGAAACATGTTTATTTGTATCTACAGAAGATAAAATTATTAAGAGAACTAAAAAAAAACAAAAAACAAAGAATGTAGAAGCCTGCCAAGTTCAAAAGTCTCTAAGGGACAGTTATATATTCTAGAAGATTAAGAAATGCAAAATCCAAATATTTGTCAGTTGATGTAGCCACTTGTACGGGGACCAACGATTCTGACATGACTTGAAAAAAAAGGTAAAGATATGACTCAATATCTCAGGGAAGTAGACTTTGAGAATAGTTTTTTGGTTTTTTTGATACAGTGAACATAAATAAAGCTCATTGTGTCACATCAGCGTCTCAGACAAGGATCTAATTGTGTTCTAATCAAAATCTCTGCTCATCAAGAAACTTCAATTAGCTGAGAAGGCAGACAAAAAATAAACCTGAGAAGGCCATACCACAAATTGTTTGGTAGGATAACTCTTTTCTTAGTAGGTAAGAATCTTTTAACTTCAGAAAGATTTAGGATAAGTACAGAAATGTTTTTTTAGTCTATGTAATTTTTCTGTTTCAGAACATTTGACCTAATGGAGTAAGAGGTTAGCTTATTACACATTTAAGTAGAACTCCTACTAAGTTATATGAAGTATAAACATTAAAGAGAACTTAAGAATCAACATATTTAGAAGTTCAATTTATGAGCTAGGTAAGACTTTCTTAACTTAAAAATGTCTGCTGAAGCACCAAAGTAGGCAATCAGATGTAGTAAATGTATAAATGTATATAAAAAGTTGGGAGATGTTTATATAAGTGAGACCAAAAGTCCTTCAACATACAAGACTATCTATAGTCTTTCAATACACAAGACTCACTCTTGAGAGCATCAAGTAACTTGTAACTGACGACTAGCAGTTGATCCATTTTTCTTCCAACTGAAGTTGTTCATTAGGCAATCAGAATATGTTGACAGAACTGGTTGGACTGTCCAATTATTCTTTCAGTTTGAACCTTCC
The DNA here is from genome assembly GCF_003031525.2 of Neophocaena asiaeorientalis asiaeorientalis. Classification (NCBI taxonomy): domain Eukaryota; kingdom Metazoa; phylum Chordata; class Mammalia; order Artiodactyla; family Phocoenidae; genus Neophocaena; species Neophocaena asiaeorientalis. Next base: position 3,294,985 of record NW_020173682.1, on the reverse strand, counting down.
TCACTTCCTAGAAGACGGATTGTAGCTTTTGAAAGATTGAGATGAGAAGTAGAAACACTATCTACTGACCACCCCAGTTTGTGGTTTAGTGGCTCTCTTCCATAGTGTCGCTCAGCAATTCTCAACCCTGGCTATGTATTATCGATAGAATCACGTGGACAGCTTTTGCAAAATACTTACGCCCAGATTCCACCCAGATCAGCTAGAACCTCTGAGGATGGGGTGCAGGCATTTTATTTTTGAGTTTCTGGTTGATTCTAAGTGCAAACAGAGTTGAGAACCACTGGTCTACATTGTGAGCCTACCGTGGTCTGAAGTTCCAAGAGAACTTTCCACAACTATGGACATTGCTGCAGACTGAATGTTTATGTCCTCCCCCACCCTCCAATTCATATATTGAAATCCTAGCCCCCCGATGTGATGGCATTTGGAGGTGGGGCCTTTGGGAGGTGATTAGGTCACGAGGGTGGAGCCTTCATGAATGGGATCGGTGCCCTTGTAAAAGAGACCCCAGAGAGCTCCTTCTCCCCTTCTGCCGCTCGAGGACACATCTATGAACCAGGAAGTGGACCCTCATCAGACACAGAATCTGCTGGCATCTTGATCTTGGACTTCCTAGCTTCCAGAACTGTGAGAAATAAATTTCGGTCATTTATAAGCCACCCAGTTTATGATATTCTGTCACGGCAATTTGAACGACTAAGACAGAAACCTTCCACAAATCTGTTGTCCAATAACCACCAGCCAGGTGTAGCTACTGAATGTTTAATTTTAATTACTTCAAATTTAAATTTACATATAGCCACATGTGGCTAGTGGCCACGGTCCTGGACAGCACAGTTCTGGCAGTCCTGGCCATTTTAAATGATGTGTGTCTGTTATTACACAGGTGCTAAGTGACGCTTTTTGATACTGGACAAAACCAGTACAAAGCTGCCTCCTCGGGGTACTTCATCCCAGCTTCTTGACAAGGCCTCCAGTGGATACAAGGATAACTCAATGCTTACACAGGCTTCTGGAAATGTTAAGGACATTGAATTGGCTGACTGTTTTTTACTCATTTATGTGGGAGGTTTGTTTCTTGGACTTTATACTTTAATGAAAAATGAGCAAAATCCTTCAGAACTAAATTATTTCTTTTTTTAAAATTTATTTATTTACTTTTGGCTGTGTTGTGGTGCGTGGACTTCTCATTGCGGTGGCTTCTCTCCTTGCGGAGCACGGGTTCTAGGCGTGTGGGCTTCAGTAGTTAGAGCACGCAGGCTCAGTAGTTGTGGCGCACGGGCTTAGTTGCTCCGCAGCATGTGGGATCTTCCTGGACCAGGGATCGAACCCATGTCCCCTGCATTAGCAGGTGGATTCTTAAACACTGGGCCACCAGGGAAGTCCCTAACTTGTTTCTTATGTCTCAAAGCAGTGAAGCAATTAAACTCTTGGAGAGGCCCTCTTGGCTCCTTGGCACGTGAGAGTGTTTTTCAGCTGGAGGTTGTGACCTCTGTCTTGGGAGGATGGAGGGTTTCCAGTGCATTGGGGCAGCGGCCTGAGTTTCAGAGCTAAATATAGGTCATTGGCATGACGGCCTCTCTTTCTCAGTCTCATCGAAACTGTGTCCTTTTAATGAAAGTGGGGCTTTAGTGGCTGGTGGGATAAAATCTTGAGAAAAACCATCAAAATGCCACAGATACACAAGTCTTTTTCAGATGTAACTTGCTACCGAGTACAACTACGTTGTTTTTACTTGGTTTTAAAAATAATTGGTAAATTATGGACTAATTTTTTTTGAAGTTAAAAACACACACATATATGAATTGATGGAAAAATAAGTCTCAAATGTGTTGTTCACGCGAGGATAAGAGGAATCCTCCTTCAAGTCATCGCTCAGCTCTCAAGCAGGCTATCCCGACCACCTATTCATCCTGCATATGTATTTATTCATATGTTCGCCATTTATGAAATGACATCCTTTACAGTTTGGCATATTTCAAGCCAGAATATTTACCATGGCAGGTACCATCTGATCCTCTAGAGCAGTGTCTCAAAGGGTGGTCTCTGGACTGAAAGCATCGGCAGCACCCGGGGGCTGGCAACGTCTCAGGCCCCACCCCAGACCCACTGATCCAGGAACCCCAGGTGTGGGCCCAGACACCTGTGTTTTAGGTGGTTCCGGTGCACACTCAGGTTTGAGACCCACTGATCCAGAGTACACTGAATCCCCCAAAAATATCCCAGAGGGGAACACTTCCATACATCCCCAAGATGGAAACATTTTGCACATAAAATTGACCTTGTAAGTTGTGAAATAGGAGCCAGTATTCTCTTTCAACCTAGTGTTATCAATCATGAATTTACCTACTTCAACAAAGCCTCACTGACTCTCTACTCTCTGATCTTTTTTTCCCTATAGAAATGCAACGTCTAAAAGAATTTCATGAGATGTTCCTGAAGAGATGAGATGCAGTACATGTGCCTTCTGCAAATTCAGATATGTACAACTGATAAATTAGGTAAGCACTACTCATCTTAAGAAAAGATTATTAGATTTATAAAATTAGTCACTAGAGGATTCATTTAAACAGGGGTATCATACGGTGCATTTAAAATATGCCAATTTACAGAACATAAATTCACAAATATCCAGTGTGACAGTATAGAAGAATAGGTAGTTATACAGGCTATGATTTCAGACTTTCCAGGTTCAGACTCCACCTTTTTCACTTACTGTGTAACCTGGGCCAAACCTCTCTAAGCCTCAGTTTCCTCATTTGTAAAATGGGTATAATAATTATCCTATCCCCAAAGTTTGTGTGAGGATTTAAGGAGATATTTAATAAAGGTAGCATTTAACCTAGAGGCTGGGACATAGTAAGCTCTAATTAAATGTTTATTTTTTTCTAAATTAGCTGCATCCATGAGCAGTCTGCTCTCTATGAAAACAGATATTCATGTTTTATCTTTGAAGAATGTTTTTACAAAGCCATTAAAGTTTATACAAAGCAAATGGGAGCTAGCCACATTGCGCACTGGCTACTCAGCAGGTGTTCACCTTTCCAAAAGATCCTCCCTAGCTAAACCGATTAAGGTAACTTCAATCTCCCGGTCGGTGAAGGGTTTAGGTATGAGCATTTCCTACAAACCTGGCCAAAGAACTGTAAGAAGCAGTGTGCTGTGGGCCTCTGGGAAAGAATTTCTTCCCTTCTAAAAAGATACATAAGAGAAACTCTCCTCCCTCTGGAAATTGTAATATCAGGATATGATGCTTGGAGCTGCAGCAGCCATCTTGTGACTATGAGGAAAGACACTGCTGACATTACGGCAATGTAAAAGAATAGAACCTACCAAGGAACTTGATAACATTGTTGAGCTATTGAACCAAACCTAGAACTGGCTTGCCTCCTGATTATTAATTTAGTTGAAATAATAAATCTCATTTTTTCACACCATTATCAGTAGGATCCTACATTAGTACAAAAGCAAACTATATGATATAATACATTTAGTATCTTAATTGGCTGTATGACAAACTAATTTGGTGACTTTATTCTGGAGGTGATCTTAAACCACACGTAGAGATTTAATGAAGAGTTCCTTCCCTTCCAATTCATCTGTATATAACAGCAGTCTTACTTTCCTGCTCCATATCTGATGTACTTAACTAATTACCCATTAGCTAAATGTCTAATTATATTACCTTCATAAATTAAAATACAAAAGGTTATTATAAAAATTTCTGTTACATAAATATCATTAAAATTTTCAGGTTTCAAAATAAAAATAAATATCTTAATTCTGATGTAATCCTTCAACACTATAATTGTATTTCCCTGCTTCATCTCACAATTTTTATTGACGTTGACATTTATTTCATGACAAGGAGAGCAAAATGTACAAAATGAGGCTTCACCACGTTAAAAAAAAGTTTTCATTAAATGGACCTCACAAGGACACATCCAAAATTCCTACAACGAGAGTGATCCCCATCTCCTTTCTTCTCAAGTGAATAAGTTAATATTTTATTTCTCACTTTGCAATAGAAATTTGCATTAGCTAACCAGCTATTTATATAGCATCTGTTTGGTCTATATCTAAAATCTGAGGGCTATCTTCCCCTCACTGTGTCCCAAATAATGGTCCTTTAGTAGAAGGACAGAAGGACACTTGTTAAATCCTATATAAATAGATTAAAATTTTTTTTAAAAGTTTTTACCCCAGAAATCTCATTTTGCCTTTATTCTCAGATGGGAACCTCCCACATCCAAGACCTTAGATTTAAGTATCTTTAAAATGTTGAACCACATTGGACTGTAAACTCCCTGAGAGCAGGGATCCTTGCCTCTTTGTCTTAATATTGTATCTCAGCCCTTTAGCATCATAGCACATAATAGGAGGAAAAACTAGAACAAGCAAACCCCCAAAAGAAAAAAATGCTGAATAAATCAAGTATAAAGGATACTCCTTTCATCTTTTTCTTCAAGAAATCATTATCTTTGCTTTACTTTCCCTTCAGTCTCCATTTGAGAATCTTTTGGGAAAGATAAAAAACAAAGTCATAACACAAACACCCATTTGGTCTCTTATTTTCTTTCCCCGTCTCTTCCTTTGCAAAACATGTAATGATATGTCCAAGAACTAGCACAGGTAAGTACGCACAAAAAGAGGGTGGAATTAGAAATATATACAGTTTCAGGTCTCTATTGAACTTGGTTTTCAGAGGGCAAAATTTTTAGCTATCTTTCCTTCTTTTAAAAAAGTTTATTCCAAGGTGTATTAGATTGGTTCTGGCTAATATTGATATTTTCAGCATTTTATGATGTCATCTTGATATCACTGCAAATGTTTCTTCCCTTTGTTACTTCATCTTTCCTAATAGGTTTGCTAACCTGAAAATTTCCCCAATCTTTAGCAATACTAATGCATACAAATTAATAAATTAGGAAATTATGTTGGTTCATTAAATGAAGTCTTAATAAAATTTTCAGTTTATTTCCATTATTGACCAAGCTCATAATTTCAAGTTCATATTTCTGAGGTTTATTGTTTGGAATTTGATTTACAGATTTTCCGTGTCTTTGGCATTATTTATTTCTTCTTTCTGCAAACTGTTTTTTGGCCATTTCACTACTCATTGACCCCTCCCCCTCCCTCAGAGGGATGGGCAGGGTGAAAAAAATGATAACGATATTTTAACATAGTCAATTTTGCTACTTGCTACTATCTATGATAAAAAGGTGTGCAAGAAAAACATAAGTGTGTAATTGTTGACTGAAATGACATTTCAAGATTAAAAAAATAATTCTTTATTGTTCATGATCTAGCAACTGTTACTATGAAAAACTGAGTTAGTTCCCTGTACACCAAATTTAATAAATAAAGATTTTTTTCTGATAAAACATAGTTTATTATAATCATTCTAATCATAATCTCACCAAACTCAAACTAAATGCCTACAAAATGTTGTCAATAAAAAAAAAAAAAAAAATTAACGTCCAAAGAATCAAGAGCTAAAATGAAGCCCAAGGTGGATTTAAAAATGGAGAATAATATAAAACAATGAGTTGTTTTTGCCTCATAGATTTAAACCTCCTTATTTAGTGATGCAAGAGTCACAGATAGAAGAATATCTTTAACATAAATATCTATGGGTGATTTTAAAAAGTGAAGATGTAACTATAGTGGTTACTCATAATCAATGATGTAATAGTCAATGATATAGGAGAACAAAGAACATTGCATACATAGCTACATATGGACTTCACAGCATCAGTCTGTTTTTAAAAGAGGGGCTACGTTATATAAACATTTTTAGTTTTCACAAATTAAAATGAAAAACGTCACCAGATGAATAACAGAATATTTTAGCAATAAACATATTGGGCAGTATATTTTATTCAGTAGGTTAACTTCGGGGAACTAAACTCCAGCACAATCAGGGGGTTAGATAATATATTTACACCTGCAGTATTTCATTCTATAAATAATCTATAATGTCAAAACCAGTCTTGATGGCGGCATTTAAATTTTATGAAGAGATAAAATGTTACAGTGAACATTTTCAAATTTTTATAGCAGAGTATAAACAAAATATAGGCATAATATATAGTTATTTTTGAAGTTCAAGGAAAGGGTCCTACACAGATAAGTAAATTACAGGGACACGAAAATTGGAAATACTATGCCTAGTCATTTTCACACATTCTTTTACTTCAAAATTTTAATGATTAGTGAAATGAGTATTTACATATTTCAAAGTGAATAACAACAATTAAGAATAACTCCAGAAATTTTTACTCAAGAAATCATCTCCACAATCATGGAAAGGTGGTTTAGGATACTATTTCAGTTTTTTTGTTTGTTTTATTTGGCAAAATGATGTGTTTTTAGGTACAATGACTGATTTCTCCCACTTTCTTTTTCAATTAAGGACATACTTACTATCTTCATAAACAACTAAAATGTTCACAGAGACCAGTAAAAACTATGTCATATCATAATATACATTTTTGTTCTTGGGAGGCTTTGGGCCTAAATCCCATATTCTCTAATCAGATAACTCCCAATAAGAACAAAGATGGAAAAGATTTACCCTGCATTTAGATATACAAATACCAGTATTTTTAAAGTTAAAAGCAGTTGTATCCACATTCTTAAAAAAATTATCCTATTCCAAAATATTTGCTCTTTTTAAAGCAAGGATGCACATAAATCCAACTGAAGTATCACTTCAAAATAAAACAAACAACAATGTAGGCATTCTTATATGTCAAACTCCTAGAAAATTCCCAGGAGAAACTTCGAATAGTTATTTAAGAAATTCCTAGGTTCAAAATGAAATTCAACTTTTACAACGTTCAGTGAGCTAAAATGCAAAACGTTTTGTTCAATTGAAGACATTAGCGATGGATGATATTGTAATAGAAGGAAAATGCAAAATGTTACTGAGGAAAGAGAGGGTAAGCTGACAGCTTACTATTGAAAATTTTCTGATCTAGAGATAATCAGATCAGAAAAAACACAACTGCAAACTGCATGCTCGGCCCTGCTGCTCCCCGGACGGGCTGTGACGACGTGTCTGTTCTCACCCTTCACAGTTCACAGAAAACATTAAACTAATACAACTGAATAATTTCCTCTGACCAAATTGAACTTTCTTTTAGGAAATAAAGGGAGAGGATAATAGATCAAATCTTGCCCCACCTCTTTTTTTTTTCCTCCTTTTTTCTTTTAGTGAAACTGACGTAAATTGTTGAGAGCTATACAGCGCCACCAGCACAGATCCATGCAAAACAAAAAAGATCGCCCACCGTGTGCAAAAAGAGAAAAAAAAAAAATTAGAAAAATGCCCCAAATTACAAAATGTCTCCCAAATATACATTTTTGGAGAAAAAACAAGATAGATCTGCAAAGATTATCTAATGAGGAGCCTCAGAGAATTACTATCATGGAACACAAGTTTAGATCTGATCAGCAAATAAAAGATCCACTATTTAGTAACAGCCATAACTTAATATAAACCCGGTTATGTCAATCTCCACCTTCATTATACCAAGGGCAGCTTTTCTGTAGTTTGTATCCAAGTAATCCATCAAGAAAACCACAATAGGCCTATTTCAAACCAAACTACATCCATAGTTTGCCTGCTAATCATTTAGTCCTGGACAAATTAGGTAATACATCATTTTTATAAGGAGGATATGCACATATGTGGCATTACCAACATGCTGGCACAAAACAAGTCCATCTTGAAATAGCTGAGTTTCCCTTAGCTCACAGTAATTAAAGTATAATTTATATCGTAAATATTTAGCTTTAGTCATGGAGTTAAAAAAAAAACACTAATTTTTCTTTTCTTCTGGTAAAAATTAGCCAGACAAGATTAGCTGGAAATGTGCAGAGATCAAAGCTAAAGAAAAATACAAAGATTGGTTTTGTTAGAAGAAACACAATGAAAATCCTTCTTAGCTGGCGGCTCGTTCAAAGATGTAATGACATAAATGTTTAAAATTACAAACTTACCATCAGCGGAGGCGAAGAAGAAGCCAGTTCTGGAAAAAGAATTGTAACAATATAGGCTGGACACTTGTGTCCCTAGAAACAACAGCCTCCGGGCGGCACACGGATCTTCCAACATCTTCACAATATTGGGTAAATAGAAAGTCATACTTTCTTCCCTGATCGGTGGCTGCTCGCGGTGGCTTCTCAAGGATCTGTGGGCGTTTGGGAGAAATCGGAGAAATATCCGCGGAAGATTAAAAGCAGAGGAGGCCGAGGCAGCCTTAGAAGACTCTGGGGTTAACAACTTTGCGATGGCAAGCAGGCAGGCCCTGATTGGCTGGGAGGCCAGTGTCCCCCTCTCCTCCCGCCTCCTGCAGCTCGGAAAAAAATGCAGTGTGAGTGCCATTTTACACTGGGCTTTTAAACACACAGCCCCCCAAATGACAAAGTCTGAGCTCGCTACGAAGTGACACTGCAAAACAATAGCGCCCACGACCGCCCGTGAGCTCAGGAAAATGTCCCTTTGACGATCCGGCAACGCTCTTATTTCTTGCGTGTGGGTTTTTAGGGAATAGCATGCTTTTCTTAAGCAGATGGTCATTCACCGACATCGATGTCTAATTTGGATACCAATGTGGCCAGTGAAAAATGATTCCCGTCAAACATTTTTTTTTTTTCCATTGGACGTCCTGAAGGTACCTAAAGAAGTCTTGCACAAAATTCATGTCGTCTGCAGCTTTAACTCCTTGGGAAAAAAAAAAAAAATAGAATTGCTTAGCCACAACAACTTCCATTTGTAAAGAAAATAAAAATAAAATAATGCTTTTTAGCGGCTACATTACAAACAATAGGCATACTTTTTTTTTTTCCTTCTTAAAAATTGTTTCAGAAACGTCTGCCGGCTGATAGAATTCTACCAGTCTGCCTTGCAAACAAAATGGCTGTGGTACTGAGTTTTTTTGGATCCTCCCACTGTGGCTCCTCCAGGCCTCCAGGAAGTGGTAAAAATCCAAAATAAATACAGTACTAAAAGTACATTGTCCAGG
>NW_020173682.1:3197510-3285929 GCF_003031525.2 Neophocaena asiaeorientalis asiaeorientalis | reverse complement strand
TGCTGCTTTTCATTAGTTCTTTTAAAAAACTGTTTTGAAAAGAACATCAATCACTAGAGATTTACTTGACTGTAATTTGAACTTCCTGTTTTACATATTTATAAGGCCTTTCACCTATCTTGGCAGGCTTTCAAATTAAGTGGGCTGGGAAATTTGACGCTCTGTGTCTAGCAGCGAGCTGAGTCAGGTATTTGGTGGTTGCAACCGGGCTTTTAAATAAAAACGAAGTTGAAAACTTTAAAAAAGGATTAACGTTAAATGAACGTTAGGCTATGATTGATTGCAAATGTAAAGCCACAAAAGTCAGCAAATATAGAAATATGTCAAATACTGCATACATGTGTTAATTGAACACATTCGGTATAAAATTCTTTGCCAGCTAAATTTCTAGTGAGCCAAGGGTACAACCGGGTTTAAAGAAATCGGCTGAAGAAAGGAGTGAGCAAGTGCCTGCCTTGACCATACGTGCATGGGTTTATCTCTGGGCTTTCTATCTTGTTTTATTGAGCTATATTTCTGCTTTTGTGCCAGTACCATACTGTCTGGATTACTGTAGCTTTGTAGTATAGTCTGAAGTCAGGGAGCCTGATTCCTCCAGCTCCATTTTTCTACCATACGACCCAGCAATCCCACTACTGGGCATATACGCTGAGAAAACCATAATTCAAAAAGAGTCATGTACCAAAATGTTCATTGCAGCTCTATTTACAATAGCCAGGACATGGAAGCAACCTAAGTGTCCATCAACAGATGAATGGATAAAGAAGATGTGGCACATATATACAATGGAATATTACCCAGCCATAAAAAGAAACGAAATTGAGTTATTTGTAGTGAGGTGGATGGACCTAGAGTCTGTCATACAGAGTGAAGTAAGTCAGAAAGAGAAAAACAAATACTGTATGCTAACACATATATACGGAATCTAAGGAAAAAAAAAAAAAGGTCATGAAGAACCTACGTGCAAGGTGGGAATAAAGACACAGACCTACTATAGCATGCACTTGAGGATATGGGGAGGGGGAAGGGTAAGCTGTGACAAAGTGAGAGAGTGGCATGGACATATATACACTACCAAACGTAAAATAGATAGCTAGTGGGAAGCAGCCGCATAGCACAGGGAGATCAGCTCAGTGCTTTGTGAGCTGATCTAGAGGGGTGGGATAGGGAGGGTGGGAGGGAGGGAGATGCAAGAGGGAAGAGATATGGGAACATACGTATATGTATAACTGATTCACTTTGTTATACAGCAGAAACTAACACACCATTGTAAAGCAATTATACTCCAATAAAGATGTTAAAAAAAAAAAGGTAACATTCTTAGAGAGCAATAGCTAGGGTGACTATACAATTTATTGTCTAAACCAGGACATTTTTTGAACGTTTTATTCTGTAATCTCATCAGTAGTTACCTGACGAGAGTCGATTTCAACGACATTTATGTGACCAGTCAGGAAAACATCGTTAAGAAGTCATCTAGTGAAGAGAGTAGATTACAATTCTTGAGAAATTTTTACGCAGTTGTCCTTCCAACAGAAAAAAAAAATTGCTAGGGGCCATTTTCACTATATACTATTTTGTCTATCCACCTCCCCAGCTCTGTCCTTTTCTCTCCCATCCCTTCCCCCACCCTTACATATGCGCGAGATTCATATATGTATATATATATGTACAGTTATACATGTAAATGTAAGTATGTATGTACATCTATATATAAGTATATGGATGTGCATGTCCATATATACTTTTATTACCTGTAGATTAGAATATTCTATGCATTTTCCACAGTACGCATATTTCAAGTTATGCACTTCCCAAAGGCAGAATTTTCTTCAGAGTTTTTGAGACAATATTCATTATAGACGTGATCTGAGCATCTTTTGTTTTGGTAAAAGTCAAATGTAGAGTGAGATGTTTTGGAAAAATTATCACTGAAAGACATAGGATAAATTATTCTCATGTTGTTTATTCAAATAGTTCTTGAGAGCTTAGGGTGTGCCAGGTGTGATGCTTGGTGCTACATACACATTAATGGACAAGCAGGAAGTTCCTCTCCTTCATGAAGCTCACAGTCTCATGGGAACACAGAGAAACAAGCAAGTAAACAAATACATAATTGCAAATTATAATTGCTACTAAGAAATAAACAGAGTGCAGTCTTCCAGAATAACAGGCAGGGCAAGACATAGATAAGAGGATAAGGAAAGTTATTTCTAAGAACATGGCATTGATGATAGACTTGAAGGAAGAGAAGGAGCCAAAGGGTGAGAAGAAAAATGCATGAGAGATAGCAGACCCGGAAGTGGTTACAGCGTGTGCAAAGGCTCTGAGGCAGAGTGGAGCTTGGAGTATTCCAGGAAGTAAAATGAGCTCAATGGCCCTGCAGCACGTTGAGAGAAAGGGAAAATGACATCGGAGGAGGTCAGGAATGGAGTGACATCCTGCCGAAGTTTTTAAGTTACAGAGAGGAGTTCCACATTGAAGAAAGCGAATCTTATTTAGAGAGTAAAATGTTGGAATTTGAGAGTTTGAAGGCTTTAGTGTGGGTAAGATCCAGGGAAGCTGTGGTGAAGTGACAAAAAAAACCTCCACGCTAATTTTGAATTTACATAGCTGTATCACGGTGTTTTGGTATTATATTTTTAAAAACCCACACTTCATTTGCATTGTTATAGACATTGATTATGACTATGTTCATAAAGAAACATGAGCAAGAAACAAATATCTAAGACCATACACATTACTAGTAAAACCGAAAGGAAGAATTAAGGCAACTGTGTACCTCAGTTTTGTGCTTCTCTTTAATAGTGTCAATTCCGGTATTTTTTATTCAAAAAACCTCACATTTCATATCAGTTGAACGAAGCTCAATTAACGCTTCTTTTTAAACAAATAAGGCAAAGCATTATTAAAGCTAGAATTTAACTCATATAGTTGGAATAAAAACAGTTATTGTTTTTGAATTTACTAACTGGTTGTTAGCAAACAAAATCCTATGCACACATGGGCAGAAACAATGTGTTCAATTTCTCAGATTCCAAGACTTAGAACAGCAGGTTCTTAGACTTTAAAAGTAGGTCAAATCAATGATATGTAATCCCTTGAATGAGCTTTGATAGTAATAGGAATCTCTAAACAAATCAAATTGTGAACCAATTAGGTAACGCGGTTTTTAAGATCTCTACCTCTCAGAACTGTGTGGGGAAGCAAGATTTGTTTTGGAACTCAGATTTTTTAAATAATTAAAAAATAGTAATAGATAATCACCCATAATCACCCCATAATCAAATAAAATAATAGATTGTAATGAAATATGTGATCGGTCACACTAAATGGGGTAAAGGCAGACCATAGGAAGCCCTATATTAGATCAGGTCAGCTTCTGTCACTAAACAGATACTACAACTTTTGAGGAAGCTTTCAGTTTTCAAAGATTTGGAGAATCCTTGACTGTGGATAAGGGATTGTGCAACCGTGGACTTTAATCCCATTCCGGTTGTTTCTTTAAAAAATATTCTTATGACCCTTTAAAACTTTTGTCAAGGGTTTCCATATTTTAAGAATCAAATTGTATGTTTCCTACCTGAGTCTGGCCTAGAACAGTGAATATTTTCATGTGTGGTAGATATTTATAGGTGGAATATTAAATTTTATTATTTTCAGGAAGGTTGAGCCAAACCAAAAGTTGGCTCTCTCAGTAAGAGCTTTGGAAAAAATTATGTTAAAAGAAAAAGAGTTCAGGGCCTCCCCGGTGGCGCAGTGGTTGAGAGTCCGCCTGCCGATGCAGGGGACGCGGGTTCGTGCCCCGGTCTGGGAGGATCCCACATGCCGCGGAGTGGCTGGGCCCGTGAGCCATGGCCGCTGAGCCTGCGCGTCCGGAGCCTGTGCTCCGCAACGGGAGAGGCCGCAACAGTGAGAGGCCCGCGTACCGCAAAAAAAAAAAAAAAAAAAGAGTTCAAAAGTAATTCTGTCTATCTGAAATAATGCTATAAAGGACTATGATTTCAGAGAAGGGAAAAAATATCTGGAAGGGGAAGCTAAACATGAGAATACTACCTGCCAGATTGCTTAATACAGACCCATGTGGCAGGCAAATTAAGAGAGTAAATCCTGAGTTCTCATCACAAGGGAAAAAATATTTTCTATTATTTATTTTGTATTTATAGAAGATGGATGTTCGCTCACTAAAATTACTGTGTAATCATTTCATGATGTATGTAAGTCAAGTCATTATGCTATACACCTTAAAATTATATCTCAATAAAACTGGAAGAAAAAATATAAATAAATAAATAGAATGACAAAAAAAGATATTCTTAGCTTAAATCAAAGCTCATAATCCTAAAGATTATAAACAGAGTTACAAAACAACAAGGTCGTACTGTATAGCACAGGGAAACATCCAATAAAAAGAAATAAACAAAATTACAGTTTGGAAATGGTCAGATTTCCATTTGTGGGCCCTAATAAATGAATGTACTCTGTACTAACAAATTACTTTAGTTATTTGTTCGGTCTTGGACAAATCCTCTAAATTTTACCCCCTATGATTTTCCCCATATTTTCCTCAAGAATAGTGAGATTCACTTTGCTGTACAGAAGAAGCTAACACAACATTGTAAATCAACTATACTTCAATTTAGAAAAAAAAAAAGGAATAGTGAAAGTTATGCGTTTTTGGCAAAGTATTTTAAAGCAGCACCTCACCAGACCTTTTCTTTCCCAAATGTTTGAATATGTCTCTGGCAGAGAGGCTAAGAGTGTTTACTTTAAATCTCTTTGCCCATTGTGGGATGCCTTTAGATCGCATTCATCCACTGCAAGCCAAGTGGCATTTTCTAGAAGGGTCATTCCCGGGAGCAGTTTGTAGACCAGTGTGGCCGAGACTGCTCACTGACTAACCAATATCCATCCTCCCTTTCTTTCTTCCTAATAAAATTGGATTTATTATTATTTTTTTTTTTTTTTGCGGTACGCAGGCCTCTCACCGCTGTGGCCTCTCCCGTTGTGGAGCACAGGCTCCGGACGCGCAGGCTCAGCAGCCATGGCTCACGGGCACAGCCGCTCCGCGGCATAGTGGGATCTTCCCGGCCCGGGGCACGAACCCGTGTTTCCGGCATCGGCAGGTGGACTCTCAACCACTGCGCCACCAGGGAAGCCCCTAAAATTGGATTTTTATATTGGATTTGCCACCCAGACCTGTGTTTCCCACACAGGTTTAAACAGTGGGGTTTAATCAGAGGTCCATTGGTTGCGCTTCTGAGAAAGCCTGTGAAGGGGGCTGACTCAGCGGGAGGTGCCTTTTGCTCATCACCTTCGCCCTCTTCCTGCTGGGAGTGTGGTCACCACACCTGGGTGAAGTCAGGAGCTCTAATTTGACAACCGGGAGGAGAGCTCAAGGCCAAGGGTAGCTGAACAGAAAGAAGGAAGCTAGGCTCTCTGGAGCCTTCCTACGATCTGCATCTTCTTTTACATGAGAGAAAAAAAAAAAGAAAACCACCAATTTGTTTAAAGCACTGCTTTGTGGGGTATCTTCCTCATAACTAAATGCTATTCCTAGTACAATTAGTGTGAGTAATCTTCAAAGTATCTTCTCTGTTAAATTCATCTACTTTTTTTTTTTTCCATTTTTTGGCCGTGCCGCACAGCACGTGGGATCTTAGTTCCCCAACCAGGGATTGAACCCATACCCCCTGCAGTGGAAGTGTGGAGCCTTAACCACTGGACCACCAGGCAAGTCCCTATATTCATCTACTTTTTAAATGCTTTGTAGTACCAGGCTGAGAAGGAGAATGAGGGGACTTTAGGGAATGCAAGAGATCTGTCTTAATCTGGGTTGTGATTACATAGTTATGAGATATGAATTTATCTATGTCCATGTATGTGTCATATATGTACACGTATATCATATATGTAAAAATGATTGAGCTGTACGTTGATGTGTGCACTGAATGTGTTTTATTGTATGTTATCCCTTAATTAAAGAAAGCCATTTTAATGTGTAACAGAGTGAAGGTGAAACTGAAACCGAACGCCTCGGATGGGATTTGAAACCAGCCAAAACTCAGTTTCCGACTTGAACCCACGGGCTGGGACTCGAACCCACCCACCGTCTTTTAATTAAAATCACTCGCCTGGTGTCAGGACTTAACTGAAGCTCAGGTCCTTTATGTCTTGGCGAAGAAGGACTTCAGCAAGAGGCGAAGTGATTGATGGGTAAGAAGTGGATTTATTAGTATCATTTGCAAAGAGTTTGCAGGATAACGGGGCACGAGAGGATGGTCCTGTCCCAGGTCTCACATGAGCCCCTGGGGTGGGCCGCCAAGTGAGGGCCCTCCGCTTCGTGCAGGAAAGAGTTCAAGGGCGAGAGCCATGGCAAAGTGAAAGCAGGTTTACTGAGAGAGAAACACACTCCATAGACAGAGTGCAGTCTGTCTCAGAAGGTGAGACCGGCCCTGAAATATGGGATGGTTAGTTTTTATGCGCTTTGTAATTCCACAGGCTAATGCGTGGGAGGAGTATTCCAAGTATTCTGGAGAAGGGGCGGGGATTTCCAGGAATTGGGCCACTGCCCACTTTTTGGCCTTTTATCATCAGCCTTGGAACCATCATGGTGCCTGTGGTGTGTCATTTAGGTGCTGATGTGTTGCAATGAGCGTATAATGAGGCTTAAGTTCCGCTGGAAGTCGAAACTTCCGCCATCTTGGGCCTAATTTGTTCAGACCACTTTTTGTTGTATCCAATTTTTCTCAATGGCTGTGTCATTCTTTAAGGGTTGTGCCCTACCCCCTTCCCTCCTGTCTCAGTGGGATCTGATAATTTGAATATAGACACTGTAAAAGAGCTGGACAGATACAATTCTTTTAAAAAATATTCAATAATCTCTTTGATCCAAGTGCCTAAGACAAGTACCCATTTCTCTCATTTAAAGATGGTTCTCAAAAAAAAAAAAAAAAGATGGTTCTCTTGGGATTTCCCTGGTGGTCCAGTGGTTAAGAATCCGCCTTCCATTACAGGGGATGAGAGTTCGATCCCTGGTCGGGGAAGTAAGATCCCACATGCTTTGGGGAAACTAAGCCTACATGCCACAAATGCTGAGCCCATGCACCTCAGCTAGAGAGCCCGTGTGCCACAAACTACAACGCCCGTGCGCTCTGGATCCCATGTGCCACAACTAGAGAGAAGCCCCCGTGCCACAACAAAAAGATCCCACATGCCGCAACGAAGATCCCACGTGCCACAACGAAGATCCCACGTGCCACAACTAAGACCCCGACGCAGGCAAAAAAATAAATGAATGAATTAATTAATTTTAAAAAATGGTTAGCTTACATTTCTACTTGTTTCCCTGTAACCACGTTGCTGACACAGTGTCCTAGAGCCACATATTCCATCACTACTCCCTCTCTGAATATTCCTTTTCTTATATTCTTCTTTGAGAGCAACGCACATGTCTCCATCAGCAGCAGTCACCTTCATTTTATGAACCCTAAGTCTTGGGCCACTCAGATTTCTTATTCCTGTATGGCTTATCAGAATTCTAGGCTCTGTGGTAACTGACCTATTGTGGACCTAGTGAAGTGGTTAAACAGCAAAACCCCGGGTTGGAGTTTTTTTGTAGTATATGGTATTGGAAGTATCATAGTACAAACATAGCAAAGGAATTTTTCATCTAGTATTCAATGTGAAAGTTATTCTTTTTGCTGTTAAGAAACTGGACTGTCTAGAACTCCCTCCCTGACTGCCCCACCCGACCCTGGACTGCAGGTTACTGATGAGAAAAAAAAATCATACATTGACAGAGACCATACTGCTTAAAACTTCAGCATTGCTTATCATCAGAGAAATGCAAATCAAAACCACAGTGAGATATCACCTCACACACATCAGAATGGCCATCATCAAAAAGTCTACAAATAACAAATGTTGGCCAGGGTGTGGAGAAAAGGGGACCTTTGTGCACTGTTGGTGGGAATGTAAATTGGTGCAGCCACTATGGAGAACAGTATGGAGGGTTTTCAAAAATTAAAAGATAGAACTACCATATGATCCAGCAATTCCACTCCTGGGTATATAGCCAAAGAAAATTAAAACAGTATTTTGAAAAGACCCATGCACCCCCATGTTCATGGCAGCACTATTTACAATAGCCAACGTATGGAAGCAACCTAAGTGTCCAAAAATAGATGAATGGGTAAAGAAGATGTGATATACACACAATGGAATATTATTCAGCCATAAAAAAAGACATCTGTCATTTGCAGCAAGGTGGATGGACCTAGAGGGTATTATGCTTAATGAAATAAATCAGAGTAAGACAAATACTGTATGATATCACTCATATGTGGAATCTAAAAAAATTTTTTTTAATGAATGAATATAACAAAACAGAAACGTACTCACAGATATAGAGAACAAACCAGTGGTTACCGTGGAGAGAGGGAAGGGAGGAGGGGCAGGATAAAGGTAAGGGATTAAGAGACACAAACTACTGTGTATAAAATAAATAAGCAACAAGGATATATTGTACAGCACAGGGAAATATAGCCATTATTTTGTAATAACTTTAAATTGAGTACAATCCATAAAAATGTCAAATCACTATGTTGTACACCTGAAACGAATATAATATTGTAAATCAACTACTCTTCAAAAAAATGTCTCACTTACTAAAAATATTCCAGCATTGCATGGATTTATGAGGTCAAACAGGGACTGGAATAGCTGTAGCAATAGAAACACAGTTGGTAAAGCCTCTGGATTAAAGTATGAACCTGGACAATCATAGAGACAGAGACGAGAATTTTCTGTGAGAGATCACTACAGCTTCCATACAAGAAAGACCATTCACTGTCATGGACCATGAATTATTATTGGAATAAAAAAAGCGTCAGCAAATAATTCAGGCCTAGGATGACAAAGGAAGAGCAATTTAATAGGATCAAGTTGTAAATTCTTTCCCTAGCTCTATCTAGCTAAGAATTCTTATGAGCCCTTCGTGCGGAGGGAGTAGGGTGGATGTTAACGACAGAATCTACACAGGGGGTTTATTGTATCTTAATATTTGGTCAGTTATTCTTAATGGATCCTACTGTCTGTATTATACAGCATTAAGAGAACAACATCATAAGTTAGATTTGGGGACTGAAGAGCTCTCAACTGACAACTGCAATCAAAATTCTGGTGCTCAGAGTAGGTGGTGAAAAGACCAGCACCTCTTACAGAAAATGTGCTTTTACAAAGCTTATTCCTGTCTGGCTGGGTTAACACCTTACGGGGCCTTACACTGGAAAGCAGGGGCCTTGATTTTGCTAATTAAGTGTAACTAGTCAAAGAGAAACAGTTTTTGCAAACCTGGATTGCTAGTGGGATAATTCATTTCAATCTTTTGATCATTGAAAGAATCATTATTTGACACATATGTGAGATAATAAGTAAATAAATAAATATATATATATTTATAGTCAACAGTCTATTATCCAATCTCAAATCTAGCTTTCAGATTTTCTTATTGATAAAAATAAGCAATAGTCTAAGTGACCTTTACTCTTTTTTGCATATTATTCTCTTCCATTGTATTTATTTTCTTTCCCAGATGGTGAAAGTAATATAAACTCATCACCAGCCATTTGGAAAAGGTGGAAATGTTATGAAGACCACACTAACCATTTGCAGTCCTGCTTCTCTGGCTCTCTTTCCAGTGTCTTTCCTTGTACTTCTTTTTGTGTTGGCAAACCTTCAGAATAAAGGGTGCCAAATCAGAGATCCCTATTATATAATTGAACAAGTATATATAACAGCAGTCACAAAAATAACTCAGACAGAAATGATTACATAATTAACACAGTTGCACCCTGCCTTGATAAAGGGCAGAGATTTTGCAAGAACTGTCCCTTCTTATAGTTCTAAAGCATATGTAGAATCTCAAGTATAAACTACTTTTTTTTTTTAATGTTTATTTATTTGTCCATTTTGGCTGCTCTGGGTCCTAGTTGCAGCACGTAGGATCTATAGTTGCAAGCATGCGGACTCTTAGTTGCGGCATACGTGTGGGATCTAATTCCCCACCAGGGATGGAACCCAGGCCCTCCGCATTGGGAGCATGGAGTCTCACCCAATGGACCACCAGGGAAGTCCCAGTACAAACTACTTTAAAAGAAATAATCAGATTGCTCTTTTGCTTCCTAATCATTTACCAAGATCATCTGAGCTGAATGAATGGGGTTACATGGGAGTGAATGTTGAAGACAGGGCTAACTTTGGGGCAATGAACACTTGGAAAACAGGGAAAGATAGCCAATGGACAAAAATGAAGATAGGGGATTCCTTGGGGATGAGGGAGAAGACGTGTTCGGAAAGGGAGCTGGGGCATAAAATAATATGGGACGGTGCCAGATAGGGTGACCAGATAGAGTAAAACCCAGAACATTTTCAAGAGTGAAAACGGGGGCTTCCCTGGTGGCGCAGTGGTTGAGGGTCCACCTGCTGATGCAGGGGACCCGGGTTCATGCCCCGGTCCGGGAGGATCCCATGTGCCGCGGAGTCAGCAAAAATAAATAAATTAATTAATAAACTCCTACCCCCAACATCTTCTTTTAAAAAAAACAACAAAAAAGAAAACAGTAAAATTAAAAAAAAAAAAAGGCACCGTCAACAATTGCACTGGGACAACAGGCTGGATTATACAGGGTAAATCAGGAAATGTGGTCATTTTATGTAAACTTTAAAAAAACAAACCTACAGCTCTGGTGGCAGTCAACTGTTGGCTGCTCTTACCATATATAGGACAAGTTTGATATTACCATCCTTAATTTTTAAAATAAATAAATATTTTTATTTATTTATTTATTTATGTCTGTGTTAGGTCTTTGTTGCTGTGTTTTCTCTACTTGTGGCAAGCGGGGGCTACTCTTCATTGCGGTGCACGGGCTTCTCATTGCGGTGGCTTCTCTCCTTGCAGAGCACGGGCTTAGGTGCGTGGGCTTCAGTAGTTGTGGCGTGTGGGCTCAGTAGTTGTGGCACACGGGCTTAGTTGCTCCGCAGCATGTGGGATCTTCCCGGACCAGGGCTCAAATCCGTGTCCCCTGCACTGGCAGGTGGATTCTTAACCACAGCGCCACCAGGGAAGTCCCACCATCCTTAATATTTGACGCCCCATCATTCACCTCTTATCTATTTTTACAAACAGAAGGAAATGCCAGGTGGGTTCTATGGATCCTCACTGAGGGTTCTTTAAAGAGATTGTTTTTCTAGGAGTTATTGTAAAAGGTTGATGAGGCCAAGATCAGGTTTCGGTCGTCATGAGAGTGGGTTAGAGTCCCTCTATTTTAGGGTCCAGACTTCACTCTCAGAACTGCTGGTAAAGATCTGTGCTATTAGCTGTTTGTTTATGGTAATTTTAAGCCGGAAGCTGGCATGATGGACTCTGTCTCGGCCTCTCTGTAGTGACTGTTGCAATATATTCAGTGTCATCCTACAAGTCTTAAAATGTAAGGTCCACTAACAGACATCTTAAGCTGTTTGTATTTTCAAACCAGTTTGCTGAGTCCATTGTGAATGTTTGGAAACCAGTACATCAAACCTGAGTTTGCAAACCCTAATTTGAGGGATACATGCAATTGGAAACAAGACTAAATTCTTTTCTGCTTTGAACCAATCCTGAAGCAGTGCTTCTGGACCAGCTTTCACCCTGGGAAGTTGAGGCATAGGGGCTGAACTAACAGGGATAGGGTTGCAATAAGTGCAGAGAGGTCCTCAGGTCACCTGCTTTTTTAGGAATACCCTGTGGTGGGATTTCTCATTGAGAGCTGCAACCCGTTAGGATTGGGTCTCTGAGTAGACTATGATGCTGGGAATTTGCTGTTGCCAAAAGAACCCCAAAGAGCCTTTGGGACCCCCGAGCCCCTTGGGCCAGCATGTGGCTACTGGTACCATCAGAAGAGATGTATTGTAGACGTATCTCTTCCTGCTGTTCCTCTCTTTCCCCGGTGGTCTGTATCAAACTAGCACTCACTCTAGCTGGATTCCCCACCTCCCGGTGCCCCAGAGAGCCAAGGGTACAAGAGAGAAAGGGCTGGAACCTTGAAGGAGTATGGATGGTACTCGGGAGACTTTCCACTCTTACTAGCTGGAGATGCTCCAGGGCTTCCTGTCAGGCAACAGACTGGGATAGGATTGAACATCAGATTATTTAGAAGTCATCTGCTCACCTGCTTTTTAAAGAATATTCTGTGGTGGGATTTCTCAAACTAGAGATTCTGGTGTCTGTGAGCTCACTGTGAAAATTAAAAAATTTTTCATTTTCATTTAAGTAATAACTTAAAAGATAATATGAGCAGGTTCTGGATCATCTAAATGATTTCCCTATAACCAAGCGCTACCCTGCAAGTTTAGTCTTGGGTTTGTGTTTGTAATTCAGTTAGCACTGAGCGGTTCTATTTTAGTCAGGGAGCTAATGAGAAAGAAGCAGATTTAACATGCAAATGATGCATTTATGCCAAGCGAAGGCCACATAATATCACAACAGGCTGCAGGAATAAATGGTTTGCAGTGATTTGAATGAAAAAAAAGTGATAGAGAATTGTCATCTCACAGTACCTGGTCGTCACCTGGTGACAAGGAAATTCGTGCTACAACTGGTGATGAGGAAAACAATATCATCTGTCACATTAAATTAAACTTTTAAAACTTTCTGGTTTTATTGCTTGGTGTATATTCACTTTATAGCCTGATTTTTTTTTTTTGCAGTTCGCGGACCTCTCACTGTTGCGGCCCCTCCCGTTGCGGAGCACAGGCTCCGGACGCGCAGGCTCAGCGGCCATGGCTCACGGGCCCAGCCACTCCGCAGCATGTGGGATCTTCCCGGACCGGGGCACGAACCCGGGTCCCCTGCATCGGCAGGCGGACCCTCAACCACTGCGCCACCAGGGAAGCCCTAGACTGGTATCTTTTATAGTCACATAAGCTCTATAAGTAGGAGTTTACATCTAGTTGCATGTGAGGGCCGGGATGGTTAAAGAGAATGAACTCGGGGCCAAATTTCTGGATATCAGTCTTAGCTCTGAGTAACCTTGGGAACGCTCGACCTCTTTGTGCCCCAATTTCTTCATCTGAATAGGGATAATGACGGCACCTACTATTATTCTGAGGGGTAATTGAATGCATGTAAATTATTAGTATAATACCTGGGCCTGCTATGTATTCCTACAGTAAAAATCATTTAGCTCATTAGAAAGCTGAGTGAAGTGCGTCAGAAAGAGAAAGACAAATACCATATGATATCACTTATATGTGGAATCTAAAGTATGTCACAAATCAACATACCTATGAGAGAGAAACAGACTCACAGACACAGAGAACAGACCTGTGGCTGCCAAGGGGGAGGGGGGGTGGGGGAAGAGGGATGGAGTGGGAGTTTGGGATGAACAGATGCAAACTATTATATATATATATAGAATGGATAAACAACAAGGTCTTACAGTATAGCACAGGGAACTGAGGTCAATATCCTGTGATGAACCGTAATGGAAATGAGTATGAAAAAGAGTGTATATATACGTATAACTGAGTCACTTTGTTGTACCGCAGAAATTAAGACAACATTGTACATCCACTGTACTTCAGTAAAATAAATTAAAAAAAAAATTTAGCTCAGGGCTTCCCTGGTGGCGCAGTGGTTGAGAGTCTGCCTGCCGATGCGGGGGACACGGGTTCGTGCCCCGGTCCGGGAAGATCCCACATGCCGTGGAGCGGCTGGGCCCGTGAGCCATGGCCGCTGAGCCTGCGCGTCCGGAGCCTGTGCTCCGCAACAGGAGAGGCCGCAACAGTGAGAGGCCCACGTACCGCAAAAAAAAAAAAAAGAAAAAAATTTAGCTCAGAAATAAGTGAAGATCCAACAGTGTGAGAAGCCTTCTTTATTAGATAAATTAAGGTATATAAAATAGTAACACTTACAAATCACACCACGTTTATAAGAAAACTTTTCCAAATATATTATTCTACTTAGCCTTCAACGTCTACCCTGGAAGCTAGATGATATTTTTGTTGTTGTTATCAAGATGAGGAGACTAAAGCTTGGACAGTTGAAGCGCTGTGCCCTGAAAAACGTGTTTGCCATGAGCATTTGATATTTTTTTCCCTCATGGAGAATGAAGGAATATTTTGTAACTGAACATTTTCCCCATTTTCTTTTGGGTTGCTAGGAGGCCCAGAGCTAATTTCGTAGTTGGTTCACATCAGTACTTGTAGAGTACTTATTGCTGTGGACAGCTATGTTAGATTTTCTCCCCTGGTCTTGATTTTCTATTCTAATTTATATCTTCTCTGATTCTGAAAATGTATGCATTGTTTTCTTATTTGGAATTCTTATAATCTGCCTCATGTCCATATTGGAAAACTTTGAGCATAAACAAATAAACTGACCCATAGTAAGATTCAGATCTTGACCTGAGCTCTTTCGGCTTCGTGGGGAAGTCACATTTATTTAGCATCTAGTATGTCCTGGTGCTTTATATACATTATTGTATGCAATCCACACATTAGCTGGTGTGAGGTCGCTCAGTCACTGCTGTCTTTATTTTCACATGAAGATACTGAAGCTCATAAGAGTTTGAAGACGTTCCCAAGGTGAAGAAATGTTGTTCTAACTTCTGGTTCTGTAAATGGTTAACAATTGAAACGAAAACATGCAGTTCCTCTTCTACAGCCAGATCTTTCATCTCCCCGACCTCTGTGCCCCCCGAGCCCCTCCCCTACCCCTGCCCCTCCACCATAGGGCTTTTCCTCTTATGGCTTTGCCACGAACAAAATTACCATTCCAACTATCTGCCGCTTAAATAAGCTATTTATCATTTTTTAGTTAGATTAATACTTGCTATGACAGCAGTAACACAAATATCCAGCAAAGATGGTCCCCAGCTTACAGTATCCTTAGTGGACTTTCAGAGCTTCCCAGAGTACTGCTCTTTTTGTCACTGTTGTACACTTGCCCAGGACACCTTCTAGAAAGAGCCAGAAAAGAGGGAAACTCAGAGACTGGGGTTCCAAGGGTGAGGTGGCATGTAAATCTATGCTCCCTGATCCTGGCCAACTTGCCTGTTTCTTTATTAGGGTTAATTTTCTGGCCTTTACAGGGCTTGAAGTCTGTCACCCAGTTCGGCCCCTGTCAATGTATTCCCTGGCCGTTGCAAACCTGTGATAGGATTTCTTCTCTAATCGCCAGCCAGCGACGGAGGGTGGTGAAGTCAGCCCTTGGCTGGATTAAGGCAGAACAGAAAGTGTAGGATTGGCTCTTGCCATTGTGACCTAGATCTAAATCACAAGGAGGCACAGGAAGTACCATTAGAGAACAGAGTAAATGCCAGTGGAATCTCAATAGCCCAGCCATAATTACACACCAGTCTCTATAGCGTTTCCCAGAGAGTGACGTTTCACAGACTTCAGTCATTTAATTGTCAGTTTTTTGCCATATCCTCATATCATCTTTACTATCATATATTTCAATGTTCTTAAACGATAGTTTTACTTAAATATGTTATTTTAAAGGGAGACTTTATGTTGCCACCATTAATGAGAGAACAGTTTCACTTACTATGATAGAAGATTATCTTAAAACTCAATATAATGACAATAAAACAATACTATTAAATTCTTTGCAGACACAGGGATTAGGAATTAGGAGGCCTGTTGTTTATTTCTAACTGTCACATAAACTACTACGTTAACTATTGAACAGTATGCAAGCACTATAACTTTCTGTGTCATCGCTTTCCCCATTTGAAAAAGCTTCAGAACCACTTGCCTTTTTCATCACAGGCCATTATCTGTGAGGAAAAGCAGAGAGAGTTCCCTTTGCCAGTTGCAAGAAGTAACTGGAGACTGTAGGGCATGAGGCTGTGGAGGGAAGGGCCAGTAGAGGTTTGAAACCACAAGGGTGCGTCGGCAGCTGACACAGAGCTGAGTCCAGAGGATACCATGTTTGGTGAACCCTACTTGCAGATTCTGAGTAGTAAGACCAGTAGAGAAATGCAAAAACAGTGTCAGTTTAGAACAAAGGGCTTAGAAGCTGTTCAGATGAGGAGAGGAATCACAGCAGTGGAGAAATTAAAAGTGGAAGAAAGAAGGATAATACATGTTCTTGGTGGAAAAATGAGAAGTCCTGATTCCTAAGCAAAATTCTGCTTCATTTCACATTCATCTATTGATTTTGGAAATATACACGCATCCTGAAGGGTTTCTTTCTCTCTCTTTTTTTTTTCTAGCCTCGTCATGCAACATGCCGGATCTTATTTCCCCCACCAGGGATCGAACCCGTGCCCCCTGAAGTGGAAGTGTGGAGCCCTAACCACTGGACCGCCAGGGAAGTCCCTCTTTCCTTTTTTTTTATAGGCTTATAAAATACTACCTGCGTTGCTTAGGTGGTAGCTACACTTGTGCATATTATCGATCACTGGATGAGCAAAGAGAGGCCAGGAAGTCTCTTAGGAAATGTACGCAGATCGTAGTACCATTCGAAATATAATTTTTTATTCAAGGAAGTTCAAATAAATCATCTATTGCCCAAATATAGGAATTGTTTTATGAGAGCCCTGATTAAAATGCAATTGGGAATGCGTTTCAGACACGTTCATTCAAGGGTTGCGCTGCCAAGAATGAAGGGATATAACTTGGTTAAACCTTGGATAACTTGCCATGGAAGAGGCAACTTGTGATTTATTTTGGAAGAAATAAATGGAGAACAAATGAAAATTGCTAGTTAGATATTATAGCAGTTCTATGAATTGGGCTGAGAATAAGGCATGTTTACAAATAATTATGAACGGAAAAAGAGCTGCAAAGATGACATAGTAGCAGTGAAAAAACGTTAGAAAGTCTCTTTAAATCAGTTGAGCAAGATCTGGGTGTGGGGACTTCCCTGGCGGTCCAGTGGTTACGATTCCGCGCTTCCACTGCAGGGGACACGGGTTCGATCCCTGGTCAGGGAACGAAGAGCCTGCGTGCCGCCCAGCCAAAAAAAAAAAAAAAAAAAATCTGGGTGTAAATAAATGTGACGATAATAATAAGCCATCAACCTTGATCACTTTATTACAGAGCAGTGCTGCTGTGAATATATCAGCAGCCACATAACTCCATTAAGTGTGGATCTAGGGAACAGTTATGTACATGTTACCTTAAGATTAAATTGCTTCCTGGAAAGCTAAGCGAGAGTTCAAAAACTTTTCTGTGATTAACATTTTTTGCATCCTGTGACAAAGGATGAGATAAAGAAAGAAATCTCATTTTTCTTTTTCCCCTTCTCCAAAGTGACAAAAATCCAAATGTCCCCCACCAGTTTAGGTCCCATAGCTATAAGTGTGGTTGCAGGCTCACGTCATTTGGAAGGGGCAAAGAATCTCTTGGGGAATGGGAGGCTTTCAAAAATATCTGCTATGTAAGACTAAAAGATGGGATACGAGCTCAGGATCTCAGTACGATTGAATTTAACCTAAGGTTCAACATTTTAAAGAAGACAGTTGACTTTTCCTGCCTTCTGGTGGTGTCCACCTGTCATCATTGGGTGTCACCACATCCTTGGGGTGAGCAGGGGGCTTTTAATCACATAACAGCAAATTTGACTTGGGTCAGTTTTCTCAAAAATATGGGTATAAGCATGGAGGCCCCTCACCTCCAAAAGTGCTCTAGCCGCAGAATGGTAGCCACTTGGTATCAGAGGTGTCTGATTCAAATATATAAAGCTAAGGCTTTCTGGAGTAAGCTGACATTGGGACAGATGAAAAGACCACTGCCATAGCCGGGGACATAAAGAATTCTGACTTTTCCTGGATATGTTAGCAAGTGACCTATGAATAGTCTTTTGTCCCTCAAAACTTGTAGATACCCTTAAGGATCGATGGTGTTTCACTCAAGGAGTCTTTTGAGTCATACTTTAATATATATATATATATATATATATATATAAATGTAAGAGTATATTTTGATGAAATTTTAAAAAATGAACAAGACACAGATGAAGAAATAAGATATTATTAGAATTCTGGAAATCCTCATTACAACCTCTTTCAGTTACTCCTCGACAAGTAACTACTATCCTTACTTCTAACACCAAAGACTGGTTTTGTCTATGTTTGAACTTTCTGTAAACCGAACCATACCATGTATACTTTCCCGTTTGGTTATGTTTGTGAGATTCATTCGCGTTGTTGCATTATTCATTGCTGAATAATGTTCCACTCTGGAATCGATCACAATTTATTTATCAATTCTGCTGTTGGTGGACAGATGGGCACCATTTTGATCACTTACTAGATAGACTTGGCCCAGAAATTTGACTTCGGGACTTTAAAGAAACGCTTCTAAAAGTTAGCTTAGATAAGATATTGTTTGAGGAAGGCTTAGATGAAAGATTAGATGTGAGCCTAGGAGGGATCCAGATTATCATCAGGATTTGCTAAGTCCTCTCTGTCTAAAAGGAAGTAAAGAATATTATTCATATATTGGAATTCTGCTGAGGTCTTCCAAGCACAGTCAAATATTCATACTCCACACATGTCTATAAGGTAATATCCTACCTTTCCTCAAACGCAGTTATGCGACCTTTAGAATTTTGTAACTTGCAGAGCCTGTTATACATCATCACTACCCTGAAAAAGTCAGAAACTGTCACTATTTATGTCTAAAAAGAATACCAAGACCTTTCCTAGGGAGGATGAGGGCCTGATAACCCTTTTTAAAGGTATTCTTGCCTTTATATTTGTTCCCCAAGAGCCTGAGCTTTCGTTAGAAGAGCTTCAGTGGGGAAGCATTGTTCTTGGCCTCTTGTGTAGGCTTCTTTTAACATAGCTACGGTGGCAGGGTGGTTGATCACGGACGAGCACGTGAGTATGAATTAGGAGATATGTAACTGTGGAGCCCAAATGGGGACACTGCGGTGGCAGCGGCAGCAGCATCCTCAACCATAATCTCATTGTCTGTAGAAGAGCCTCCATAGTTCTCCTTGAGACTGTAGTGAACAGAAGCTTTGCGTTGCTGCAAGAAGCACAGACAGTTGACTCTCCATTTCTCTTCCTATTTGGTGTTGGGAAACAGTATTGAACCCCTCCCTTTGAGTAAGCCTTGGTTTTTTTTGGAACGATCTGTAGGTGAGAAGCCTTTAGATGCAATTAGTGCCTTTCTCCCTCCCTCTCTCCCTCCCTTCCTTCCTTCCCTCCTTCTTTTGTTTGTTTGTTCATTCGTTCTTTCATTCGTCCATTCGTTCCTTCCTTCCAATTCTGTCACTCTTTCTACCCATTCTCCTCCCTCATGGAGTCCCTGGAGGCTGAGGGGGCAGCTGGCATGGTAGACAGATCAATTACACACACGGACATTGAGCAAATAAATACACACCGTTTCTCACTGTTGGAGAAGGGACTGACAAATATGGAAGGAGAGGGACTTCCCTGGTGGCGCAGTGATTAAGCATCCACCTGCCAATGCAGGGGACACGGGTTCGGGCCCTGGTCCGGGAAGATCCTACATGCTGCGGAGCAACTAAGCCCGTGTGCCACAGCTACTGAGCCTGAGCTCTAGAGCCCGTGAGCCACAGCTACTGAAGCCCACATGCCTAGAGCCTGTGCTCCACAACGGGAGAGGCCACTGCAGTGAGAGGCCCACACACCGCAACGAAGAGTGGCCCCCACTCACTGCAACTAGAGAAAGCCTGCACACAGCAACGAAGACCCAATGCAGCCGATAAATTAATTAATTAATTAAAAAAAATATGGATGGAGAGAGGCTGAAGAGAACCCTGAGGTGCTGGATTGGAACTGAAAGCACTGGTGCGTAAACTAACGAGTTTTAAAAATAGACACACCGAGAGGTAGGGAAACATAGCTGTCTGTGAGTCTGTATGTTTGTGGGTCTGTGTACACACATGCATGTATTTCCTAGCTCGAGTCTCTGAGAGGTTTACAAACGACAGCCCAGTAGAAATAAACGTTCTGAGTGCCCAGATCTTGGTTTCCAAATATCAACATCCACTAAAAGGAACCAGGACTTGTTGGAAATGGTTGGCCTCAGGGTTGAAGCAGAGGAAGTACAAGATGATTGTGGCTCTCAGGAAAGTAAGGAAGTGTTCAAGGAATCATGGACACTTGTCAAAGAACAGAAGCCAGCTTGAAGGGATCCCCACTGGCCAAATCTGGATCATTTTAAGCATCAAAGTTAAGTAGTGGTAGTAACAGATGACAACACATTAAGTAAAATGGGAATCCACATATCCACACAGAGGTAAACACATAAATATGTAGGGAGAAGGAAAGCTTTCCCTTACAGTAGAATGTCAAATTTTCTATAAATCTGAAATTATTTCAAAAAAGGTAATCTATGCATTGCGAGCAAATAGTGTTTCTAACGCGAATCGAGTCCCAAAATCGTAGAGTCTTAGAAAGACAACAAAGTGAATACTGGCAGGATTCCAAGAAACACAGTCACAGAAAAACAACTCCTAGATGAGATAAAGGGGCGTATTTTACTTTTTCAGGAGAAATGGGGGTCTTTCTTCCTTTTGCACTGAGAGGTCCCAGCAGAGATTCCTTCCGTGTAGCCCCCCACTAACACTAGTATCCGGCTTTCAGCAAACATCACTCATGGCAAGAAAAATGAAGGGCTATATTATCATTTCCTTTAGACACATGAGGGAGAAGGCAAGTAAACATTGAGCTATTTACTTACTTAAAAAAAAAGGAGAAGTTGCCGGACTTTGAGCTAAACTAGCAGGAGAGAGAGAAAATGAGAGAAAGAGAGACAGAGTGAGGAGAGGGAAGCTTATTTCTCGTTTGTGCCCTGAGGTGCAAATATACAGGCCGTACTAGTTATAAGTCCTGATGTGGGTGTGGACCACTGGGGTTCATGCGGTAGCTGGAAGAAGCCTGCTCTCTCCCCACCGGCGGAGGCTCAGTTTGGTGCTACGAGTCGGTGGAAAGGGGGAGAGAAGCATGAGCTTCCAGTGGGTAGTGCCCCAGCGCCAGGAGGCTGCACGTTGTCAGGCAGAGGTCCACCGCCTCGTGTGCAAAAGTGTGCAAGCTCTCGTCCCTGGGTTGCCAGGACTTCCAGAAGAAATTAGTCCCCGCATGCCTCGGTGTATTTTTGAGTAACATTTGCTCTGTCTTCCTTATTGCTGAGGGCCACCACCCATCTCGACAGCCTATGCAGAATTCACCCGGGTTCTGCTGACTGTGACCATGAGCTCCCGTGGAACCCTGCACCTCTTAGGGCACTTCCCAGGCCTTCGATTATTTAATGTCGGTCTTTGCCTTGAGCTCTGGGAAAGCGATGACTGCCTTGTTTCCTACTCTGCTTTTAAGCTGAGCACAATACCTGTGCTACGGTATTGTGACAGATATTCAGTAAATTCAATGTGGACCGAATTTTCTAGTAACTGAGGAGGGGTGTGTTCTTCCACTGTCTGTCCCACATCATTGGTGGTTGGGCTCCAGATGCCAACCTTCTCCAGTCTGTTGTGCTACCTGGAGAAACTGTGACTTACCTGGCTGTGTTCTGTAGTCGGAAAGCTACAAAGACGGCATCAGAGATCAGATTCTGATTACCTGAACCACTACTGTAGTTTCAAAACAACAGACTTCTGGAAAGTAACCCTGTGATTCTTTTTTAAATTTATTTATTGATTTTTTTTGGCTGCGTTGGGTCTATCTTTGCGGTGTGCGGGCTTCTCATTGCGGTGGCTTCTCTTGTTGAGAAGCACGGGTTCTAGGTGTGTGGGTTCAGTAGTTGTGGTGCGTGGGCTCTGTAGTTGTGGCTCGCGGGCTTAGTTGCTCCATGGCATGTGGGATCTTCGTGGACCAGGGATCGATCCCGTGTCCCCTGCATTGGCAGGCGGATTCTTAACCACTGCGCCACCAGGGAAGTTCCTACCCTGTGATTCTTATTAAGGCTGAAAAGGATGTTTGCCAAGAGATTCAGTCTGATCAAGAGGATTTTAAACTGAATATTGAGGGAGAGAGAGAGAAAATAATTACTTATTAAAATAGTTAACTAATATTAATAGCTACTATTATCCAGCGCTAGGTACTGTCCTAACTGATTTACATGCATTAACTATTTAATCCTTGCAGTAACCACATGAGTTGGGGATTCTTATTATGCCCATTTTAAAGATGGAGAAAACCAAGCCATTTGAGTAAACTTGTCCAAGGTCAAGTCAGATGCTAGTTGGGATTCAAACTGGGGCAGTCTAGAGTCTGTGCTTGTAACCTCTGTACTAATCTGCCTTTCAAAACCGTAAAGCTTAATGTTCTGAAAAAAACATTGTGTGATAGAGACAAAAAAATTAATATTTCTCAGAGAGAGATAAATACTGTATGATTTCATTTATATGTGTAACCTTAAAAAAAAAAGCAAAAAAAACTTGTAGTAACAAAGAGTAGAATGGTGGTCACCAGGGGTTGGGGGATGGGGGAAATGAGTAGATGTTGGGCAAAGCGTACGAAGTGGCAGTTGAAAGTTCTGGGGATCTAATGCACGGTACTGTGCTCATAGCTAATAAGACCGTATTATATACTCGAAGGCTTCTAAGAGAGTAATCTTAAACGTTTTCACTACAGAAGGGAAATGGGAGTCATGTGACGTGATGGAGGTGTTAGCTGAGGCTGTGGTGGTAATCATAGCGGGGTGTGTAAGTGTATCAATTCAAGAGACCGTGCACCTTGACGTTACACAATGTTCTATGTCAATCAGCTCAGCAAAGCTCGGGAAAAACATTGTAACTATAGTCGTGCAGCAAGGAAACGTTGATCATTAAAAATCTTTCAAAAGCATCATTAATATGTTTTAAAAATTGATCTATTCAGCTGATGATTTAGAAAAGGCTATGTGATAGCTTTGAAATAGTAAGTTACTAGGCTACGACGTATGAACTTTCACTGCTTTCATCTTTTCTAGATGCTTTAGGCAGAGGCCCATACCTATACAAGAAGGGACATACAATACGCTTTCAGGCTGGTATTTCTGTTAATAGTGTTTACAGTCACTTTTAGTAATGTAGAAGGCAAATGTGATTGACAGGGAAAGTATAAACACTACCAGAGGATACTTTAAATAAGAAAAAAAGTATATACATAGAGACGGTTAATGGAGTAAAATCTATTTGCAGTCATAATGCCTGGATGCTTCCGTGTAAAGCGTATTTTCAGAGGCAGTTTTACAAAGTATAATATATTAATTATTATTCAGAAAATATTCAGTCTACCCATCTCCACTCTCCATCCATTGACGTTCTCACTCCACTGACATTGGACTTGGTCAAAAGTCTTCCCCTGGTTGATTCAATAGGGCGAAAGTGATAGCCGGCCAGTTCCAAGTACAAGTTAAGAGATGTTATGCTTACCGTTTTTCCCCTTGGGCTCCTACCACCTGCCGCGCTCTAGGTAATCGCCGATCATTTAACCTGAGCTCTAGGATGAGAAGATACGGGAGGCACGCTCAATCCCAACCTTCAGCCTGGAGCCACGTCCAGATAAGTTAGCCAAGTGTACCTGAACCAGAACTGACCTGTGGACCTGAGAGTGAGAAATGAGTGTTCATTATTGTAAGCCACTGCAACTTGGGGGTTGTTTGTGATACAGCATTATCACAGCAAAACCTGATGGATACATTTCCCCAAATTTAGTAGAATCTTTTCTATTTTTATTAAAAGAAAAAAACAAACAGAAAAACAGAGGACTGTGGGAAACGGTCAGCCTTGAGAGCAAGCTGCAGACATGTCAGGCATGTCGCCGCTGCTCGAAGGGACTGTGCCTACTTGTTCCCCTCCTTGTTCCATTCCATGGGAGATAAATCACCAGGGCCCAGAGATCAGAAAGAATATAAACTGAGACAAGCAAAGCTGTCTTCCCCTGGCACGTGCAGGTTATTTTTGATGATTCTGGGCTTATGGGTTTTCTCCCAGGGAAGTTAACCTTGAGCCGAGACAGTCTGTACATAATGTAAACCACCATCTGGCAACCAACCTCCCTTTTTCTAGTCTATATAATCTGCAACTCTAGCGCAGTAAAATTTGCCTTGCAACCGTCAGTTGTCTTGGCCCTTCTGACCCCATTCGTCGGTGCTACTTCAGTTCCTTACCCCTTCCCTCCTGACCCTGGGCGGTGAAATCCTCTTTCTCTGGCTGGTCCGCGGCAGAGGACTTGTTCCAGTTGCTAGTTCTTCCTTAAACTTACTTTCACACATGACCTATAAAATATTAGTCAGTCTTCTCCATGCTGGATACCATCTGTTTGCCCCTCCAAATGCACTCTCCATTCTCTCCCACCAGGCTGTGCGCTTTAAGAGGCTTAACGTCACGTTTGGCCAATGGGGAGCATTGACAGAAGAGCAGAAGGAGAAACAGAGTGTGGGAGTCGGAATATTTAATTCCCGAACCTTCTCTCCCTGCTGGGTTGCTGCAAACTGGCTGCTTCCAGTGGTCAAAGAACATAGCCTCAGCCAGGCAGCCCTCTCTCTGCATTTCAGTCACAGCTCACTCCCTTTGTCTCCACGGGGGCCTAGGGGTGGTTAAATCCTGGTCACTAGCCCCAAGGTACTGCACTGTCCCTTGTGGTTTCCTCATGCCCTGCCCTCACCTCCACGAAGAACCCCTTCTTAAACTTCCTTCAAAGTGCTCAGTTTGAATGTGACATCTGTTTCCTGCTGTGATCTTGACAATACAACTTCCTTGGTTAAATTTTATAAAAAGAATTGAAGTGGCGGAAGTTCAATTTAATCTGGTGTTCTGACTGACACACTTTATATCAAAAAGAAAACTGAAGCCCACCTATGTGGAAAATGTGCACGGCTCCCAGCCTTATTTTATTTTCCCCTGGAGACTCATTTTGCACTCGATCAGGTGCATGAGACCTTTTTCAGGGCCTCCTTTTCTGTCAGGCACCTTGATATTCCTTCCAGCTCCAAAAGTTTATGCTAATTCACTCAAGAAACTCTCATAGCTTTGCCCTGTAATTTCCTCCATAATTGCTAGACTAACTTAGCTTTCAAATTTCTTCCCAGGATTCATAAATGAGAAAGACAAGTGAAACTAGAGTGGGGGAGGTAGAAGAAGAGTTCTTCTCTTAATTCTCTAAACTTTCGTTGTAATGACCCTCTTTTTTTTTTTTTTTTTTTCCCAGTAATAGGCGATACTATTTGCCTAGGCTGCTGAGCAGCTGTGAGACCTTAGGCAACATTTTCGTCCTTTCTATACCCCAGTTTCCTCAGGACTAACATGTCAAAATCCGTACTAGAATATCTACATTCAGGTTTATTGTGAGAATTTAATACAACATATGTCGAAGTGACGAACCTGTATGGGGACCCAACAAATGCCCATTTATTCTTTCTTCCAACTGCATACTTTAAAATAATGCATTTCATGTACTTTTAAAGTTCATTCAGTCCTTCTGCAACTGCTTTTCAGAAAGTCTGGGTACTTGGAGGACTTCCTTTCCCCCCCCCCTTACTTAATATATATTTTTTAATTGTGGAAAAAGATACATAACATAAAATTTACCCTCATAAACATTTTAAAGTATATGGGTTCAGTATTGTAAAGTATATTCACATTGTTGCTCAATCAATCTCCAGAACTTCTTCATCTTGCAGTTTTGAAACTCTATACCAACTAAATAACAATTGCCCATATCCCTCTTCCCCGGCTCCCGGCAACCACGACTCCACTTTTTTTTTCTCCCCCAAACTAGAGTCTTTTTTTAAAAATACTGAATGCTGGTTGATTTACAATGTGGTGTTAGCACAGCGCAGTGTTTCAGTTATACATATATATAACTGAATATATGTACACACACACACACACTTTTTCAGATTCTTTTCCCTTACAGGTTATAACAAAATATTGAGTATAGTCTCCTTTCTATACAGTAGGTCTTTGTTGGTTATCTATTTTATATATAGTCGTGTGTATCTGTGAATCTCAAACTCCTAATTTATCCCTACCCGCTCCTTTACCCTTCGGTAACTATAAGTTTGTTTTCTATGTCTGTGGGTCTACTTCTCTTTTGTAAATAAGTTCATTTGTATCTTTTTTTTTTTTAGAATACACATAGGAGTGATATCATATAATATTTGCATTCTACTTTCTGTTTCTATAAATTTGACTATTCTAGATGCCTTAGGTAAATGAAATCACAGAGTGTTAGTCTTTTTGTGACCAGCGTATTTCACTTATCATAATGTCCTCAAGGTTCATCCATGTTGTAGCATATGTCAGAATTTCCTTTGGTGGACTTTTTTTTTTAAATTTTTTGGCCGCATTGCACGGCACGTGTGATTTTAGTTCCCCCACCAGGGATTGAACCCGCGCCCCCTGCATTGGAAGTGCTGACTCTTAACCACTTGACTGCCAGAGATTGGTGGGCTTCCTTTTAAAAATGAATTTTCTAAGATATACTTACCCAAATTCCTATGTATCATTTAATATTACGTTTCTCCATGTGTTCAAAGTGCCCCCAATGCTGCATTATGGTGAAACTGCAGAAAGTGTAATATGTCCTTAGAAAGCATCCTTTAGTTACTAATATACTCCTTATGAATATGGTAAGTGTCCACATGGGGATATGTATTATCCTGAATCAGCCAGCATTCACTTCCACAGCCTCTTCTTTGTCAGCACT
This sequence comes from Neophocaena asiaeorientalis asiaeorientalis, assembly GCF_003031525.2. Classification (NCBI taxonomy): domain Eukaryota; kingdom Metazoa; phylum Chordata; class Mammalia; order Artiodactyla; family Phocoenidae; genus Neophocaena; species Neophocaena asiaeorientalis. The sequence continues at coordinate 3,259,275 of NW_020173682.1, read as the reverse complement.
CTTGCTTAGAATTGTTTTAAGAAGTTTAACGAACAGAAAGGATTGCTGTAAAAAAGCATATTTCAAACATTAACTATATAGACCCTCCATTGATTCTGGAATTCCTGAGCAATTTTAATTTAAAACGCTCATTTTCCGCACTCATGCCTCCAGTGACTAGATTCCTTTCCAGGCTCCACTTCAAGCCTGGATTACTGTGTTCTTTCTCCCTGTTTGGAAAGTTCAGCTTCCCAGAGTTCCTGGATCTCTTCCGAATGTAAAGATTTGGGTCTCTTCCAAGACCTTCGCTGAATGCAGATGCGCCACTAACTTCTCCAGAGCCCGCCCCTGGGAAACAGGCACAAGGCGGTCTTGGTGGTGAGTAGAAAATCCTCTCTCGGAGTCAACCTAGAGCAACTGTTATTCACCCTTTGTAGCTGCGGGAACAATTTCTGTTCTCTCTCTGCTTCATGAGGAAGTGGAGGTGCAGTGTGCAGAAGGAGGGTGATCCAGCTGTGGAGAATGCCCCCAATAGGGTCAACGTTGCCCCTTCCCCAGTTTTATTGAGATATAGTTGACATATATCGTATTACCTTAGGGTTTGAACACGATGATTTAAATACCTGTATATTGTGAAATGATTACCACAGCAGATTCAGCTAACGTGCGTCGCCTCACATCATCACAACTTCTTTCCCTTGGGATGAGAACCTTTAAGATTCATTTCCTTAGCAACTTTCAAATATACAAGAGTATTGTTAACTACAGTCACCATGCTGTACATCACATCCCCAGAACTTATTTGTCTTCTAACTGGAACTTTGTACCTTTTGACCCCCTCCATGCCCACCTCATGCCTCTAAGCACCAATCTGTCGTCTGTTTCCACGAGTTGGATTTTTTAAGGTTCTCCACATCAGTGAGATTGTACAGTATTTGCCTTTCTCTGTCTGACTGATTTCCCTTAGCCGAATGCCCTTAAGGTTCATTCATGTTGTCACAAATGGCAGGATTTCCTTCTTTTTTTATGGCAGAGAAAAAAAATCGATATCATATATATACATACATATATACATATCATATACACACACACACACACGCACACAGAGAATCTCACATTTTGTTTATTCTTTCATATGTTGATGGACACTTAGTTGTTTCCATGTCTTGGCTATTGTGAGTTATGCTGCAGTGAACCTGCGGTGCTTGTATCTCTTGGAGATAGTGATTTTGTCTCCTTTAGACATACACCCGGAAGTGGGATTGCTGGGTCATATGGCAGTTCTATTTTTAACTTGTTCAGAAACCTACATGCTGTTTTTCATAGTGGCTGCACCAATTTCTATTCCCACCCACAGTGCACAAGCTCCCTTTTTCTCCACACCCGCACCAACACTTGGTATCTCTTATCTTTTTGATGACAGCCATTCTAACAGCTGTGAGGCCATATCTCATTATGGTTTTTTATAATTTTTTTTTTTTTTTTCTGTTACGCGGGCCTCTCACTGCCGTGGCCTCTCCCGTTGCAGAGCACAGGCTCAGCGGCCATGGCTCACGGGCCCAGCCGCTCCGGGGCATGTGGGATCCTCCCAGACCGGGGCACGAACCCACGTCCCCTGCATCGGCAGGCGGACTCTCAACCACTGCGCCACCAGGGAAGCCCTCATTATGGTTTTGATTTTTGTTTTCCTGATTACTAGTGCTGTTCAGCATTTTCTCACGTACCTGTTGGCCATTTGTATATCTTCCTTGGAAAAAAGTCTATTCAGTTTTTAATCAGATTGTTGTTTTTGTGTGTTATGGAGTTTTATGAGTTCCTTATATATATACTTGGATATTAACCCCTTATTAGAGATATGATTTGCAAATATTTTCTCCCTTTTCATTTTGTTGATGGTTCCCTTTGCCGTGCAGAAGTTTTTTCGTTTGGTGTGGTCCCACTTCTTTTTTGTTTTTGTTGCCTTTGCTTTTGGTGTCATATCAAAAAATCACCACCAAAACACATGTCAGGAAGTTTACTCCCATGTTTTCTTCTAGGATTTTGTGGTTTCAGGTCTTACATTGAAGTCTTTAATCCATTTTGAATTTGGGGCAGAAGGATGATCTAGCTGTGGAGAATTTTCCAAGTGGGACCAACATTATGTCTCTTATACTTTATGTCTCTTAAACTTTCCTAAGTTTCCCAGTTTTAAAAGTTAATTTATTTTTAAAAACTTTTTTTAAATGAATGACCTTCATCCCTGGCCCTCTACCATAGCCCCACTTTTCGTTTTCTTTTAGACTTGCCACAAAAGGTATTTTCCTCATCCAGAATAATTTACCCAAGTCCCTCTCTACCATTCCATAGGTTTCCTGTCCTTTAAATTCATCTAAAACTCACCTACTTCAGGGATCTTTCCCTGGTTAAAAGGCACTGCTCTCTGTAGAAATCTGTTTACAAGGAAGTGCATTGTAATTTATATATGAGAACGATTCCTGAAATGCTTACAAATTACTTTCTTTATAGCTCTGTGCTTAAAAGAGCTCTATAATGAGATTAATCACCCTTTTAATTTCTCTTTTGTGTTGTAGGAATGTATACATATGTATATATAACTTAAATATAGATGTTTATACATATATATCTTAAAGTGAATTATAATGAAAATTAATTAGTAGTACTTGTGTTTAATATTCTTGAGATAAACTGCCTTGTAAATATTTTGGTTGTGATATGTGATTAAGTGCAAGGACTCTGCTACAATTTTGTGTTCCTCAAAAGCAACAGGCACACTGCTCAGGCTATGGTGGACGCCTAATCCCATAAATTTTGTGTTAACAATTGCTTTATTTTAACCAACTTTTTTTAAAGTTTATTTATTTATTATTTATTTATTTTTGGCTGCACTGGGTCTTTGTTGCTGCGCACGGGCTTTATCTAGCTGAGGCGAGCGGGGGCTACTCTTCGTTGTGGTGCGCGTACTTCTCATTGCGGTGGCTTCTCTTGTTATGGAGCACGGGCTCTACGCGCGCGAGCTTCAGTAGTTATGGCACACGGGCTCAGTAGCTGTGGCTTGCGGGCTCTAGAGCGCAGGCTCAGTAGTTGTGGTGCACGGGCTTAGTTGCTCCGCGGCACGTGGGACCTTCCCGGACCAGAGATTGAACCCATGTCCCCTGCATTGGCAGGCGGATTCTTAACCACTGCACCACCAGGGAAGTCCCTAGATTATAACGAGTTGAAGGTAAATGACAGGTAAGGAACTCAAGATGGTAAGTGTAGATTATTCTTTGGATTATAAAATGAAAAAGGCATATAAAGTATTAACTAGAGGAAAACTGAAGTTGGAAAGGAAGGGGTGTGTTAAGGTAGGAAAATTCCTGAAGAGACGGAATAATTGAATGAGTAAATGATCAATGTTTAGACTCTCCAGTCACGAATAATTAGGTTGAAATAGTCCTCTGCCACTTACTGGTTATATAATGTTAGGCAAGTTATAAAACCTCACGATAGCACAGTTTTCTTATTTGTAATATGGGGATAAGAATAATAATATTTACCTCACAGGCAGACATAGATCCCGGTTTTGTGGGACCTTGAAATTCATACAATTTGGGGGGTCTTTTAAAGAAAAGGAATAAAAGATTAAAAATTAAAAATTAGACAATGCTTTGGATGACTTGTGCAATCGAATGCTTTGAAGTTTAAGTTTCGTTAGTCTCACAGTAAATCTGCCACTGCTCATAAAGTTTAATCTCAGAGGATTAAATGCTATAATGAGGTAGACTATAGCCTAATGCCTGGCACCTAGAAAAGGCTCAATAAATGTTGCTGTGACTATTATTTGAACCTGTTTATAGAGTGGTGGGTAGAACCTCTTTAAAGGGAGAGCGTGAAGATACAGGTGTGAGAGAGAGAGAGACAGAGACAGAGAGAGTGAGTGAGTGACTGAGAGAGAGAGAGAGAATTACCAAGGGAGGAAGACACAGGTGGAAATGAGATGTTAGAAAATAGAGGCAGGTGAAGAGAATAAGTTTTCAAAGAGCAGAAGTTCTTAGTTTGCTGAAAAGGAGGTTACATGTATGCACAACAAAGTTTTCAGGTGTATAGGAGCTCTTGATTCAAGAAACTCACGATTAATTGCCTCTGTCTTATCTGTAGGTTAGAGGCAAAATCACCTGTTGTGCGTAGAAGAACCCAGGTTGATGATACATTGCTTTAAAGAGCACCTGCATTAGTTCCTTATTGCTGCCATAAGGAACTACCACAAATGTAGTGGCTTAAGGCAACACAGATTTAATATTTTGTAATCTGCAGGTCAGAAGTCTGAAATGCATTGGCAGGGCTGTGTTCCCTCTGGGGGCTCAGGGGAGCATCTGTTCATTGCCTTTTCCAGCTTCTAGAGGCTTCCTGCATCCCTTAGCTCGTGGCCACATCACTCTGACCTTGGCTTCCATCATCACATCACCTTTTCTGATTCTGACCTTCCAGCCTCCCTATTATAAGGACCCTTATGATTACACTGGGGCTTCCTGGTTAATCCAGGATGTTCTCCCCATTTCAAGGGTCCTTAACTTAATCTCACCTGCAAAATCCCTTTGCCATTCACAGGTTCCCGAGATTAGGATATGGACATCTTTGTGAGGGGGAGAGGGGGCTCTTATTCAACCTACCACATCATCTAGCTGAAACAATAATCAATATTGATTGACTACTGACCCACTAAAAACGTAACCCAACAAAACGGCTTGTTTGTAAACTTTCCATTGGTGTCCTATTTGTCCTTTTTTAAAATTGCCCTCCAAATGTAAATAAACCTATTAGAGAACAGTTCTGCTCTAGCTCATTCTTTGTTGGAATTTACAAAAACTTTCATATGTAGTACATAATCTTATTTAATTCCTAGGATAGAACTCCATTGTCAGAAGAAACACACACCACAAGTATAAAATTCTGGAAGATAACGAGTAATGCATAAGGCTCCCCAAAGATGGAAGTATTCCAGACAACTCTAGAAAAGAGTTGAATTAAAATGATTACAATAACAAATCATCTCCATGATTTATGTAAGTTAATAGGTAGGAAGGCAGAAATATGGGTGCAAATGCTGGTGGGTCCATAGAAAGTTGGGATTTCTTCTTGATTCTTTCTTCCCCTGTCCTCATGCATCCACCTAAGTCACTAGGTCCCACCAAATTCCACGTGTTAAATGTCTTTCACATCTACCCACCTCCCTCCGACCCCATTGCCTGGATTACCGGAACTGCATTCTGATAGGCTTTTCTGCCTCTGTTCTTGCATCAATTGGAGACCTTTTCCCACAATCATCTGGCATGATCTTTTAAAAATGTTACATGAATCTGAGCCTGTTACTCTTCTGCTTTGAAAGTGTTTAATGACTTGCCATTGGCCTGAGGATGAAGTTCTTCCTTGCTTACCAGGGCTAACAGGAAACTTCAAAAATAGGGCTGGGGCTCTCTCTCTCTCTCTCTCCATGCTATACTCTTGCCACTCAACCCCTCCCATACTGTGTACCAGCTTTGTACACGACAATTCCTTCTGCCTGGAATATTCTCATTTTGGTCTTTTCCTCTTCTTCCCCAGTGTCCCTCACCCCTCCTGCCTGGTTAACTCCAAGTCAGCTTTCTGGTTTTAATGTAACCATCTCTTCTGGAAGGCCACGTCTCCTTTCTGAGAGGTTTTTGTGCTCTTTGATTCAGTTTTAGATGAGATTAAATTAGACTTTCTTGCCATTTCCTCTGCCTTGCACCCCATATTTCCCTAGTTTTAACATTCATCATATTTTTCACTGCTTAATAATTTTCTCCACTTCCAAAATAGACTGTGAACTCTATGACGGCCGTTGACTGTTTTCTCTGGCTCCTATGCCTGAGTACCCAATGCAATGCTTGTTGCTTACTGACCCTAAATAAATACTTGCTGGATATGAAGGATAAACTATTCTTACTGGTTCAGTTATTCACCTATCAATATATACCGAGTGCCTAATATGTGCTAGGTACTGCCCTAAGGCTGGGTCTACAAAGGTAAGTAAGACTGACGTGGAACTTAATGTTAGTTTTCATCGTAGCCTAACCTGTATTTTGGGTAATTAGTTAAGCGACTCCATCTCTGCCACTGCGACTACTTCTTTCATGTGCCCATAGTGCCAGGCATAGGGTGGCTGAAGACAAAGATTGGCTAACATCAATGGGCTGAATCATTCTGTCCACTAAGTTGTTCAGTGCTTCCTCGGTGGTGGATGCCTTCTGGTAGGCAATTACGTGTGATGTGAAAATTTTCATATGTCCATCCACATGCCTCTGCCTAAGATCTTGTCTCTGACCTTTCAGTCTATTTTCTTCCATGCCCTTGATGAGCAGGCCAAGCAATTTGCTGCCACCCAGGAGTCAATATATATTCTCATTCTGAGCCACTTCCTCCATGCAAAGTGGGTAGCAAATACACTGCTCACAGATTCTCTCATCAGGAAAAATTTCCCTTGACACTGTCATTCAAGGTCACCCCTAACTATGACTGTAGTCCCACCACTATCTAGTTTTGTCTTCTACCCACATACCTAGACAACTGAACTGAAAACCAACCTCTAAATTTTTTTTTCTCACTCAGCTGGTAGTAGAAAACCCCCACAGAGCCAGAGATGTGAGCTGAGGCAGAAGCAACTGTGGTAGGTGCAACTGTGGTGGGTGACATGGGGGTACAGGTTACTTCCTTATGTAGATTACTCTTGTTCATGCTTAATCCCAGATGTACCTTTTCCGTCTCACGACGGGTTGCTGCTGGGTTCACGCCTATTTATGACTTGGTGGATCTAACAGAACCCAGCTTGTGATGGGCATTTTTCTTTTTTAATTTGCTGAAGGAAGGTTTATCGACTACCAAGAATTGACAACATTTTCTGTAGGGTAATCAGATGGGTCATCATATGGTATGTGACATTCTTCCAGATGAATGGGAAGATACTATCGGTAATGCTATTGATTGCCCAGATAGAGATTATATTTCGGCACCAGCAAGACAGGAGGACAGACCTGTTTCTTAGACTTGCTCACTTTTCCAGACAGACATTTAACGCCTTCTCTTCTCAGAGAGTATTTAGCACACGCTCTGTCTTGTGTATCACATTAATTGCTTTGAGATCTCTCTGCCACGGAGTGCAGCCTGGTGTAAGCATTTTGCTGCATTGGTCTAACCTCCTCAGGACCTCTCTTGACCACTAATTTGGTTTCCCACGTTTCCAGGTCCATAGTCTTTCGACTTGTAACCTCCAGACTGGCAAGCTCCATCATCTCCATCGATGAGGAGAAAGTAGGTCCCAGCTTCCTTTTCCAGGTGGACCTTGATGTTGAGGGACTGCTCATACGGCAGTTTCTGGCCCTCGGTCTCAGTCCTGACCTGGTACAGCTGCTCCTCCAGGGCCCCGATCTGAGGCTGGATCCGGGCGAGCTGAGCACAGTAGCTGCCCTTGGCGTAACAGGCGCTTTCTGACACTTACTGTGCTGGGGTGGGGTGGGTGGGGAGATAAGCTCTTCAAGACTCTGGGACCCACCACTTCAGTAAATACTTTAGAGGTCAGGGGCATGTTGGAACATTCTTTTCAAGGGATGTCATTTTTTGTTCTGTCTTCCCTTACAATACATCGATTTTCAAGCTCGTTGTCATTAATGCCCTGCTAAGGAAACTTTTAAGGTATTTTTTTTGTCTAACAACTTCCCCATAATGGAATATTAACAGTACAGGTATACTGTATATTTGTTGAGGTTACTGTGGCCTTTGGAGGACCACAAACCATTGTATTGTATACATTTTTTGCCCCCTTAGAACCACCTTTTGCCCCCATTACGATGACATCACCCCCAGTCATAATGCACACCCTACTGCAAAGAAGGAAGTACAGTATCTGGCTGGTCCCTTTGGCTTCTGGTGACGATACATCCCACAGCTCCGAGCACTGACCCAGCACGTCAAGCGTGTGATGTGGAAGACGGCCACATTTGAGTTGGGCCTTTGGCAGAAAAGGGGTTTGCATCGCAGGTCCAGACTGTGATGTAAGCTGTATTGCTGCTTGGGCAATACAATCTGTCTTTCTTTATGGATTTGGAGCTGTCAGTGATGGCAAAAGATGCAGTGTGGAGATGGTGGCGAGCCCAAGGGAGACAGTCACAAATTTGAGGGAGTGCTCTCAGGGCTCACACGTGAGAGCGAGGGCCTCCTTAATGGGTGCACACTAGGGGCCTCTCTTGCCTCGTCATAATCCTGTCCCAGGGGTCAAGTTCTCTTGACTGCTCCTCTGACCTTGTTGGCTGTAGGGTAACTCTGGTTACTCCTATGTTTTTTTTTGTTTTTGTTTTTGTTTTTTTTTTTTGTGGTACGCGGGCCTCTCACTGCTGTGGCCTCTCCCGTTGCGGAGCACAGGCTCCGGACGCGCAGGCTCAGCGGCCATGGCTCACGGGCCCAGCCGCTCCACGGCACGTGGGATCTTCCCAGACCGGGGCACGAACCCGCGTCCGCTGCATCGGCAGGCGGACTCCCAACCACTGCGCCACCAGGGAAGCCCCTACTCCTATGTTTTATTCTAGAAGCTTTATAGATTTTACATGTAGGGACGTCTAGGATCCATTCTGAGTTAATATGTACTTATGGAGGTTAGTCTCCAGATGAATTGAGATTGATAGATTTCCAGCCTTTCCTAGACTCTTTTTTCCTAATCCTCTCATGCCTTCTTCATGAAATTAAATATTGAGAAATAGGGTTTTTATGCTTTTTTGGGGGGGGGATAAAAGGAAAGTTTTGGAGCATCACAAATTGAGATTAAGATTATATGATTATATCTAAGATTTTGTTTTGCTCTCCCCACATTGGGGGCCATATCACCCCATCGAGAACACAAAACCCCAATGACCCTTATATGGGTGTATTCTTATAGGGGTCTTCCTCGTTTTTTTAAAGCTTACATTTTCTTTTTATTTATTTATTTAGGCCATACTGCACGGCATGCGGGATCTTAGTCCCCCCCACCAGGGATTGAACCCAGGCCCCCAGCAGTGGAAGTGTGGAGTTATAGGTGTCTTCTTTTGCTTAGACAATATGTATTTAGTATGCCAACTTCAGATCTGTAATATGGACCAACTTTAGAACACCAAGAGACCTCGTCATCAACATAACCGTCACTTCAGTGATGTCTAGCCAAAGATTGTCTAAATGTCCTCAGCACTGTTCACAAGTGCTGAACTAGTGAACTAATGTCCAGCAAATATCAATATATGCTTTATCAGCACTTCCTTTCTCTGGTTTACAGAGCTGTCCATCCACTTATTCATCTACTCCTTCAATATCTGAGTGCTTCTTACGTGGTAGGCACTGGGTCTGCAGCAGTGAGGTAAAGTCTCTACCTTCTCAGAGTTTACAATCTAGTTCACCTTGTTCCTTCCTCTCCCTTTTCTCCTAGATATCGATTCCAAACATTATTGGTGCTGTGGTCACAATCTTGAGGTTGCAAAAATTCCTTTGGAAATGGCTGGGCTAGACATTTTCCTGATCACTTTCAGATGATTTAGCCACAGAAGAATTCCATAAATTTACCGAAGAAATATGCTGTGGTGGAAAAAGTAGGTATTGGTTTTAGAAGCCAGGTGGCTACGGTCTTTATCCTGACGTTCTCACTCATTGTGAGAGAGTGTATTAAAAACACCTCCGTGTGAGATTTAAACAGAAAAAGACTTAAGAAAAAACTTCCTACAGTTCTGTGTTAATGACAACGGTGTGTTTCAAAAAACACTGTCTCGGAGACAGAAGAATTATTTCTAGTTTCCTATTTTAATCACAGGAAACTATGCGACTTTCATTAGGTCCCTTCTCCCTTTGAATCTTTCCTCACCTGAAACACCAAGATTACGCCAAAGGTCTCCCGAGCTTTAAAGTAGAAATCAGCTCCGATACAGGGAACCTGTTAGTCTTTTTCAACTAATTGTAAAAACTACCTGTGCGTTTTAAAGTTTTACCTGAGCATGTATGGATATTACAAGACCATTAACCCAGCTTTTAAAAATGTGAATAATGTTGTTTTTTCACAACTGAAGTCAGACCAGCAAGCCTAAGAGAGGGAAGGTAATTTCAGAAAATCAAAGGGTGGATGACAGGCCCAAATAAATTCTGGTTTCATTCTTGCTTTGGAGATCACCCAGCAGGTAACTGATTGATTCCTCACCTTATTCAGGCTAGCACGACCCAACCCTCCCCAATTAGCACCCAGCTCTGCCCGCCCAGCTCCGCCCAACAGCTGGATCTGTTTGCAGGTCCCGGTGGCAGCTCCGCCTCCATCCCCTTAAAGCACCCGCCCAGGCCCGCTGCACGTGGCGCCGCGGGCGGAGCTGGGAAACTCCGGAGACGTGACGTAGCGGCAATCTGCGGCTGCGGATTGGAGGGCAGGGGAAGGAGGGGTGGGCCGCATTGCCGGAAGTGACGCATGCCGGAAGCTGCTTTCTGCCGAGAAACTGGGGCCGAGGGACTGGAGGTTAGGTCGTGGTGGTCCGAGCCCGGTTTCCACGTCTCCGCCCAGTTCACGGTGGCTTCACGCCTCACGGTTTTTTGTTTTGTTTTGTTTTGTTTCTCTGCAACGTGAGTGGCGTTGCCTCGCAGTGATTTCCGTGGGCGTCGCTAAAGAAGGACCTGGGAGGAGAGGAAGCCGCTGCCAACTGGCCAAGCTCCAGAAGGCGTGGAAGTACCTCCGCGTTTCCCGTTTTAACTCGGCGTGAGCAGCGCGCTCTTCCCGGGCATCGGTGGTCCCGGCACGTTGTGGGTGGTATTCATTGCCCAGACGCTCCGTGTAATCAGGAGAGAGAAAAACCACCGTTTTCCAGCATTTCTCGTGGAGGAGGAGAACTAAGCGATAGGAAAATGTCTATTTTCCCTAAAATATCTTTGAGACTTGAGGTTGAAAACTATCTGAAAGCGGGCTTTATGAATGAGGAGGTAGGTCAGATAAACACGTTAGATGCTATTTGCAAAAATTCAAATATTTACACGCTCTAGAGAAATAGAAAAATAATCTAAAAGGCAATCAAATGTGTACAGCAGTTGTTTCTTAGTATTCGTCTTTCCGAATGTAAAATATAATAATATCTTTCTGCAGGTATTTAATGTATGCTGTCCGAGCTAAGAGGTGTATGTTTTAACATTTAGGAATGGGAAAGGAGGGAGGGGGAAAAAGCGGTTGTGTGTCTGGCGGCAAGAATGCACTGAAGGGATTACAAGGGGCAAGACAAGATACCCGTCTCCGAGAATTTAAGTCCTGTAGAGAAGAAACGCCTGTACTCTTAGAGCGCCTGCCCTGGCGCTCAGGTGGAAGGTTTACTATCGTTCAGTTGAATCAGCTATACATATACATATGCTCCCATGTGTCTTCCCTCTTGCGTCTCCCTCCCTCCCACTCTCCCCATCCCACCCCTCCAGGCTGTCCCAAAGCCCCGAGCTAAAATCCCTGTGCCTTGCGGCTGCTTCCCCCTCAGTGAGTGCTTCTTAACTGCCACCAGTTGTGCTAGATGAACTGCAGACCTTTACATCTTAATCTAAGCAGTCTTTTTTTGGTAGAGATTTCTTCCCCAATTTTTATAGGTGAGAGAACTGAGGGTCCAAAGAGCGACGTTAAGTGAATCAAATTGACACCGCTGTCATGTAACAGTGTTGAAATGTGAAGGTAAAGAGCTCAGGTCCAATGGGAAAAGGAATGGATTTGGGACCCCAAGCTCCTGGTTTGCATCCCAGTGCTTTGAGTGAGTTACTTCACATCCCTTAACCTCTCTTTCCTTTTCTGTGAAATTTGAGGACGGTTAACAGTACTAAAATTTCAAGGTTGTTGTTTTAACGTATTAATCCTAAGTGCAAGCACCTGGCATCGTTTTGGCGCCTAATGGGTCCTCCACAAATGTTCCTTCTGTGTGCTGCTGGCAGTGCCGAGCCCCAGAAGTCCTCAGTGAATGTTGATCGTCTTTGATTGCCAAGCCTGTGCTCTCTCCACCTTACCATCCCGCCTGTAGGCAATTTTGTATTTTCCAAATCTTTGGTTTTCTATTCGAAGTGAAGCCGCATAAATGTTACTCGTTTTCAAAGATTTTGGTGAAGCCATGACTTCCAGGTTTGATTTCTACATTTTATTTCCAAAGGTTATGTTAAGGGGCAAGACAGTACGGAAAGAGAAAATACCTTCTTGATTTCAAAGAACTTAAAGTATAAGGAGCGTATTAAGAGAAATAGAGGCAGTCAGCAGTTTTTGTTCCCAGCAGTTTTTAAAATGGTTAACATTGTTTTATGAAAAAAGATTCAAATGCCTGTCTTTGACACCACTTCTGCCGCAAACCCACTAACTATACGATTTTACAAAAAGAAAACCCATCCCTTTGTAAAAAGTATCAAAGGTAATGGAATATTCAGTTAAAAAAAACAAACCTTGAGAGAGTACGAATATTTTTAGGCTAGTGGATTATTAGGCTGGCAAGTGGTTTATGAAGATTCTGTGAGGCTGGGTATAGTCAAAGATGACCCAAAAAAGGGGAAATACTTGTCTCAAAAGCTTTAGTTAATTACAAGGAAACTCGGTCGTTAGAGTCTTTATAACTTTATTTCTGACAGGTATCTTGCTACCTGTCTTTTTTTGGACAATATCTATCTTTTACATTTAATAATACTATGTTAAGCTGATGTTATGGGGGCTCTTTGGGTGACGGTATCAGTGTTACTTACTCTTCAAGTTTTGGTGTTTTAAAACGTTACTAACCAATTCGCTCTAGGATACGGGGTTAGCAAGGAACTAATTCTACAGAAGTGATGTAACAGTTAATGTTTTTAGAAATAAGTAGAATGAAATCCTGAATTTATATGAATAAATGTAGCAGATATGTTAATTATGCTTTTTGGCTGTGTTGGGTCTTTGTTCCTGCGTGCAGGCTTTCTCTAGTTGCCGCGAGCGGGGCTGCTCTTTGCTGCGGTGCGCGGGCTTCTCCTTGCGGTGGCTTCTCTTGTTGCAGAGCACGGGCTCTAGGCGCGTGGGCTTCAGTAGTGTGGCTCGCGGGCTCTAGAGCGCAGGCTCAGTAGTTATGGCGCACGGGCCTAGTTGCTCCGTAGCACGTGGGATCTTTCCGGACCAGGGCTCGAACCCAGGCTCGAACCCGTGTCCCCTGCATTGGCAGGCAGATTCTTAGCCACTGCACCACCAGGGAAGCCGGAGGCAGCGTTTTCTAAGCCCTTTTTGTCTGGTGTTTCACTATGTGTTTATTAGCATAACCCTGTGAAATATCGCGATTCCCGTAGTGTTATTAACACATAAACAATGCAGAAAAGTGAAATGGAACCGAATAATTGCCGAATGTTTCATTAGTTGGAACAAATGTATAGACGTATATCTTGCTTAATATTTTTAGTTTGTATAATGAAACTGAAACATTGTTCTTTTCTTCTTTTCAGGTTGTATCTGTTTTAGGTAAAGAAGAAGCAGAAAGGAAGTTTGAAACTCTGTTACATAAGTTGTCCCACCCTCCATCATTCACTACTGTCAGAGTAAATACGCATCTAGCCTCAGTACAACATGTGAAAAGTCTGTTATTTGATGAGCTACAGAAGGTTCGTGCACATTTTTGTCATTATGTACAGAATTAGATTTCTACAATCTGTGTCATGTCACTCCTCACTAACATCATGCGAACGATATACTATTACAAGTTTACAAATAAGGAAATTGAGGATCACGAACGTTGTTCAAGGTTATGTAGCGAGTGCTCATGCTAGAGCTTGAACCTAGTATTTCTGATTCTGAATTAATTTAGTGACTGGATAGGTCACTCGACCCCTCTGGGCCTCCGTTGCTTCGTCATTAAAATACATAAGCGGTCCATTCTAACCCTAAAAGTCTGTGATATTGTAATAAGCAGCGTATAACGACCATGAGGGCAGATCACGTAGCCAAGGTGAGCCCAGAGGTAAGGAGGTGCCTACTGATTACCTGTAGGATTATATTTTTTATTTTAATATAATTTAATTAAATATAATAAAAGGAGGAAAATAATGTAAAGATATGTTTTAAAGATAACACAGATTTTTTTTTGTTCAAGCAATAAAATAGTTTTGGCATAATACTAATTTTCTGTAAGTGAAAACAGTATTATAAAATGGCATTTTTAAAGTTCCATGCTTCCTCTGCATCGGCAGACGGACTCCCAACCACTGAGCCACCAGGGAAACCCCAAAAGCTGTACATTTTATAAGTGAAATAAGTCAGATAGTGAAAGACAAATACTGCATGATATCACTTATATGTGGAATGTAAAAAATACAACTAACTAGTGAATATAACAAAAAAGAAGCAGACTCACAGATACAGAGAACAAACAAGTGGTTACCAGTGGGGAGGGAGGGGGAGGGGCAGTATAGGGGTGGGAGTGGGAGGGACAAACTATTGGGTGTAGGACAGGCTTAAGGATGTGTTGTACAACATGGGAAATACAGCCAATATTTTGTAGTAACTGTAAATGAAAGTAACCTTTGAAAATTGTATTAAAAATTTTTTTAAACCAGAAAGAAAACCCCAGAGCTGTGCATTTTGTGTTTCATACACTGTGTACTGAAACTTGCCTCCAAAGAAATGTAAGATGGAGGAAAACAGGTGCTTGGAGGGGGTACTTCAAGTTGTATTTTGTAGTTATTAAATCTCTTCTAACAAATAACCATGATGGGTGTCAGCAGACCTATTTCTACGTAATTGCCTAAATGAAAAGGAAGAGGTAAGCATGCTTAAAAGACTTGGATTTGTATATCACAGGCTGTGTTATCAGTTTACTCTGGATATAACTTACAGATATTTTCAGAGAATTTTCACTGGTATTGATTCTTTTTTTAAAATTTTATTGATGTATTGTTGATTTACAGGGTTGTGTTAATTTCTGCTGTACAGCAAAGTGACTCAGTTATGCATATAAATATTCTTTTTTTTTTGGTACGGGGGCCTTTCACTGTTGTGGCCTCTCCCGTTGTGGAGCACAGGCTCCAGACGTGCAGGCTCAGCGGCCATGGCTCACGGGCCCAGCTGCTCTGCGGCATGTGGGATCTTCCCGGACCAGGGCACGAACCCATGTCCCCTGCATTGGCAGGCGGACTCTAAGACACTGCGCCACCAGGGAAGCCCTAAATATTCTTTTTCATATTCTTTTCCATTATGGTTTATTATAGGATATTGAATATAGTTCCCTGTGCTGTACAAATAGGACCTTGTTGTTTGATTCATTTATTTTTTGTCTTTAGTCTCATTACATTTATGGAATGTTTATCGTACTCTCTTTAAGAACGATTCTATGAACTTCCAGTTGTGAGGAGATGACCAGGTTATAAGAAGAACCAGCTACGATTTCTGGCTGTATGAGAACAAAACTTAGTATAATAATTTTAAATAAGACTTGGAGAAAGGTTAATCTGATTTTTAATAAGAGCGGTAATTTTATTGAGAGTAATGGCATTAGTCATAAAATAGAAGCAGTTCCTCTAAGAAACTAAGATTATTACTTTTATGTAGTCGTGCATGTAGGTTTTCAGTATGCAGGAAACCGTTCTGAGGCCCATAAGGTGTCCATAAGTCAGGCAGATCCAGATTGTTTTCTTTTCTAGGAAATTATTCCTACAGCTTAGATAATCTAGGATCCCACTGTGATGGGAATAGAAGATCTCAGGGGTTGTATCTAAGAGCAGGCAGACGAAATCGCTCCAGGCTTTTGAGTCCCTTTCCTTGAAGGTTAAGATAAGACTGAGGAGGTTGGGTCGTGGGCACTAGGTAAGTATCTGGTGGTTTGAGCAGTGCCTGTTGGCAGCAGGAAAGGAGATTCGCAGGAGGTTTTAGATTGTACATCTCCTTTCTTTTGCCATGTCCCAAGCTCGTGTGTGTCCTAAAGACATATCCTGAACGGTATATGAGTGGGTGCTTTGTCTCCAAATATCTCTGTGTCCCATATTGAAATTTAATCATTTAGAATTTCATTTGACTGGTGAGGGATGTGGAGAAACTGGGACCTTTATACGTTGCAGGTGGGAAAGTCCAGTGGTTTGGCTTCTTTGGAAGACAGTTTGGTGGTCTCTTAAAAAGTTAAACATAAATTTACTGTACAACCCAGCAGTTCCACTCCTAGGTGTCTCCCCAAGAGACATGAAAACATACGTGCATGCAAAGGCTTGGGCATGAACGTTAATAGCAGCATTGTTCATAATAACCAAAAGGGAGGAGCTGTGCAAAGGTCCATCGACTGGCGAATAGAAACACACAACGTGGTATGTTCACACAGGGGAACAGTACAGCAATGAAAGTGGTGAACTGATCGTGCTGCCACTTGGGTGAACCTCAAAAACACTATAGTGAGTGAGAGAAGCCACACACAAGACGGTATGATCCTGTTTATATGAGATGTCTCGAAAAGGCAGATTTCTAGAGAAAGAAAGTAGGTTAGTGGTTGCTGGGGTTGGAGCTGGGAACAGGCACTGGCTGCAGATGGACACGAGGGATCATAGTGTGTTGATGGACAGGATCTGAAATTGGATTCTAGTGATGGTCACACAATTCTGTAAATTTACTGAAAATCATTGAATTGTGCATTTAAAATGGGTACATTTTATGGTATGTAAATTAACCTCACTAAGGCTGTTTTAAAAAGGGCATGGGGTAGAAACAAACAGAAGAACAAGCAGGTGATATGCTTGGTTTAAGAAAACGTTTGTGGTGTTTTATGGAAGTTACAGACGTGTGGTTTTATAAAAGTTTTATTTCTGTATCATTTTAATATCTGGTAAAAAGGGAGAGAAGGGAAACCTTGGCCTGAGGAGGATTGACCTCTATGTAGACTATTTCAATAGTATAAAGAAATAGTACTTCCAAAGCAAAACAAAAACAAAGGGCAAAATTCATTCTCTTCTCCTTGGAAGGCTCCATAGTCTGGATGCTGTAAGGTATCAAACTGAGAGAACAGGAGGGAGAGAGGGAAAAAAAAAAGGGAGAGAGGTTTGTCTGAATGAATTTGCCCTTAAGGTTTCTTACTATTCTGTTGGATAGGGTTAGTTCACAGTATCCTTTGCCTGGAGGAAGCAGAAGGCGGAAGAGCTGGTCAGATTTCTAGAATCTGAAGAATTTTTTTTCTCTTTCCTTATCAACTTAGAAATAGGTTGATTTTGGGAGTTTTCTGTAGGTAATGTATGGATACTACAAGGCAATGCAAATACCTCTTACGGTCACTGCTCTTTCGTGTATTATGTGAAATGAATGAGTTGATAATCCCTAGCCTACATGGCAGAGACTTGTTCTCCAGTATTTGCGTGCTGCCCTCCGATAGGGTACACAGCCCTTGCTGTCCAGTCCACTGTTCCGCGTGGAGTGCCCCGTTGTCTTCCGCCTGCAGCGGTGGTGTGCTGGTACATACTGCACAGCGCACTTTCTGGGAAAAATAATGCTGGTGTGTGGTGGTTGCTGAGTTTTGTGGTGTAAACGCTCCCACTCTGGTCGATTTCAAGCTACTAGCATGACCATGGAGTCGGGAAGAGCTGCACAGAGTTGGCTCCCATGAGACTGGGAGTTGGCCCCAGCACCTATGCCACTGGCCCTGCACTTATTTCCAGTCTGAAGGCCAAGTATGGTAGAGGATACTGAAAATCCTGAGCCTTTGCCAGGAAGCATCGTCCAACTGACATGGCATCCAGTGTTGATAATATATAATAAATAGCATTTAGTAATCTCAGTCTTTAATGTCCTATTCATGCAATCCTGTATTGGATACGTGTTTGCAGAGTAAGTCACGTAAGGTCAACAATGGTTCGTGTTTACAAAGTCAAAAACAGTAAGCAAAATTGAGCCTTTTACTTGTAAAGAAGTTAAGATACTTGAGAATCAAATTATAGAGAAAACGTTGTTGTTTTGAAGTCTTTGATTTTTTTATAGTATCCCATGGAATAAAGTGAAAATACCCTAAATCAAGCTCATTACCGTGCTCTGCTAGGTATTGACACTGAAAAGCTCTGTAACTTGAAATTTAACCAATATACTGATTGCTTTGTAATCCTGTGTGTTTATTTTTAACAGCAGTTTAATGGATTAAGTTTTCCTATTCTTCAGCATCCAGACCTTCAGGATGTCTTACTTATTCCTGTTATTGGACCTAGGTTTGTAACTATTTCATTTTCAAATTGTATTCTTCTAAATAAAAATGTCACAGGTTCTTTTTTACTGTTTAGGGACAGTACTAAGCTTCTCCATTATTAAGATAGGAATTCACAAACTTGATAAATGCTGACTCTATAGTCTTTCATGGAAAATATTACAGAAGAACACGGAGTTGAGACCCAGTCTCAAGATACCTTGAGACTAATGCATTGTACTTGCGTTTAGTGCAGTGATTGATTTTTTTTTCTGTGTTATATCATGTTTTCTTTTCTTTTTAAACATCTTTGTTGGAGTATAATTGCTTTACAATGTTGTGCTAGTTTCTGCTGTGCAGTGATTGATTTTTTTCCATTCTGTAAGAAAATTACTTTTACGTTTGTTTACTTGTATATCTTGATTCCACTTCTCAATTAAAACTTTATTGAGCTCCAACAAAAATACAAAGCAACGTTTCCTACTTTAATAATTGATACGTTTGTAAAATTTTATTAATTCACAGTTATGTTAAATTACTGTGTTTGTTCTCTGAGTAGAACAGACACTATGTGTTTGGAGGGATGTGTTTAAAATTTGAAAAAATCGGCTTTCATATTATAATGGGAGTTGTATTGAAAATCCCTAATTGTGCTAAAAATTTTTTAATACCCCTAAGACTTATAATAAACATAAAAATGCTCATTTTGTTAAAGCTTTAAAGTAATTTAGTGGTCAACAGTAGAGCAGTGGTTTTTGGTTTATCCACGCAGTGGAATATTATATGGCCTTTATTATTTTTTTTATATGGCCTTTAATGTGGGAGAATTATATGTACAAATAAAAGGTGATGTTCTCAATAAATTAAATACCAAAAGCATGTTGCTTTGTGTAGGAATGTAAGAAATCACATTTCTTTTGCAATTAAAAAACACACACAACTACAGATTTATATATATTTATTTATATACGGAAAAAAGTCTGGAGGGTATAACATACCCAACTGTTGACAAGGATTAACTCTGAGGAAGTTGGATTGGGAGAAACTGGGTAAGAGGAGATTTTCACTTGTAACATTTCTGTCTTTTTTTTTTTTTTTTTTAACCATAAGCACGTATTACTTCTGCAATTAAAAAAATTGATTTTGTAAACTCCCCGTTTTTTTTTTGGCTGTGTCCGGTCTTAGTTGCGGCACGCAGGATCTTTTCGTTGCAGCGCAGGGGCTTCTCTGTAGTTGTGGTGCGTGGGCTCTGTAGTTTGCAGCATGCGGGCTCTCGTTGAGGTGTGCGAGCTCCGTAGTTGTGGCGCGTGGGCTTAGTTGCCCTGCGGCATGTGGGATCTTAGTTCCCCACCCAGGGATTGAAACTGCGTCCCCTGCGTTGGAGGGTGGATTCTTTACCACTGGACCACCGGGCAAGTCCCGAATTTGTAAACTCCTTCTTCTAGCTCTTTGTTAAGGGGGAATTTGCATTAGTGAAATGCAGAGATCTTAATTAAGTGTATATTTGCTGAATTTGGTAAATTCATACAACTGTGTAGTCAAGACTCACCCCCATCAGGGTATACACCATTTCCATCACCCAGAAAATTCTCTGCATTCTGCCCCCCTACCAGGAAACCACTGTTCTGATTTCTTTCATCTCCTAGTTTTAAACCAATTAGTTCCTACAGTTGATCACAGTCACAGGTCTTCTGAGACCTGTGATTCATTTCCGAATGTACTGTGGACTCCATAGTCTTCCATAACCCTATATAACATCATTTCATTCTTTTTACTGGCAGCGTAATAACCCTTTCATCTGTCCTTTGTCGTGAGCTAAACTACTCATTAAAACATTAGTGGGGCTGCCCTGGTGGCGCATGGTTAAGAATCCCCCTGCCAATGCAGGGGACACGGGTTCAAGCCCTGGTCCGGGAAGATCCCACATGCCGCAGAGCAGCTAAGCCTGTGCGCCACAGCTACTGAAGCCCATGCCCCTAGATCCCGTGCGCCACAACAAGAGAAGCCCGAGCACTGCAACAAAGAGTAGCTCCCGTTCACTGCAACTAAAGAAAGCCCGCGCGCAGCAACGAAGACCAAAAACGCAGCCGAAAGTGAATAAGGAGTTAAGAAAAGTTAAAGCACTAGTGAACTATAAAGCACAAACGGTGAGTTACTACAGGAAAGCACTAAGAAATCTTTTAGGATTGTGGATTCATATACCTACCTTTCGTTTCTAAAAGGAGAAGTTCGGCTCTTTTTTGTCTTTTAAACTCATCATCACTTTTATTAGGTATCTTTTGACTTTCCACTATGAAAATTGAAGAAATTCTTATGCTTAAATTTGCCCTAAAACCTCCACCAACCAATTTTTATTTACTGTTTTTTAACAATGTAAAGCTTTGTAACATTTTTATTCTACAAGCATAATTCAACTGAATGCAGTGCTTGCTTGTAGCCCTGTTGGTAGTTTATTACTGAGTTCTTTATCTTAATTGATCTCTTGGTTGATGGAATAGCGTCATGTAGCAGGTCTCCAGCACCTGCTTCCCTTCCCCCAAGTATGTCTCTTGTACGCTCTGTTTCCTTTCTCGCTTGAGAATTGCTTGTTGCCTTTATATTTAAACAACAACTTATAGGCTGATTATAGTCATTTCAAGTCGCATGTTATTTCCCTCAGCCCTTTGTAGACACTGCTTCTACAATCTTAGGGCCTCACGTGTTGCTATGAAGAAATCTGAGGCCAAAAAATATTTTCCCCCTTGCAACAGAATCTTGATTTTTCACTTGGAGATCTATGGGATTCTTAGGCACAGGACTTCAGAAACTTCACTGGGGTATACCTTAAATAATAATATAATAATAATTGTTATTAATATTTATAATAATAATAATTATTATTATTCTCCTTAGTTTTCATTGAAATGCAATGTAATTTTTAAATTACAAGTCTTGTAGTTCTTTGAATATTTTTCTGCTACATATTCCTGCCCGCTCTGTTAGGAGGACACTGGTAGTCTATGTGTTGGTTTTCCAGGACGGATGCTCCCTGTGTTGGGACACCCCCAGACAGCCCAGGGTCTTGTGATGGGCTGGAGGGACTCACAGGACTCAGCATCTAGTCAGGCTCATGGTGGAGATTTATTACATGAAAGGGGTACAAAAGCAGAATCAGCAGAGGGAAAAGGCGTGCGGGGTAAAGTCTGGAGGAAACCAGGTGCAAGCTTCCGGGCGTCTCTCCCCATGGAGCTACCAGGACAGGCTTCATCCTTCCAGCAGTCAGTTGTGACATGTTTAGAATCATTGTCTATGAGAGGAGCCCATTAGAGACCCAGCACCCAAGGTTTTAGTTGGGTGCTGGTCATCTGGGTGCCCTCTGCCTGGCATGTGATGAAATTCCAGGCTCCCAAAAGGAAAGCAGGTGTTCAGCATAACCACACAGCTCGGACGAACAGTTTAGGAACAGCAATTCACTCTTAAGAGGTGGTTTTATGTCAGTGCTGGGAACTGTCGGCCAGTCAAAGTTCCAGATGCTGCCGAGGGCCAACCTTCCAAGAGGCCTTTCTAAGAATAGCTGTCGCAGGCCTGTTAACGTTGACTCTTTAATTTCAGAGGGTTTACTATCCTTTACTTGCTGAGCTGGGCTAGTTCACTTTTGTTCTTTATTTTTTTAATCTTGTTGTTGTTATTATATCCCTTTTTTAAGGTTCTTTTTAGTTTCTTTGAAACTATACAGAGGTTATTTGAAATTCTGCCCTTTTTTGGTCTGTACATTTTGTACTGCCTTTTGTTTATTACAACTTTGTTTACTACTACGGACGTCCCTCGGTATCCATGGGAGATTGGTTCCAGGATACCCCGCTCCCCCCCAACATACCGATAATCACAGATGCTCAAGTCTCATATAAAATGGTGTAATGTTTGCATATAACTCATGCACATCCTTCAGTATGCTTTAAATCATTTCTAGATTACTTACAATACTTAATACTATGTAAGTAGTTGCCAGTGCACAGCAAATTCAAGTTTTGCTTTTAGGAATTTTCTGGAATTAAAAAAAAATGTTTTTTCGTCTGCGGTTGGTTGAATCCATGGGTGCAGAACCTGAGGGTAGACAGGGCCATCTGTATCTACACATAGTTCCCAGTTTGAATGAATCCTTGAATGAAAACTTTCACATAGATTCACCTAGTTTGCACTTCGGGTCAAGTGTATACCTAGACAACTCATCAGATGTGTGTTTCAGAAATACTTTCACCAGGTCTTTCCTAGTGGCACAACTCTAGTCCTGGTGAGCTGAGCTGAAGAAGACTAAGACTCTGTGAGGGGGTCCAGCTCATAGCTTTTTTGTTGGGGGCTTTAATTTTTGTTTACACTTAGTGAACTCGGGGGAGGAGTGACAGAGTTGGTTGCGCTTTCCCTTCTCTTCCCTTAGCTACTTCTAGGCAGTTTGTCCAGTTTTGGTACAGAAAACACAGATTGTCTGCTTGTGCCAATTTTGCCAGTCCAGTCCTCTGTCATCTTTATCTGCAGGGCACAGGACACTGACAAGACGTTCCCAGATTCTCCTTTTTTCTGTCTGACCCGCTGGTCCTGGCTCTAAGCAGTAAATATTTGTTTAGGCACCCAGAAGCCTTTCCTTTTCAGAAGCATTCATACCCTGTTGAGGAACTAGGTTTGATCCAAATTTTACTGTGTTAGCTAATTATTCTTAATCATTTGGGTAATAGCTGTTTCTTAGTTTTCTTGCAAATGGAATTTTCTTTCAGGTTTTTCTTTCCCCATTTCTGTGGGCTTTAGAAAAAGGAATATATTTATACTTTTACTCTTTGACTAATCTTTTACTAGAAGCTCAACATCATCCAGTTATTTAAGGTATCAAAACATAGGTTAAACTATTTATAGGCAGTAAACAATTGAAAAAGTAATTTCTCACCATAAAATTCAGGTTCCCTCATTTAATTTAACATGCTATTTAATTTACTGATCAAATATATTTTAATGTTAGGAAGGTTTTATCACTGGTAATTAGATTGAACGTAAGGTTGTAATGCTGATTTTGATGGTATCAGTGTCAACTTTATTGAAAAAGTTAGAGAAAATTGAATGCCAGGCTTTTCTTCATACAAGAGTATTTTTTATTTTTTTATCAAATTATAGTTGATTTACAGTGTGTGGTTAGTTTCAGGTGTACAGCAAAGTGACTCAGTTAAATATTCCTTTTCAGATTCTTTTCCCTTATAAGCTGTTACAAAATATTGAGTATAGTTCCCTGTGCTATACAGTAGGCCCTTGTTGGTTGTCTGTTTTATATATCGTAGTGTGTATATGTTAATCCCAAACTCCTAATTCATTCCCCCCAACTCCCAATACAAGAGTATTTTTTAAAAATTTTTATTGGAGTATAGTTGATTTACAATGTTGTGTTAGTTTCTGCTGTACAGCAAAGTGAATCAGGTATACATCTACATATGTCCACTCTTTTTTAGATTCTTTTCCCATATAGGTCATAGAGCAGTGAGTAGAGTTCCCTGTGTATACAGTAGGTCCTTATTAGTTATCTGTTTTATATATAGTAGTGTGTGTATGTCAATCCCAATCTCCCAATTTATCGTTCGTCTCCCCCCATGACCATAACTTTGTTTTCTACATTGATACAAGAGTATTTTTTTAATGTTTATTTTACTATTTATTTTTACTTTTGGCTGTGTGCAATTAGTACCTTCTTACTATTTTTCCTCCAATCTTTATTACTGTTCAATCGGAAAATCATCTTTCTTTAATGTTGCTTCACTCCTTTGTTTAGAAACAGTTCAATAAAAATCAAGCTTTTAGTATTTTTTCTGGCCCTATGTCAACTTTTACATTTCCTTGCTGAAATTTCAGTGAAGCTGACGTACACCTGGACACTTGCATATGCTATCTTACATTTTTATACGATTACTTCTTGTGTTGAGGGATCCCCAAGACCACTCCCTGGCTCTGTGATTCCCTAGGAGGGCTCAGAGGACTCAGCATATAATCATATGCGTGCCTATGATTTAATCAGTGAAAGGATCTGAAGGAAAATCAGCAAAATAAAAGGTGCATGGGATGAGGTCTAGGGAAAACCATTTGCAAGCTGTAGGGTCTTTTTCCAGTGGAGTCATACAGGGTGCACTTAACTCCCTCAGTAAACGAGCTTGACAGCATATATATGAGATGTCACCAGCCAGGGAAGCTCTAATGAGACACGGCATCCAGGATTTTCATTCAGGGCAGGTTGTGTGGGTACCTCCTGCCTGGTATGTACCCAGATTCCAGCCTCCCAGAAGGAAACTCAGTGTCCACCGTAAACCATATTATTTGTTTACAAATACATTGTTACAAACAGTGTAGGCACAGTGAGCTACCCTTATCAGTTCATAGTGGGAACTCCCCTGATTCTAAGTTCCAAAACACTAGCCGAGGACCAGCGTTCTCACCAGGCCTTCCAAAGAAAGGATAGCAGTTCTGGCCCACTGTGTTAAGACTCATCTTTGTGGCCTCCCATTCTCTTTTCGCCATGAAATGGTTATTCTCATAAAAACTTTCTGATTAACACTACAAGGTTCCATTTCACAAGGTATTTTTTGAATTGGTGCTACGTGTGAGACCCAAAGACGTTATAAAGATGGATGAAACATAGTTTCTAAAAGCAGGGGATATTGGTACAAGTCAGAATGCAGTAGATGCCATGGTAGGGGTATGAATTAAATACTATTAGAGCATAGAAGAAGAAGGGCTGAGTGCGAAGAAGTGGGTAAATATTTTCTCCAAATAGATCGAACTTCAGCTGAGCCTTGAAGGTGAGTAAGAGGAGATAAAGTAGGTAAGGGTATGTGAGATAGAGAACATATGCAAAAAGTACAGAGGTGTGAAAACAGATGGTGGTTCATTACAAAAGTGATCAGGTTTGGCTAATCAGTTCTCAGAGAGATTGGTGAAAGAAGATGCTGAAGTAGTTAGGAGAGGTAGACTGTGAAATGTAAGGGGTTTTCTTTTAAACTAAGGAGTGTTTTTTGCATAGAATGTAGGAACCAAATAATTTTTATTACAGTCATGATTTTAGAAATACAATACTGGTAGTAGCATAAAGGTATGTTTTCCAAACTGCATGTAGATCATGACCCATTAGTAGGTTGTGAAATCAATTTAATTGTGGCGGACTCTCAACCACTGCGCCACCAGGGAAGCCCTATGGGCTTTTTTTAAAAAAAAGAAATGGGGTATTTTATAATATATTGGATTGTACATATTAAGGTATTTTGTGAAATGTTTGCTATAAACGTATGTGTGTGTATACACACGTGTACTGGGATGTGATTTAAGTGCATTTCTTACCCTGGGTTACAGCCAAAAAAGCTTAAACACTTTTTTCAAAAGAAGATGAATTGCAAAACTGGAGCCAAGTTAGGGAACAATTCAGTCTTTTATTCCCAGCAATACGGTGAACTAGATAACTTGAGGATGTTTCTGCTACATAGGACTAGGAATACTGACTAAAAAATAGGTCATAAAATGCACAGTGGAGTGATTAAGAACATAAGTGAAATATTCCGTGGTTAGAATGAAGAGTAACTGGAAACAGCAGTAAGTGTGTGAGCTAAGATTAAGGGTTGGGGGATTTGAGGGAGAAAATGCTTGGTCCCCTGAATTTAGGGGCTTTGGTTTTTTAAAAAAAATTTAATTAATTTTTGGCTGCATTGGGTCTTCCTTGGCTGCACACGGGCTTTCTCTAGTTGTGGCGAGAGGGAGCTACTCTTCATTGCGGTGCACGGGCTTCTCATTGCGGTGGCTTCTCTTGTTGTGGAGCATGGGCTCTAGGCACGCGGGCTCAGTAGTTGTGGCTCGCAGGCTCTAGAGCACAGACTCAGTAGTTGTGGCGCACGGGCTTAGTTGCTCTGTGGCTTGTGGCCCAGATCAGGGCTTGAACCCAGTGCAGTCCCCTGCACTGGCAGGTGGATTCTTAACTACTGTGCCACCAGGGAAGTCCCTGGGAGGGTGTTTGGTTTTAACAGGAGGATTCTGGTGCTAGGAGGTGAGAAACATCCAGCAGTCAGTACAAGGCAGTAATTAGGATTTGGATCGCTCTTGCCTTGGAGTTTTTTAGTTGGAGGAAAAAAAATCTCTTGAGATGCAGAACTCAGAGGTTTCATACCTATAAGGGCTTGGAATTCAAATTCATACCACCCAAGTGGTCTGGAAACCTGCAGTTTGGGAAATTAACATAAAAATTGGATCCTAAGCCAGTTTCTGGGATGCTTGAAACGACTCTGGAGTGACACCCTTCAGCCCAGGCCATGCACCTTTCTCACAGTTAGAAGGCGCACTAGGAATCAAACCACCACTAGTGAGGACCAGTGTATACAACAAACTAAAGGGATTAGATTCCCCCAGAACTGTAGCAAGTAGAGCTAACTAGTAGAGACTGTAAAATCAGTGTCCTTGACATGATAAAAAACAAAGGAAGAATCTAAAACATAAAAGACCCTAAGAGGGAAAAAAACAATTGAAAAAGAATTTCTAGAAATAAAAATATCATTAAAATTAAAAACTCATTCAATGAGCTAAACTGAAGATTAGACCCAACAGATGAGAGAATTAATGAACTAGAAGATGACTCATAGGAAATTACCCAGAATGCAGCAGGTAAAGAAGGTAAAGCAGTTGAAAGTAAGAAACTGAGTCATGGAAAAAAGAATGAAGAGGCACGACACGTTTCTAATGAGTCCCAGATGTATAGATTAGAAATAATGGGGAAAGACAATATTCAAAAATATAATGACAAAGAATTTTCCAGAACTGATGAAAGTCAGATTTAAGAAATACAATGTCTGAAGCCAAAAGTAAAGATAAATCCATATCTAGGTACTTCAGAATGGAACCACAGAACACCAGAGACATCAGGAGGATCTGAAAGCGACCAAAGATAAAACGTGGAAGCTATCTCAGTGATCAGGTTAAGAGGTGACGCACGTCTGATGTCAGGGGATGGGCCCGGAAGACCTGTCAGAGAATTAGAGGTGGCATCACTTGGTAACTCAGTGAATGTTAGAAGTTTTAGGAAGAAGAGATTTAAGATGATGCCAGGCTTTCCCAGTCTGGCTATTCAGATAGATAATGGCACTTTGTTCAAGACTGGAAACATAGGAGGATGAAAAGCATTGGGGTGTTAGCAAGGATTTGAGGAGTGGGTCAGAGAATCATAACGTTGTTCAGGACTTGTTGAGTTTGAAATAACTGTCGGACATGTATATATAGCTACCTGCAGGTAATCAGTCTGGAAAGGCTAATCATTAGAATATGTGGGTTAGTAACAAGGTCCTGAAAACATAGGAAGAACACTCTTTGATATAAATCACAGCAAGATCTTTTTGGATCCACCTCCTAGAGTAATGGAAATAAAAACAAAAATAAACAAATGGGACCTAATGAAACTTCAAAGCTTTTGCACAGCAAAGGAAACCATAAACAACACCCAAAGACAACCCTCAGAATGGGAGAAAATATTTGCAAATGAATCAATGGACAAAGGATCAATCTCCAAAATATATAAACAGCTCATGCAGCTCAATATTAAAAAAACAAACGACGCAATCCAAAAGTGGGAGAAGACCTAAATAGACATTTCTCCAAAGAAG
The DNA here is from genome assembly GCF_003031525.2 of Neophocaena asiaeorientalis asiaeorientalis. Lineage (NCBI taxonomy): Eukaryota > Metazoa > Chordata > Mammalia > Artiodactyla > Phocoenidae > Neophocaena > Neophocaena asiaeorientalis. Next base: position 3,231,506 of record NW_020173682.1, on the reverse strand, counting down.
ACATACAGATGGCCAAGAGGCACATGAAAAGCTGCTCAGCATCACTAATTATTAGAGAAATGCAAATCAAAACTACAATGAGGTATCACCTCACACCAGTTAGAATGGGCATCATCAGAAAATCTACAAACAACAAATGCTGGAGAGGGTGTGGAGAAAAGGGAACCCTCTTGCACTGCTGGTGGGAATGTAAATTGATACAGCCACTATGGAGAACAGTACGGAGGTGCCTTAAAAAACAAAGTAGAGCTACCATATGACCCAGGAATCCCACTACTGGGCTTATACCCAGAGAAAACCATAATTCAAAAAGACACATGCACCCCAATGTTCACTGCAGCACTATTTACAATAGCCAGGTCATGGAAGCAACCTAAATGCCCATTGACAGACAAATGGATAAAGAAGTTGTGGAATATTACTCAGCCATAAAAAGGAACGAAACTTGGTTATTTGTTGAGACATGGATGGATCTAGAGACTGTCATACAGAGTGAAGTAAGTCAGAAAGAAAAACAAATATCGTATATTAACGCATGTATGGGGAACCTAGAAAAATGGTACAGATGAACCGGTTTGCAGGGCAGAAATTGAGACACAGATGTAGAGAACAAACGTATGGACACCAAGGGGAGAAAGCGGTGGGGGTGGTGGTGGTGTGATGAATTGGGCATTTGGGGTTGACGTGTATACACTGATGTGTATAAAATGGATGACTACTAAGAACCTGCTGTATAAAAAAAAATGTGCCGTGTTGATAAAGTGTTTAAAGAAAAATAACGGGGTCCTACTGTATAGCACAGTGAGATATTCAGTATTCTCTTATAAACCATAATGGAGAAGAATATGAAAAAGAATATGTGTATAACTGAATCACTTTGCTATACAGCAGAAATTAGCACAACATTGTAAATCAAATATACTTCAATAAAATTTAAAAAAATATGTGGGTAATTTTTGTGATTATTGAGATCATGAAATCGCCAAGGTTTAGGATTCAGAGTGAGATGAGCTGCTTGGCATGCTTTAGAACCTGGGGGAATGAACCTCTTCTAGAGATAGCTAGAGAATGGGCAGTGAGCATGTGGGACCAGGAAGGAGGATAAAGCTGAGAAGTTTGCTGAGGTTTGATCATTTAGAGATCATGGGAAGGAAACGCACTTAATTCCCCCAGCAAGGCGTTAGGACGGCACATGTGAAATGTTGCCAACCAGGGAAGCCCATCAGACATGCAGTGCTCAAGATGTTTGTTTGGGGTAATCACATAGGCACTCCTGACTTTTGAAAAAGGCCGCTCTGAGTGTTGGAAGTGAGACCCAGGCTTCAGTGATTTGAGGAATGGATGGGAGGTGAGAATTTGGAGAGCACTCAAAAAAGCTGGATAGTAAAGGAAGAAAAGAAGACTTACTTTTGTCTAGTTTAAAATATAACACTGTGCACCAATCGACCACTTTAGAAATACTTTTGAACGCCTCGTATGTTGTTTGTTTTAGTCTTTGAAGGCCGGGACTTTATTTCTCTTCTCTCCTAATGCTGTTATGAAACAGTAATGCTTGTTAAATGATGAAGCAGGTTTTTTTTTCCTTTGGGGGTTGTGATTTTAATCCACATAAAGCTTCATTGGGTGATTAGAATAGAAACACTCGATCATGTCCGTTCTAACATGAAACGCATCAGAGCTGGGCCCCAAGGGGTCCCTTTTCCTGTTCTAGCCTGTGTGTCATTTCCTGTGACCTCAATCCTGCCTAATTATTTTTAAATTGAGGTATAGCTGATGTACAGTATAAGTTGCAGGTGTACACGATAGTGATTCACAATTTTTAAGGGTTATGCTCCATTTATAGTTCTGAAATGTTGGCTATACCATTGGCTATTTTGCTGAAAGAATGCCATTTGCGGCAACATGGATGGACCTAGAGATTATCATAGTAAGTGAAGTAAGTGAGAAAGAGAAAGATACCGTATGATATCACTTACATGTGGAATCTAAAAAAAAATGATACAAATGAATTTATTTACAAAATGGAAATAGACTTAGAGACATAGAAAACAAATTTATGGTCGCCAAAGGAGAAAGGGGGTGGGCAAGGGATAAATCAGGAGTTTGGGATGAACAGATACACACTACTGCATATAAAACAGGTAACAACAAGGTCCTACTGTGTAGAATAGTGAACTATATTCAGTATCTTGTAATAACCTATATAGGAAAAGAATCTGAAAAAGAAATATCTATATCTGTATATCTATCTATATAAAACTGAATCACTTTGCTGTACACCTGAAACTAACTCAACATTGTAAATCAACTATACTTCAATAAAGAAAAAAATATGGGCTATATTCCCTGTATCATATAATAGGTCCTTGTAGCTTATTTTATACATAATAGTTTGTACCTATTAATCCCCTACTCCTTTCTTGCCCCTCCCCACTTCCCTCTCCCCACTGGTAGCCACTACTTTGGTCTCTATATCTGTGGGTCTGCTTCTTTTTTGTTATATTCACTAGTTGTATTTGATGAAGCAGTTTTTGGTGCCACTTACTATCTTGCAATAGGATCCTCTTTCTGTTTTCTTTTTCTCAAGTGTCCATCTTCTTTGTAATTATTTTAAAAAACTATTTCTTCCGTATTTATCTTTTTTCAGCTTTTTCTCATTTATTCATTAGTGGCATTGCCATGGGACGGTGAAGACCAAAGAGGTTATTTACTTAGGGTTCAGATTGAAACACTGAAAAGGTTGATAGGCGTTGGAGGTGTATCACTGTTCACTTTCTCTCATCTTGCATCCCTAGGAATAATATAAAACAACAGCCCTGTGAAGTTATTGTTGGAGCCCAGTGTGGCAATGCAGTCTTACGAGGAGCCCACGTCTACGTTCCAGGAATTGTGTCAGCCTCAAAATGTGAGTATACTGTTTAGGTTTCTCTGTAGAACAGCCACTAAAATTTATGTGTATCATCAAATGGAAAATTTATTAAATCATCACTCAGATATATTTCAGATTTATTTTAATAAAGATATTTTCCAAGTTTTGCATTTAGTATAGCCGGTTGAGGGATATACCTGATAAGGGCTAACAAGTTAGGCATCTGTATATGGGCTTTGTGCCCGTTTCTTTTATTCCCTTTGAGGACGTGTGTGGTGATGTGTACAGGATCAGGACTGATGAATAGAGCGTAAGATGTCAGTGAAATTTTGTTTTGTATTCTTTAGTCTGTTGCCCTAAAACCTCAGGCTGCTGTCCTGTCATTTGTGAGGGGAACGTTCGGAGCCTAGAATCTTAAATATTGGGATGAATCTTAGTATTCTTAATTTACCCTCTTAGGGAATGTTAGGTTTGGGAAAAATAATTTAAATAGAAGATATCCTTCCTTTTCTGCTCAGCTAAAGACTTCAAGCTGAGATCAGATGTTTTGAAGACTGTTCTGTATCTTTGTTTTCCTAGGGACAAAAAAGCATCAATTCGATTTACTGTTGGCAAATGTTTGAAAGTAAAAAGTTACGTTTTCTATTAGGGGTTACAGTGAGAGGGGTCAGTCTGCTTCATGCCCACTACTGATGCCCCTAGGCGTCCCCAGTCTTAAAGCTTGAAGACTTAAAGCTTAAAGAATTTTCACTATTCTGCTAAAGTACAGATAGATCAGTGTGATATGATTTTCTTCTTTCTCTAGTTATGAAAGGTGGAGATGTTGTTTCCGTGTACTCTGATATTAAAGGCAAATGTAAGAAAGGAGCCAAAGAATTTGATGGAACAAAAATATTTCTTGGAAATGGGATTTCTGAACTAAGCCGCAAAGAGATCTTCAGCAGGCTCCCTGAACTGAAGTATGTCAGCAAATGCCATTTGGGGGAAATAAGCATCCTTTCTGTGGTTCAAGGAAAATGAAAAACAACGTAAAAAAAATATTTAGAAAACTTTCATGAGCAAAGGGCTTTTTAGTCCAGATATAGATGTGGCTGCCTTAACTCTGTTTTCTATTAACGGAAATATACTTCACCAACCTTAAAAAATATGTATATATATCTAGTTGCATTATATGAATGATTGTTTTTTTAGTATAAATTCAACTGGAAAATACTTTAGCCCATATTGCCATTTTTGAGGGGGAAATATCCTTTTAGGTAAAAGAGTAAATGCTCAGATTAAGGAGCCTATTGTATATTAAGTTAAAAAGTTTTGTATCTTTGGAAAACATTACTTATCTTGATAAAGGATGAATTAGGCCACCTCTCCAGATCTTTTTTGAACAGTCTGTGTGAAAAGAAAAGCTTATGGTTTTAATATTAAAAAGAGAAAAAATATTTAACTAAAAAATTTACCAGGAAGCCAGTACTCACATGAATACTTGTGGTCAAAAATTAATATTCGGACTTACACCGAATTAAAATCCAAGTTATGTTAAAATCATCTCCAGTTGCTACAGGTGCTGAATAAATTAAATCGGTGGACAATCCAGTTTCTTATAATTTTTAAAAATTTAAGTATAGTTGATTTATAGTGTGTTAATTTCTTCTGTACAGCAAAGTGACTCAGTTATGCATATACATTCTTTTTCATATTCTTTTCCATTATGGTTCATCACAGGATGTTGAATATGGTTCCCTGTGCTGTACAGTAGGACCTTGTTGTTTACCCATTCTGTATGTAATAGCTTACATCTGCTAACACCAGCCTCCCAGTCCACCCCCTCCCCAATCCCCGCCCCCTTGGCAACCACAAGTCTGTTCTCCATGTCTATGAGTCTGTTTCTATTTTGTAGGTAGGTTCATTTGTGTCTTGTTTCGCTTAGTGTTTTCGGCTGTTTTAGGAATCCTGTGGACAGCTCTGTTACTCCAAAGTTGACAGCTGATGGAAACATGCTGAAAGCTGTGAATTTATCCTGCTAGGACAGAGCCACATCCCTGATTCCTGGGACAGTTTTTTATATTAAAGCCATTTGGATTTATAGTTGAAATTAATTCTTCTAAAGAAATAGGCTAGAGATAGCGGTACTTCTAAAGAAATAGGCTAGAGTTAGCGGTACTTTCCAAATGGCCGAGAACAAATACTATCTTCTCCTTGGAGCGCCTTCTGAAGATCATGCCTACATCTGCTGTGTGAACCTTTGGGTCTGTAATGGGGAGTTGATAGCTTGACTGCTTCCTTTAGTTCGTTATTAGTGGTACTTGCTTTATCCTCTTATTTGCCGTGGTGGTTCCACTAACTGGGTCCACAGATTTCTGAGTACTGTTTCCTTTGTTGGTGGGAGTAGGAGGCAGCCATCTTTTAAGAAACTGTTGAGTTTAAACAAAAAATTTATTTTTTATTGGAGTACAGTTGATTTACAATGTTGAGGTAGTTTCAGGTGACAGCAAAGTGATTCAGTTATACGTATACACATATCTATTCTTTTCCAGACTTTCTTCCCATGTAGGTTATTACAGAGTATTGAGCGGAATCCCCTGTGCTATGCATGCAGTAGGTCCTTGTTGGTTATCCGTTTTAGACATAGTGATGGGTGCATGGTAATCCCAACCTTCCAGTCTTTCCCTCCCCCGACACCTTTCCCCTCTGGTAACTGTAGGGCATTCTCTAAGTCTGTGAGTCTGTTTCTGTTTTGTAAATAAGTTCATTTGTATAATTTTTTTAGATTCCACATATAAGTGATACATGAAATTTGTCTTTCTCTGTCTGACATACTTCACTTAGTATGATAATTTCTAGGTCCATCAGTGTTGCTGTAAATGTCATTATTTCATTTTTTTAAATGGCTGAGTAATATTCCATTGTATATATGTGCCACATCTTCTTTATCCATTCATCTGTCAGTGGATGCTTAGGTTGCTTCCATGCATTGGCTATTGTAAATAGTGCTGCAATGAATATTGGGCTGCATGTACCTTTCTGAAGAATGAGTTCCTCCAGATATATGCCCAGGAGTGGGATTGCTGGATCATATGGTGGCTCTATTTTTAGTTTTTTAAGGAACCTCCATACCGTTCTCCATAGTGGTTGCACCAATTTACATTCCCACCAACAGTGCAAGAGAGTTCCCTTTTCGCCACACCTTCTCCAGCAGTTATTGTTTGTAGACTTTTTGATGATGGCCATTCTGACTGTTGTGAGGTGATACTTCATTGTAGTTTTGATGTCTCTAATAATTAATGATGTTGAGCATCTTTTCATGGCCATTGGTATGTCGTCTTTGGAGAAGTGTCTGTTTAGATCTTCCCATTTTTTGAATGGGTTGTTTGTTTTTTTGATATAGAGCTGCATGAGCTGTTTGTATATTTTGGAGACTAATCCCTTGTCTGTTGCAAATATTTTCTCCCATTTTGTGTGTTGTCTTTTCATTTTGTTTATGGTTTCCTTTGCTGTGCAAAAGCTTTGAAGTTTCATTAGGTCCCATTTGTTTGTTTTTATTTTCATTACTCTAGGAGGTGGATCCACAAAGATATTGCTGTGATTTATGTCAAAGGGTATTCTTCCTATGTTTTTCTCTAAGAGTTTTATAGTATCAGGTCTTACATTTAGGTCTTTAATCCATTTTGAGTTTATTTTAGTATATGGTGTTAAAAAATGTTCTAATTTCATTCTTTTACATGTAGCTGTCCAGTATTCCCAGCACCACTAATTGAAGAGACTATTTTCTTGATTGTATTGTCTTGCCTCCTTTGTCATAGAATAATTGACCATAAGTGCTTGGGTTTATTTCTGAGCTTTCTATCCTGTTCCTTTGATCTACAAGTCTGTCTTTGTGCCAGTAGCGTATAGCTTTGATGACTGTAGCTTTGTAGTATAGTCTGAAGTCAGGGTGTCTGATTCTTCCAGATCCGTTTTCCTTTTTCAGGATTGCTTTGGCTATTTGGGGTCTTTTGTGTTTCCATATAAATTTTAAAATGTATTGTTCTGGTTCTGTGAAAAATGCCATTGGTAATTTGATAGGGATTGCATTGAATCTGTAGATTGCCTTTGGTGGTATAGTCATTTTGACAGTATTGATTATTCCAACCCAAGAGCATGGTATATCTTTCTGTTTGTGTCATCTTCAGTTTCTTTCATCAGTGTCTTATAGTTTTCAGAGTACAGGTCTTTTGCCTCTTTAGGTAGGTTTATCCCTAGATATTTTATTCGTTTTGTTGCAAGGGTAAGTGGGATTGTTTTGTTAATTTCTCTTTCTGATCTTTTGTTGTTAGTGTATAGTAATGCAAGAGATTTTCGCATATGAATTTTGTATCCTGCAACTTCACCGAATTCCTTGATGAGCTCTGGTAGTTTTCTGGTGGCATCTTTAGGATTCCCTATGTATAGTGTCATGTCATCTGCAAACAGTGACAGTTTTACTTCTTTTCCAATTTGGATTCCATTTATTTATTTGTTTATTTTGGATTCCATTTATTTATTTATTTATTCATTCATTCTTCTCTGATTGCTGTGGCCAGGACCTCCAAAACTATGTTGAATAAAAGTGGTGAGAGTGGACATCCTTGTCTTATTCCTGATCTTAGAGCAAATGCTTTCAGCTGTTCACCATTGAGAATGTGTTAGCTGTGGGTTTGTCAAATGTGGCCTTTATTATGCTGAGGTAGGTTCCCTCTATGCCCACTTTCTGGAGAGTTTTTATCATAAATGGGTTATAAATTTTGTCAAAAGCTTTTCCTGCGTCTATTGAGATGCTCATATGGTTTTTATTCTTCAATTTGTTAATGTGGTGTATCACACGGATTGATTTGCGGATGTTGAAAAATCCTTGCATCCCTGGGATAAATCCCACTTGATCATGGTGTGTGATCCTTTTAATGTATTGTTGGATTTGGTTTGCTAGTATTTTGTTCAGGATTTTTTGCATGTATGTTCATTAGTGATAATTGGCCTGTAATTTTCTTTTTTTTGTGGTATCTTTGTCTGGTTTTAGTATCACGGTGACGGTGGCCTTGTAGAATGAACTTGGGAGTGTTCCTTCCTCTGCAGTTTTTTGGAAGAGTTTCAGAAGGATAAGTGTTAACTCTTATGGAAATGTTTGATAGAATTTGCCTGTGAAGCCATCTGGTCCTGGCCTTTTGTTTGTTGGAAGTTTTTAAATCACGGTTTCAATTTCAGTACTTGTGATTGGTCTGTTCATATTTTCTATTTCTTCCTGGTTCAGTCCTGGGAGATTGTACCTTTATAGAAATTTGCCCATTTCTTCTAGGTTATCTGTTTTATTGGCATATAGTTGCTTGTAGTAGTCTCTTATGATCTTTTGTATTTCTGTAGTGTCCATTGTTAACTTCTCCTTTGTCATTTCTAATTTTATTGATTTGAGCCCTCTCCATCTTTTTCTTGATGAGTCTGGCTGAAGGTTTATCAGTTTTGTTTACCTTTTCAAAGAACCAGCTTTCAGTTTCATTGATCTTTGCTTTTGTTTTCTTCGTCTCTATTTCATTTATTTCTGCTCTGATCTTTATGGTTTCTTTCCTTCTATTAACTTTGGGTTTTCTTCTTTCTCTAGTTGCTTTAGGTGTGTGGTTGGGTTGTTTATTTGAGATTTTTCTTGTTTCCTGAGGTAAGATTGTCCCTCTTAGAACTGCTTTTGATGTGTCCCATAGGTGTTGGATTGTTGTGCTTTTGTTTTCATTTGTCTCTAGGTAGTTTTTGATTTTCTCTTTGATTTCTTCAGTGATCCATTAGGTTGTTTAGTAACATATTGTTTAGCCTCCATGTGTTTGTGTTTTCAGTTTTTTTTCTTGTAATTTATTTCTAATCTCATAGTGTTGTGGTCAGAAAAGATGCTTGATATGATTTCAATTTTCTTAAATTTACTGAGGCTTGATTTACGGCCCAGCATGTGATTAATCCTGGAGATTGTTCCATGTGCCCGTGAGAAGAACGTGTGTTCTGCTGCTTTCGGATGGAATGCTCTGTACATAATCAATCAGGTCCACCTGGTTTCATGTGTCATTTAAGGCCTGTGTTTCCTTGTTGATTTTCTGTCTGGATGATCTGTCCGTTGATGAAAGTGGGGTGTTAAAGTCCCCCTACTATTATTGTGTTACTGTCGAGTTCTCCTTTTATGGCTGTTAGCATTTGCCTTATATATTGTGGTGCTCCAGTGTTGCGTAAATATATATTTACAGTTGTTATATCTTTTTCTTGGATTGATCCCTTGATCATTATGTAGTGTCCTTCTTTGTCTCTTGTAACAGTCTTTATTTTAAAGTCTATTTTGTCTGATATGAGTATCACTACTCCAGCTTTCTTTTGATTTCCATTTGCATGGAATACCTTTTTCCATCCCCTCACATTCAGTCTGTATGTGTCCCTAGGTCTGAAGTGGGTCTTTTGTAGACAGCATATATATGGGTCTTGTTTTTATATTCATTCAGCCAGTCTGTGTCTTTTGGTTGGAGCTTTTAATCTACTTACATTTAAGGTAATTATCAATATGTATGTTCTTATTGCCATTTTGTTAATTGTTTTGGATTTGTTTTTGTATGTCTTTTTTCTTACCTTCTTCTTTTGTTCTTTTGTGATTTGATGACCATCTTTCATGTTGTGTTTGGATTGCTTTTTATTTTGTGTGTGTGTATCTATTGTAGATTTTTGGTTTGTGGTTCCCATGACTGTCATATATATATACAAGATTGTTTTAAGTTGCTGGTCTCTTAATTTCCAGTGCATTTTCGGTATCCGGCATTTGTACTCTCCTCACGATTGCTGTTTTTTTTGTTTTTGTTTTTTTGGCGGTATGCGGGCCTCTCACTGTTGTGGCCTCTCCTGTTGCGGAGCACAGGCTCCGGACGTGCAGGCTCAGTGGCCATGGCTCACGGGCCCAGCCGCTCCGCGGCATGCGGGATCCTCCCGGACCAGGGCACAAACCCGTGTCCCCTGCATCAGCAGGCAGACCCCCAACCACTGTGCCACCAGGGAAGCCCCCGATTGCTGGTTTTGATATATTTATGTGTGGATGGTTTCCTACCTTTATGTTTGCTTTTACTGTTGAGCTTTCCGATTAGTAATTTTCTTGTTTCTAGTTGTCGCTTTTTCTGTTCCGTCTAGAGAAGTTCCTTTAGCATTTGTTGTAAAGCTGGTTTGGTGGTGCTGAATTCTCGTAGCTTTTCATTGTCAAATCTGAATGAGAGCCTTGCTGAGAAGAGTACTCTTGGTTGCAGGTTTTTCCCTTTCATCACTGTAAATATATTGTGCCTCTCCCTTCTGGCCTGCAGAGTTTCTCCTGAAAAATCAGTTGAAAACCTTATGGGGATTCCCTTGTATTTTATTTGTTAGTTTTCCCTTTTTACTTCTAATATTTTCTCTGCCTTTAATTTTTGGCAGTTTGATTAATATGTGTCTCGGTTTGTTCCTCCTTGGGTTTATCCTGTATGGGACTCTGCGCTTCCTGGACTTGGGTGACTGTTTTCTTTCCCATGTTAGGGAAAGTTTCAGGTATTATCTCTTCAAATATTTTCTCAGGTCCTTTCTTTCTCTCTTCTCCTTCTGCGGCCCCTATAATGTGAATGTTGGTGTTTTTAATGTTGTCCCAGAGGTCTCTGAAACATTCTTTTTTCTGTTCCACGGCGGTGCTTTACACCATTCTGTCTTCCAGCTCACTTATCCGTTCTTCTTCCTCATTGTTCAACTCTGTTGTTTAAATCTCTTGGCTCTTTCTTAAACCTTTCTTGTATCTTCTTGGTCTGTGCCACCATTCTTTTTCCGAGATCTTGTATCATCTTTACTGTCACTACTATGAATTCTTTTCCTGTCTCCACTTCACTTAGTCGTTCTTCTGGTGTTTTATCTCCTTCCTTTGTCTGGAACGTATTTGCCTGCTGTCTCATTTTGTGTAACTCTGTGTTTGCAGTCCCACAGGCTGCCCACTGGTGGGTGGAGCTGGGTTGTAGCTGGATTGTAGTTCCTCTTGGTGTGTGCCACCTTGTGGGTGCAGCTGGTCTAAGAGGCTTGTGCAGGCTTCCTGGTGGGAGGGACTGGTGTCTGCCCACTGGTGGGTGGAGCTGGGTTGTCCCTCTGGTGGGTAGGGCATGTCAAGTGTTGTGTTTAGAGGTGGCTGTGGACTCAGGAAGACCTGAAACAGTCTGTCTGCAGATAGGTGGGGCTGTATTCCCACCCTGTTTGTTTTTTGGCCTGAGGAACTCCAGTACTATATCCTAAGGGCTGTTGGGTGGGGTCAGGTCTTGGCTTCAAAATGGTGGCCTCCAGGACAGCTCATGCCAATGAGTGCTCCCCAGTACCTCTGCCACCAGTGTCCTTGTCCCCACAGTCAGCCACAGGTGCCCCCTCCCTTCCCAGGAGACCCTCCAAGACCAGCAGGTAGGTCTGGCCCAGGCTCCTATGAAGTCACCTCTTTTTCCCTTGGGTCCTGGTGTGCATGAGACCTTGTGCGCGCCCTCCAAGAGTGGCGTTTCTGTTTCCCTCAGTCCTGTGGAGTTCCTGTGATCAAGCCCCACTGGCCTTCAAAGCCAAATACTCTGGCCTCTCCTCCTCTTGATGCAGACCCCCAGACTGGGGAGCCTGACATGGGGTTCAGAACTCTCACTCCTGTGGGAGAACCTCTGTGATATAATTATTTTCCATTTTCTGTGTCACCCACCCAGCGGATATGGGATTTGATTGTATCATGAACGTGCCCCTCCTGCTGTCTCGCTGTGGCTTCTTCTTTGTCTTTGGAAGTAGTATATCTTTACTGGTAGGTTCTGGCCCTTTTTTGTTGATGGTTTTTCAGCAGTTAGTTGTGTTTTTGATGTTTTCATGAGAGAAGGTGAGCTCTGGTCTTACTACTTCTCCATCTTGTTACGAAACCAAAAAGCTCTTGATTTTTAAACTCACCATTCAGGTAGGCCGTTATGATTTCTTTCTCTGCCTATGTGAGAAAAAGTGTGCTTCCACAGCAAAGAAATGTGGCATTTAGACACTGTTTATTGTTTATATTCTTTTAAAGCTCAGGGCCAACTCTTTTAACAGTACCTTTGTACAGTCAGTGAATTTGTGCCCTTTGGTTTCTGGAATGCCAGCTGAGTTGAGCCATTAGTAGACTCAGAGGTAGATTAGTTTACTACAGATTGCTCATCCTATGAGGTGTTACATTTCGCATTATTATGTGGAGATATATGGTACAGAAATAGTTTTAAAGGGAACATGTCAGCCCATACCTGAACAATGACTGGCTCAAATTATTTTGTCACGTTACTTTAAATTAAATACTGTACAGATGGACACTCTTGTGCTGGTAGGCGTGGTCAGAGGGAGATAGCGCAAGGGGAGCCAGAACTTGAAGCACTGGTGGGAACTGGGTTAGGAAGGCAGGCGTATAAGTGTTCGTTTCAGTATTTTGCAGAGGACTGCAGCCCTGCAGGATAGAGTCACTTGAGCGATGATTCAAGGCATTCAGTAGTGGGTCTAGATGTTGGCGCTGGGGGCAAGGTGTTGATCAAGGTAAGTGCCCCAGTTGTCTCAACAAAGGACTGACTTTTGAACGTGAGGCAGTGACATTTCGTAAGTTTCTTTTGCGTATTTTCTGCTCAGGGGCAAGAACTATTTAACTGAGAAGTGGTTTGATTTGATCCTGACTGGAGCAAGGACGAGGCTTAACTCTGATGAAAGGTGCCGATTTGAAGATACCAAGTGTTGCACAGATGAGTGAGGGTAAAAGGCGTGGGAAGAAGAAAGGAGTTAACATTGGTAGCCAGACCCACTGCAGTGACGGTCCACAAATGCCTGCAGAAATTATTTCACTCTTGAGGGTCAGCATAAACTTACTCCGCTCTGGCATAATAAGAAATACATAAATACTTTGATCTATGTCCCAGGTTGCTGGCATACCGCTTCCAAAGCCCTTGGAATCTCAGGAGTGGTAAGAGTGCTTCTGTACCCCCGCCCGGCAGCTTCAGGACGGGGCTGTTGGCCGGAGTAGCCAAGCACGTGATCAGAGGGTGGAGAGATCCCCGTGATCTGGGGAGGAGAGAGGGCCTGGAGACTGAGCTAGCCAGTCTGATTTAATCAGTCATGCCCATGTGATGAAGCCTCCCTAAAAGCCACTGAACGAGGGGCTTGGACAGCTTCCAGGTTGGTGAACACATCTAGGTGCTGGGAGGGTGGTGTATCCATGCCCCCCTCACGCCTTGCCCGACGCATCCCTTCTGTTGGGCTGTTTCCCCAGTTGTATCCTTCATAGTAAACTGGTGACCGCAAGTGAAGTCATCAGTTTTTGATTTTGTTGTTGTTGTTTTTTTTTTTACTGAAAAGAAAGTCAAACTTATTTAATGAAAAACTAGAAATAATAAAAATTAGCAAATACACACACACAAAATATACACACACAGCAGCACTGTGTTTTGACTCACGTAGGGGAAAAGCAGTGGTCCAAGACCTCTCAACATGGCTTGTCAGTTAAAGAAAAAAATACCCAAACACACACACACGCATGCGCGCACAAAAAGCAACAGAAAACAAGAACCCAGTATTTTTCAGCAGTACACTCAATCTACAGCCAACACAAATTCAGAATTATTTTACAATGCTTCCTTCCTTAATACAAAAGATGCCCATCTTGGGTGTGTATATATATATATATTTTTTTCAGTGGTTTACTGTTGACTTATTTTTAAATATATTAGTGTTACTACATGCGACTGTTTCCTGTATTTAAGAGCCTTTCCTTTTATTTACCTTCATGTGCCCAAAGCTTCCGGTTGGTAGGCAGACAGGTAAATTGTTTTCCTGAGTTCTGTGAGTTATCCTGGTGAATTGTCGAAGCTGAGGAGGGAGTCTAGGAGCCTCCAGATTCATAGCCAGTCAGTCACAAGGCCAGGTCGCAGCCTGGGAGGTGCAGCTGGCACCTGGAGCGGGGATGTCTTGTTGGACTGAACCTGTGGATTCTGACGATGACCCCAGACAGTCTGTCAGAAGTTAAGTGAATTGTAGGACGCCCACTTGGTGTCCAGAGAGGTGGAGAGTTGGTGGGTGAGAGAGAAGCCCACATGTGTGGTGTCAGAAGTGTTGTGAGTAAAATTAGCCCATCTATATCACGTAGGGTACACACGTCTGTGTAGGTGCTGCTTTGCCACAGTCAGTTCATAAACTCCGAACTTACCTACGTGCTGTATCTGCGGGCCCCGTTCTTCTTTCCGTGCCCCTGTAATCCCTGAATAGCACGTTGACTTTCCCGTCTTCTCGCGCGCTCTCGTGTGATCTGTGCAGCTGGCCACGCTTGGCTTTTCTCTAACAGTGTGCTTGTGTACCTCCTGTCCCCTTGGACAGCCTCTCTGACTGCAAGGTTTGTCTCTGTGGATCCCCGTCCACCAGGCCATCCTGGGCCCTGGCCCTTCCTGCTCTGATCAGGTCCACTGCCACTCACAGCTGGGGACAGAGGTGGCAGAGGTCATCCTGTGGATGGTGTCAGTACTGGGCAGTTACACTCTAACGAGATGAGAGGGAAGCAGTGTGGCACGTTTGTCATGGCTTATCACCAGCATGATTCTTAACATATGTTTTTATTTTTCATACAAGTACCAAGCATAGTGCCTGGCAAACTGAAGGGATCACAAAATGTTTGTTGAATTGAAAGGCTCATAACAGCGGTCATAAATCTGTTACCAGAAAGATGAGAATGCATCAGTGAATAAAGACTCAGATGGTCTTCACTTTTTAGTCCGTGCAGATCTCTAAAGGAATGCAGTGGTGCTCAAGTGAAAATTTTATGTGACTTTATCCTTTTTAGTGCTCCCAGTGGCCTACTCTACTGTGGGTAAAAATCCAGAAACACTTCACAGGAACACTTAAGTATTTTGGTGTTGAGTAAAAAAGGTTTTAAAAAGGCAGAACATCTTATATTTGACTTGTTACTTGCGTATATTCTTAGAAATGGAGATTGTGCAGATTGTCTAATTTATACTGAGTAATGTTAGATTTCCTGTTTTTCAGAGGTGTAGGCGTAAGAATGACAGACCCAGTGTATCTGAGCCCCTCATTTGACAACGTACTGCCTAGCTACTTATTTTTACAAGTAAGTATTTGTAAAAGCAAAATACTTAGTGACACTGAAATATACTTCAGCGAATTATTTGAAATCTAAGGGTTTGTTTTTTTCGCTTCTATTAACTTTTTTTTTTTGCAGTGTATTTATGTTTTCTGATCTACCTTTGGTTAAGTAGTAAGGAAAAGCTTAGTAAGCACTTTCTCTTTTTCTCAAGTGATGAACTACCTTTTCTCCCTTCATTTGCCCAGCGGTGCTTATCGTAGGATAATAAGCACAGTACATAGGGTGAGAAGGCGTGCGCAGGGCGCTGCCGCGACCCCGGCTCACCCTTAGGAAAGGAAAGGCTCCGCCGTGTGAGACGGCGGGGTCTGTGTCATTTCTTTCGGGCACCAGTTCTGAGCTTTAGTTTGAGAGCTTCTTCCTGAATGTGCTTTCCTTCCTCTTTCCTACCCTCAAGTTTAATAAATATGGTTGTACTTTTCTTATTATAAAATGTCTGTAACTGCTGTTAAAAAAAACCAAAACTACTTAGTTTAGCTTATTGTAATGATTGCTTTCCATTTCCACTATTAACCCCTAAATAAAGCATGCATTTGCTATACATGTAACTGTTCCATGTGTAAGTCTGAGTGAGATTCACATGGTTTACTACTAGCAGATTTTGGTCAGATGGTTATCAATTGCTGTGATTTAACAAGTAATTTGTTTTCCATTGTCCAGTTTATGATGTACTTTCATGTACATTAGCTCATATGATTTGTTACAGTCTGCTTGTTAGGTGGCGTTTTTATTATTTTATTATTATTACCAACGTAACATGAAGATACTGAAGGCCGAATCTGGTCAGGTTCTTGAATAAGGTCGCACAATTGGTGGGTAGTAGCATCTGTACCCAAACTTAAGCGTAGATGACATTTGCTTTCTACTCTGCTTAGTGTGTAACCAAAAGTCATTTTACAAACCCAGAGATTAATTCTGGGGTGAACAAATAGAGAAACAGATTTACGTTTGTCATCTGATTCTACATTAGTGATGATGTAAACCGTTAGGATGCATAACCTAATATAAAGTCATACACGGTTACGTAGAATCTTCTTCAGTAGTTTCTGCCAGCCTTTTTTATTACTTTCTATTTAATTTTTATTTAAAAATTTTTTTTAGAGAAACAGTTCCCAAGAGTGCTCTTTTTTTTTTTTAATTTATTTATTTTATTTATTATTTATCTTTGGCTGTGTCGGGTCTTCCTCGCTGCATGCGGGCTTTCTCTAGTTGCGGCGAGCAGGGGGCTACTGTTCGTTGCGGTGCCCGGGCTTCTCACTGCGGTGGCTTCTCTTGTTGAGGAGCATGGGCTCTAGGCACGCGGGCTTCAGTAGTTGTGGCTTGCGGGCTCAGTAGTTGTGGCTCGCGGGCTCTAGAGCACAGGCTCCGTAGTTGTGGTGCACGGGCTTAGCTGCTCTGTGGCATGTGGGATTTTCCCGGACCAGGGCTCAAACCTGTGTCCCCTACATTGACAGGCAGATTCTTAACCACTGCGCCACTAGGGCAGTCCTGCCAGCCTTTTAAAAAGTGTGGTGTTGTGCTGGGCTCTTTGAATGTATCATCACAAGCCTGCACTGGCTGTAACTGAAGAACACTGATACCAGTTCTTGAATGATGTTCAGCAACCTCTTGTGAAGATGAGGTAGTTCATAGGGTGATTGGCTGAATACCTTGTAAGCCCCAGAGTTAGGCAACTAATACTTTGTCCATTCTGTGTGATTATTGAAGGTACTTTACAGAGAGGTAGAATTATATACTTGGGAAAATCCCTGGTGAAATTTGTGGGGTTTTTTTTTTTTTTTTTGATGCCTCTTGCCTTGCCTTTCTCTGTAAACCATTATCCCCAAATCTGTACTGTTACTTGTTTGCAACAGCTAATGTGGGAGCTTCACATTGTGGGTTCCTTCTTGAGGAGAGGAGGTTGTAAAGGGCTGGTGATAATTGATTATTTCTCATGTAGCATTGAAGTTACACAAGGATGTACTTTATAAAGTTAATTGGAGTGTCGCACACAATCATTAAAATTACGAATGTGCAGTATTATTTGGTTTTTCAAAACCACAAAGGAAACTTTTGATTTTTCTGACCACAATCCACAGAACTGCAGAAACGCCTTTGACGTCTTTCACAATTGACATGATTGACAGTGAAAGGTTTAATACTTAAATATTTACAACAGCTGTTTTCAGTTATATTCTAGTTGCATTCTAGGTTATCTGGAATCAAAAATGGTGCTCCAAAGTTGATCTTTTCATTGCCTGGTTTCTTGGAAATAATTGATTTAAAAGCCAGATGAGGTTGGATAATCTGAGAGCTTTAATACGTGCTGCTGCCTGGACTCTACCACATGAATGGGCTTTAGTTGGTCTGGCTGGGGTGGGGCCTGGGTCAGGATGGTGAAAAGCTCTCCCAGGTGGTTCTGGTTTGCAGCTAAGGTTGAGAATGGCTGTAGCGGTAGCAAGGGTGCACAGCTAGCTGCACGTTAGAAGCACCTGGGGAGATCTTAAAAACACTGATGTCTGGCCCTATTGCCAGAAATTCTGATTTAACTATTCTAGATGACTGCACATTAAAATCAACAAAAGACAGAACTCACCAGGTGATTTTGTCGTGCAGCCAGGATTGAGAAATACTGTAGAGAAAGGTAGTAGATGAAATCGTTTTAGGGAAACTTGGTCATCATTTAAATATTTAATGAGGCCTCTTCACTGGGACTATTTCATGCTTTCAACTGATTGCATACCAGAAGGTTCTTAACGTATTACGTTGGATTGGAAATTTCTGTCATCTTTGGCCATTACATTAACGTTATCTTTGTTAGGGGTGAAGCATCACTATCATCTCTAGATGGAGAATCACTGAACATTCAGTGGCCACATACGTGTTTTAGTGTCTTTATATTAGAGTTCAGTTTTTAATGTGTCGTGTCTTTACGTCCTCTGATTCTGAAACTTAAAATGATCTCGAGTCACTGATAACAAATTAATTCTTTTTTCCTTATAGAATTTGCCATCTGCTGTAGTAAGTCATGTTCTGGATCCTCAGCCCGGAGAGAAGATTCTAGATTTGTGTGCGGCCCCCGGAGGCAAAACAACACACATTGCAGCGCTTATGCATGATCAGGTGAGGCCGTCTTCGCGCAGAGCTGCTCTTGATATACTGTGCGTCTCAGTGATGGAGGTGGGAGTATGTGTGACCTACGGAACATGGTGCAGACATTCATAATCTGGTCGATTTCGATTCACCCAAAGAGGAGGCCGCTCAGTGATGTTATTCATCACATATTAAGTTCAGTAGACCATTGTCATTTGTGAAGACTATCTCAAGACCTTCTTGAATCCCAGATTTGCCTAATACATTTATGGAATAGAATTTTTCCCTCAAATGATTAAGTCTAAATGAAACACTTAAGAGATCTTTTCATGTTCTTAATTACAGGACTTGACACTTTTTAAACTATTCAAATAAATTCTACCACTGAAAGTTAACTTGGCAGCCCGTTATTAAAGTGTCCAAATATATATTGTTGATACATATGCAAATATAAAGATGATAATAAATATATTGGCTTGGCCAAAATGTTCGTTCGGGTTTCTCCATAAGATGTTTTTGGCCAACAGAATACATGCACACATACTGAACGTCTATATGTGTCTGTGTTCTTCTTGCCTTGGGGTTCATAAAAAGCATGATTTGACTTAATTAGTAAAGCCTGCTTCATTGTCACAAAAGAGAAGTCTGTCCTTGGATAACTTTAGCTCAAATGTTACTGCTTTTCCTATGTATGCATATTTGCCGATGTGTTTTCTTGCATCGTGCGCTAGTTTTATCTGTGTTCAGAGCTGTGTGGCCTTGTAACCACTCTGTGCTTCAACTGAGATTCTTCAGCTTGAGGAGGATACGGCCAGTTGATGCTATCTTTCCCGTTTGTTTCAAATTCTGTAAAACCAAATGGTTCCTAAAATGTTTGCACATGCTAGTAGCTTCACCTACAGTATCTTTCTTGATCTAGAGTCAGATTTTAATTGATGGACTGATTAAAAAAATATTGATTTATTCTTACTGTGTGCCAAGTACTGGCGTACAGCAGTAAACCATAGTGACCACAGTTTCCTTCTTCATGGAGCTTACATTCCAGTAAAAGGACACAGATGAGAAACAAATGAGTGAGTAAAAGATAAGGCATATATAGCTGTGGGAGGGGTATGGGATTGGGAATACTGGGGAAGGGAGAGTGAGTGTGCAGTTTGAAGTGGGTGGCGAGGGAGAAGCCCACTGGGAAGGTGGCATTTAAGGAAGACTTACAGGTGGGAAGAATGTACCAGCGAGAGGAGACGTAAGTGCGAACGCTCAGGCTGGATGCTGCCCGACTTGCTGGGGAAACCGGGGTCAGGGTCGGGGACCGTGGTAGTTTTGTGGCGTAGACTAAGTGAGGAGCAGGGTGGGGGTGGGGGAAGAGATCAGAGAGCGGGGGGCCGGGGCATGGGCGGAGCAGCTTCGCAGGCTCTTCCGGGACTTCACGTCCGCTCCAGTGATGGGACGTCCTTGGAAGTTTGGGGCAGAAGAGCGACATAAGCTTGCGTGCTCCTTACCTTGGCTGCAGCGTTGCAGACAGGCTGCAAGAGGGCAGCGGCGGAAGCAGAGAGACTGCTTAGGAGACAGCAGTTCAGGGGCGTCATGGAGGTGGTAAGAAGTTGGTCGGATTCTGGGTGTGTTTCGAAGCTGGGGCTGTTAGGAGCTGTTGGTGGATTGGACGTGGGTTGTGAAAATGAGAGGCCAGTGCAGTGTGACTCCTTAGGTGTTTGGCCAGAGGACCTGGAAGGATGGAGCAGTCGGGTCGGGAGGGGCACATTTTGCAGGGAGAGATCAGCCATTTAGTTTGGGTTATACTGCAATGAGGTCCCATTAGACAGCCAGGAGGTGGCGTGGAGCAGGCAATGGGGTAGTTGAGTCCAGGGTGCAGGAGAGAGGTCGGGACTGGAAATGGAGGTCTGGAAGTCGTCAACACGTGGATAAAACATGCGAGGCCGTGAGGCTGTTGCGGGCGGGAGAAGTAGGGGAGGCTGGAAGACGAGCCTTGGGGCTGCGGTGCGCCGACGCTCGGGGCTCGGGGAACCAGGAGGAACGGCCACCGATGCGGCAGGACCACAGAGGCCCATGATGCCCTGGGCGCCGCGCCAGGAAGGGGTCGAAAGGGGACGGGGCGAGCAGCTGAGTGAAACGTCCCGGCGGGACCAGTGAGGTGAGGCCCGAGAACCCCCTCCCCGTGGACTCAGCACCTCGTGGGTGATGGCGGTGAGTGGAAACACCTGCTTGGATGGAAAATGAGAGGAAGCGAAGAAAGTGAATCAGGACAACTCCTTTGCCGGGGGCAGGGCACGTTTGTACCGGAGGGCAGAGAAATGGGGCAGCGCTTGGAGGGTGGACTCAGGGAGTCCTTTTTTTAAGATGAGGGAAGTAGCAGTGCATGCTGATGGAGAAGAGCGATTAGAAGGGGAAATTGGTTATCCCCCAGGGAACGGGAAAATGGCTGGAACAGGATCTTGGGGTAGGTGAAATGGTACAGGATTTGATGCACAGCGGCTTTAGATGGTGGCGTGAGACGGTTTATCCGTGGAAGTAGGAGGTAAGGCCGAGGATATGGGCAGAGGTGTTGGTAGACTGGTAAACGTGGTGGGAGACTGGGAGTTGGCTTCTGTTGTTCCAGTTTTCCATGAAAAGGAAGCAGGGTCTTCAGAGGGGAATGGGGATGGGGAGGGGGAAGGGCAAGGCAGGGCGTCAGGGGTTTGAGAAGACAGGAAGTGTGATCTAGGATAAGGAGTGAGAATGGCCTATGGATGCGTCATGAGAATTCAGTTGTGTCCCAGGGCCCCATGAGTACAGCAGTCATGGATTTAGAGTGAGATGAGTTGGGCTAGTGATGTGCTCTTTGGCTGCGTTCGGGGCATAGACAGGAAGTTGGTGAAGGCCTGGGTTTAATCACAGCTGAGCTTTTGTCCCTTGGATATGCGAGAAACAGACGCACGTGAGTTGAGGATGTATATAAGGGAGTGTATGTAACGTGCCGTAGAATCTCAGCCGGGTGAAGAGCAGAGCAAGGACACAAGAATAGTGAGGGCCGTGTATCCGTTGTCACTTTTCTAATTTAGCTCAGATTTATACAGCAGTAAAAATGCTTATGTGCCTAGGAAACTCAGCGGTTTTCTTCCTAGTACTAATTTATAGATAAGAAACAATTACCTACTGAGGGTAAGACTTTCTGGCATGGAAACCTCCATGAGGCTGACTTAGCAAAAGCTTTTCTGCTCCAGCTAATTTGCCTGATAAAAGATACAGTATTTCCCACTCTCGCAAGTGCCAGATGTTGGACTTTTATCTGGTGATACATTTTCTGATCTATATTTGATGATGCTTAGGACTGTCAAGGGATTTACAAGCAATCTTGCACAGAAAATAGTTGGAAATTGTACTGTGTCAAGGATGAAATTGTAACTTTTCCCTTTCATTAGTGCAGATAACTTTAATTGTCCGAAGACTTCTGATGAAAATTGTCATTTCTTACACATTCATATTTGACACTATTAGAATTTCTGAAACATTCACAATATCACAAATGGGGATAAAAATATATAAATATAAAATTTTATATTTTCAGTAAATACGCTGAAGGCCTAAACCTGTCATCTCTGCACTATAAATGTGTGTGTAAAATCCATACACTGTCTGTATGCTCTTCGCATATACATAGACACTTGGCAGTAGCACTAATATAACCTCAATGAGCAGCCTTCAATCTAAGAGCTCCAATAGAAAAAGGTATTTGTCGTTTAAATATCGTGGAATTGATATCCGTGGTTCATTAGAGGAGATACACTTGCCTATTGACTTACACTGCTCTTTGTTGAAAAAGAATTTAAGGTGGTAAACAGTAAAAAAAAAAAAAAAAACAACTCTTTAGGGAAAAAATGCATTAAATACCACCAGTGTGTAAAATGAACACAAAACAGAAGGGTTCATTTTATGGAATTGTGGTATTTAATGCAAATCATTTTTCAGTTTTCCTGAAAGCTCAAATGTAAAGATTATATGCTTTGAGGAAGTGATAATTATCCCCCTCGCTTACGGTATGATATTTATTGTGTTTGCTTAAAAGTATATTCACTCAGAGGTATTTTCTGCTCTCCAGTAAGAAGTCTTTCCAAAGAGAGGCTGGATATTAGAGGTGTGTGCATTCTCTGCTGGTTTTATAACGCTGTGTGAAAACAACCACACAGCCTCGGTGGCACTGCATCACCTCTGGAGTCTAGGATTCAGTTGATGGCCGCCAGCCTGACTGTGGCACCTGGTCCCTGTGGGTTGGCCGGAGTTTCTCATGGCCTTGGATGGGCTCACTCACTTGGGTTAGGCTCAGGTTGGCTCAGCTGAGGCCACTGGAATGTCTTGCCTCTGGTCCCTGCATCTCTTGCCCTCCTGTGGGACTAGGGCACTAGCACAGCAGAGCGCAGTAGCTGAGGGTCAGCAGTGGCAGAGGACAAAGCAGAGCAAGGCCAGCGTTCTGCATCTCTCCTTGCATCACTCCTACTGTCATCCCATCAGCCAGTGCAAACCAGGTGGCCGAGCCCGACTCGGACCGGCCGGGTGTTGCAAGGTCAATGGCAGAGGGTGGGGATACATGGAGACTTGAAGAATTGGGGCCATTTAGGCAATCTCGCAGCGGGCCAGCACCCAGGAACCTGAACAGAAATATTTGAGCCAGAATTGAACCCCAGATTTTGTTAATACTTTCAGTTTGTCATTGTTGTTGATTTTTGTTTGTTTGTTTGTTTGTAGTTAAGCAGAATTTTGTATAAGTGAGGCTTCCAGTCTTGTACTTTTGTAAGAGCAGCCTTCGGCCAGTGCAGTTTCTCCTTCACTGTAGTTACAGTGGAACCTTATTCTGGTGGTTTTTGCCTACTTTTCCAGTTCAGCTCACTTGAAATGGGTTCCCTGTCCGTCGAGGTATTAACTGGAACTATGCCGGCCGCTAAACCTGGTGTCACATTCAAGAACATAATCAGCAAATCTTCAGTATTGTAGTCTGTGCAGTCAATGCGTACGTCACAGCAAGGAGGAACAAAAGTACACTGAAACGTTTACATCACCATCTCTGCAGAACATTTCATAGTATGTTTTAAAATACCACGTGACTATCACAACTCATTCACAAAACTGTAGCCTCTTTATTGACTTTGACTTAATCGAAGTGTTCCCATGTAAAATTATTTTTGAACTACTACCAGTGCAGAACATTTGCTGTGATATACAGGCTTCTGTTTTTGTCCTTAGTTGTCAGAATTCACATGAATTTTGTTACATGTATGTATCTCAGAAAGTATTGGGATGAGGATTGATTTTACAAGTAACATTCATCTGTATCTCAGAGGACCAGAAGGCAAATGTCTCAGAACGTTAGTTGATGCTCTTCCAGAGGTGAGCAAACCACATCAAATTGGCGATTTTTTAATATTTATCTCAAATGGGTATTTTAAAGTTTCTTTAGAAGATTGCAAACATTGCTTTTGCTTTTGAATTTTGCGGATTAAAAGTAGATGGGCATTATAAGAAAATTATCTGTCAAGGTTGTGTTCTTTAAAAGGTAAGACTTAAGTATTGGATGTAAATTTGATATTCATTTGGATGATGACTTCAGCTTTAAAACTGGGGATAGGAGGAAAGTGGGGAAGACTATAATTGTTGTCTCTTTTTCTCATTATTAATAACTTTCATGACTGCTTTGGATTTTCACTTTTTTATGTGTTTGTTTTGTTTTTTTAGGGAGAAGTGATAGCACTGGATAAAATATCCAACAAAGTAGAAAAAATAAAGCAGAATGCATTATTATTAGGGCTAAATTCCATCAGGGCATTTTGCTTCGATGGAACAAAGGCCCTTAAACTTGATATGGTTAAGGACACAGATGGTGAGTTAAATTTTATCTTTTCAAGGCTTTTATAATTGGCATTTACAAACAGATTGTCAGATTTTGCTACCTATGTTCTAGCCCCTAAATATCCATAGGGCCTTGGCATGGATCTAAGGTATTTTGCCGTAATAGATGTCTTTTTGCTTTTCATCTTATCTTTGAATATCAAGTTTTTAATACAGAATCAAACCTCCAAGACTTGGTCAAACTCTTTGTTCTTAACCTATTTGTTTTATTTTATTTTATTTTTTTATTGAAGTATAGTTGATTTACAGTGTTCTGTTAATTTCTGCTGTACAACAAAGTGATTCAATTATACATGTATGTACATTTTTAAAAAATATTCTTTTCCATTATGGTTTACCACAGGATACTGAATATAGTTCTTTGTGCTATACAGTAGGATCATGTTGTTTATCCATTCTATATAAAAGCTTACATCTACTAACTCCAATTTCCCACTCCATCCCTCCCCCAGCCCCACCCCTTTGGCAACCACAAGTCTGTTCTCCATGTCCGTGAGTCTGTTTTGTAGATAGGTTCATTTGTGTCATATTTTAGATTCCACATTTAAGTGATATTATATGGTATTTGCTTTCTGACTTATTTCACTTAGTATGATAATCTCTAGTTGCATCCATGTTGCTGCAAATGGCATTGTTTCATTCTTTTTCTATGGCTGAATAGTATTCCATTGTATATATGTACCACATCTTCTTTATCCATTCCTCTGTCAGTGGACATTTAGGTTGTTTCCATGTGTTGGCTATTGTGAATAGTGCTGCTAGGAACATAGGGGTGCATGTATCTCTTTGGATTAGAGTTTTCTCTGGATATATGCCCAGGGGTGGGATTGCTGGATCATATGGTGGCTCTATTTTTAGGTTTCTGAGGAATCTCCATACTGTTCTCCACAGTGGCTGTACCAATTTACATTTCTGCCAACTGTGTAGGAGGGTTCCTTTTTCTCCATATCCTCTCCAGCATTTGTTATTTGTAGAGGTTTTAATGATGGCCATTCTGACCGGTGTGAGGTGGTATCTCATTGTAGTTTTGATTTGCATTTCTCTAATAGTTTAGCAGTGTTGAACATCTTTTCATATGCCTACTGTTCATTTGTATTTCCTCTTTGAAGAAATGTCTATTTAGGTCTTCTGCCATTTTTTGATTGGGTTGTTTGTTTTCTTTTTGTTGTTGAGTTGTTTGAGCTGTTTGTATATTTTTGAAATTAAACCCTTGTTGGTTGCATCATTTGCAAACATTTTCTCCCATTCTGTAGGTTGTCTTTTCGTTTTGTTGATTGATTGTTTCCTTTGCTGTGCAAAAGCTTGTAAGTTTGATTAAGTCCCATTTGTTTATTTTTGTTTTTATTTCTGTCACCTTGGGAGACTGACCAAAGAAAACATTGGTATGACTTACGTCAGAGAATGTTTTGCCTATGATCTTTTCTAGGAGTTTTATGGTGTCATGTCTTATGTTTAAGTCTTTAAGCCATTTTGAGTTTATTTTTTGAGTATGATGTGGGGGAGTGTTCTAACTTCACTGATTTACATGTGGCTGTCTAACTTTCCCAGCGCCACTTGTTGAAGAGACTGTCTTTTTCCCATTGTATATTCTTGCCTCATGTGTCAAAGCTGTGTGATTGACCGTAGGTAGTTGTGTGGGTTTATTTCTGGGCTCTCTGTTCTGTTACATTGATCCATATGTCTGTTTTTTGTGCCCTGTCACGAACCCGTGTCCCCTGCATCGGCAGGCGGACTCTCAACCAGTGCGCCACCAGGGAAGCCCAGTACGGCCATTGTAACAATATTAAATCTCATCCAAGAGAGCATGGGATATCTTTCCATTTCTTTGAATCATCTTCAGTTTCCTTTTTTAATGTTTTATAGTTCTCAGTGTATAAGTCTTTCACCTCCTTGGTCAGGTTTATTTAGTATTTTATTTTTGGGGGTGTGATTTTGAAAGATATTGGTTTTTTGTTTGTTTTTACATTCCCTTTCTGCTATTTCATTATTAGTGTAAAGAAATACAACTGATTTCTGTATGTTAATCTTTTATCCTGCTAACTTCCTGAATTTGTTTATCAGTTCTAGTAGTTTTTGTGTGGAGTTTTTAGGGTTTTCTGTGTATAGAATCACGTCATTTGCATATAATGACAGTTTTATCTCTTCCGTTCTAATTTGGATACCTTTTATTTCTTTTTCTTGTCTGATTGCTGTGGCTAAGACTTCCAATACTATGTTGAACAGAAGTGGTGAGAGTGGGCATCCTTGTCTTGTTCCAGATTTTAGTGGGAAGACTGTCAGCTTTTCACTGTTGAGTATTATATTAGCTGTGGATTTGTCATAAATAGCTTTTATTATGTTGAGATATGTTCTCTCTGTACCCACTTTGGTAAGAGTTTTTATCATGAATGCGTATTGAATTTTGTTAGATGCTTTTTCTGCATGTATTGAAATGATCATGTGGTTTTTGTTTTTTCTGTTGTTGATGTAGTGTATCACATTGATTTGCATATGTTGGACCATCCTTGTGAACTTGGGATGAATCCCACTTGGTCGTGGTGTATGATCTTTTTTATGTGTTGTTGGATTCAGTTTGGTAATATATTGTTGAGAATTTTTGCACCTATATTCATCAAAGATATTGGCCTGTAATTTTCTTTTTTAGTGGTTTTCATATCAGGGTGATGGTGGCTTCACAGAATGTCTTTGGGAGTGTTCCCTCCTCTGCAATTTTTTGGAAGAGTTGGAGAAGGATCGGTAAGAGTTCTTCTTTGTATGTTTGGTAGAATTCACCTATGAAGCCATCTGGTCCCGGACTTTTGTGTGTAGGCAGTTTTAAAATTACAGATTCTATTGATATTTCACTTCTAGTGATCAGTCTGTTCAAATTATCTATTTCTTGATTCAGTTTTGGTGGACTTAATGTTTCTAGAAAGTTGTCCATTTCTTCTAGGTTGTTGAATTTGTTGGCATATAATTGTTCATAGTATTCCCTTATGTTTTTTTGTATTTCTATAGTGTTGGTTGTTATGTCTCCTTTTTCATTTCTTATTTAGTTTATTTGGGTTCTCTCTCCTTTCTTCTTGGTGAGCCTGGCCAGAGGTTTGTCAATCTTGTTTATTGCCCTTTCAAAGAACCAGCTCTTGGTTTTATTGATTTTTTTTTTTCTATTGTTTTTAATCTCTATTTTATTTATTTCTCCTCTGATCTTTATTTATACCTTCCTAATGCTGACTTTAGGTTTTGTTTGTTCTTCTTCTTCTAATTCTTTTAAGTGTTAACCTATTTGTTTTAGTTTCATATTACAGCTCAGAAAGCTGAGATTTGAGACAAACCTTTCAGTTTTATGATTCTTCATTTTTCTTGAGGAATTGGGGATATAGAGCCAGAAGGGAAAAACTGGCACATATCTTGTTTTGGAATAAAATAATACAGTAGTTAAATTGCTCTATTTCTCTCTCTTTGTGTCTATTTCGATTTGGTTTCATAAATTATTCAAGAAACTTGCATATTTTAATGAAGTAATTAGCATTAGTTTCTCTAGAATGTTCATTGATTAAAGATGCTATTTGATTCATGATGACTTCTTAAAAAATTAATTTACTTATTTTTAAATTTTCTTTTATATTGGAGTATATTTGGTTTTTTTTGCGGTACGCAGGCCTCTCACTGTTGTGGCCTCTCCCATTGCGGAGCACAGGCTCGGACACACAGGCTCAGCGGCCATGGCTCACGGGCCCAGCCGCTCCGCGACATGTGGGATCTTCCCGGACCGGGGCACGAACCTGTGTCCCCCGCATCGGCAGGCGGACTCCCAACCAATGCGCCACCATGGAAGTCCTGGAGTATATTTGATTTACAATGTTGTGTTAGTTTCAGGTGTACAGCAAAGTGATTTGGTTATACATACACATGTATTTATTCTTTTCCAGGATTCATGATGACTTTTAAAATGCCTGCTACATCAGTAGTAATGTGAAAATCCACATACCTTTAAGAAATTATTTTGTAACTTCTGCCTAATATGTAGTAAGTCACATGTGATTAAGAAGCCAAAACAAATGACGCACATAGAATACTTGCCAGAAAAACAGGGACTATCCTGAAGAAGAGTGGGAGCAGGTCGGATTGAATTGCCTAATTACATGACAACAGTGTGTCATGGTCAGTGGCTTGTCAGCCATAAAGTGTCAGCCAGGGGTTTGCAGGAGTTTATATCAGTGTGTAGGCTAGGGGGCTGTACCAGAGAGACCCAAAATACAGTGACTTAGAAAAGATAGAAGCGTTTTTTGGTTTTCTTGTTTATTTTTGTCTCACTGAAAAGTTAGAGGTGGACATCCAATGCTGGGAGCTTCATCTCTGGGTCCAAGACAGCTGTTCCAGTTTTTATCCCAGGGGGTAGAGAAAGGGACTGGGAGATGCACAAGACCTGGAAGTGGGGTGCATATCCCGCTGGCCACAACTTAGTCGTTTGATCAACTTAGCTGCACAGGGGGCTGGAAGACATAGTCTTCAGCTGTGTTGCCATGTGCCCAGTTCACACCATTTCTATAGAAGAAGAGGATAATTGTTATTGAAGAACAAATAGCAGTCTGCCAAAAGCTTTGTACTATTAAAAGTGGAGATGGGGCTTCCCTGGTGGCGCAGTGGTTGAGAGTCCGCCTGCTGATGCAGGGGACGCGGGTTCGTGCCCTGGTCCGGGAGGATCCCACATGCCGTGGAGCAGCTGTGCCCATGAGCCGTGGCCACTGAGCCTGCGCGTCCAGAGCCTGTGCTCCGCAGTGGGAGAGGATGCAACAGTGAGAGGCCCGTGTACCACAAAAACAAAAACAAAACAAAACAAAACAAGAAAAGTGGAGATGGTGACTGTTTCCATTTTTTTCTTTTATTCATCGGTAAAATTTTTCTTCCCCCTTTAAAGTAAGTGAAAGAGCTTGAAAGCCTCTGAGTGGGTAAGTGAGGTGCGTAGTATAAGGTGCAAGGAGTGACCCAGCAACTGTATGCTAGCATCATGCTATGTGGTAGTTTCCTACACGGTTTGTTCTGGTTACGTTCTGCTGTTATCCACGTCGTGTCACCACTTAGTGATGAAAGCCACAGTAATCATTTCATTATTCTTCTTCACAGTTCTGGGGGCTGACCAGCCTCGCAGATAGATGGTTCTCACTTGCAGTATCTCGTGCAGTTGCGGTCATGTGGTAGTGGAGGGAGGTGTCATCTTGAAGGTGCTCTCTTTCACATACACGTCGGGAGGATGATGGTGGCTCTCAGCTGGGACCTCTCCACGTGTCCTGGATACTCTGAGCGTGTCGGTTGGGTGGGTTTCAAGGGCGAATGTTGGAATAGCCCCAGGCAGCAGCCACGTCCCCATTTTATGACCTATTCCAGAAGTCACTTAGCATCGATTCTGCTGTGGCGCAGAATAAAGGAGAAGGAATATTACATCCCACCTCTTGTGTCACTGTGGTGAGTGTCAGTATCAGATTTTAAGCATGTATGGAATGGGCGATATTGTGGCAGCCATCTTTGGGAAGTATAATTGCTTTCACAGTCGTAAACTGTTTTTATTTAAAAAAAAATTTATTTATTTGGCTGCGCCGGGTCTTTAGTTGCGGTACGCAGGATCTTTAGTTGCGGTGTGTGGGATCTTTGGTTGTGGCATGCGGGATCTTAGTTGCGACATGCGGGATCTAGTTCCCTGACCAGGGTTCAAACGCAGGCCCCCTGCCTTGGAAGCATGGAGTCTTAACTGCTGGACCACTGGGGAAGTCCCAGATTATTTTTATTTTTAGTCAGACATTTTTATATGCATAATGGATTGTTAGCTGAACACAGGAAGGATAAGGAATACTGACTTGAAAATGCAAGAGTGTAAAAGTAGTAATGATTCTGCAAATTTACATCAAGGTGATTTTCACCAGTTCTATAGATTGCAGTAAATATGATTAAAATTCTTATATAGCATTCTAAGGTGATTTCAGTACTACAGAAAATCTAAAAAGAGAGAACAGAATGAGCTGTATGTTCAGTTGGGCTATTATTTATTAGGAATAGAGGTTATCCACATCTGTAATGTTTTAGTTACTTATAAGGGGCGGCCTGAATCCAGTCTTGTCCCTCAGAAGGAAACAAATTGTTTTCTAGTACCTAATGTAAGTATTCCAAACATCAGTCCTTGGCAGTTTTTGTTTATTTTTGATGCTGAGGCAAACGTTTGTAATATTTAATGTTTTTGAAAAATTACTCTTTTTCTTTCGTAATTTTAAATTATGTCAACCTATATCATTTGTTAAATGGGAGAAAAAAAATTTTTTTTCTTCATATTCAAGGATGAGTAATGTTCTAGTGTATGGATAATACCACATTTTATTTATTCATTCATCAGTTGATGGACATTTGGGTTCTTTCCCTTTTTTGTCTGTTATGAATAATGTTGCTATGAACATTTGTGTGTAAGTTTTTGTGTGTTTTATCTCTTGAGTATATACCTAGAATTGGGATTGCTGGATCATATGGTAACCCTATGTTTAACCTTTAACAGAATTGTCAGACTGTAAAGCAGTTTGCAGCATTTTTCATTCCACTAGCAATGTACTGAGGGTTCATATTTCTCCATATCCTCACCAGCACTTAATATCTGTCTCTTTGATTATTGCTATCTTGGTAAGTGTGAAGTGGAATCTCATTGTGGTTTTCATTTTTATTTACTAGGAGCAGATTTCCCAGATGGCTAATAAGTTAATCATCTTTTCATGCGTTTATTGACCATTTTACATCTACTTGTCCATTCAGATCCTTTGCCCATATTTTAATTGGGTTGTGTTTTTATTACCAGGTTGTAAGTGTTCTTTATATATTCTAGCTATAAGTCCCTTATTAGATATATAATTTACACATAGTTTATACCATCTTGTCAGTTGTCCATTTACTTTTCTGATGATGTCATTTGAAGCACAGAGGTTTTCAAGGATGTCCATTTTATCCATTTTATCTTTTATTGCTTATACTTTTGGTGTCAGATTCTAAGGGTTTTGTAGAATGACCTCTTACGTATAGATGTAGAATTCGTTTTGAATTAATTTTTGTATATGGTGTGAGAAAAGAGTCCAACTTTATTCTTTTTCATGAAGATATCCAGTTGCCCCAGCATGATTTGTTGAAAAGACTATTTTGCTCCATGGAATTGTCTTGGTACACTTTTCGAAAATCAGTTGACTGGCAATGTAAGGGTTCATTTCTGGACTCTCAGTTCTCTTGCATTGATTGATATTTCTGTCCTTAAGCTGATAACACTGCCTTAATTACAATAGATTTGTAGTAAATTTTCATTTGCAAATAGAGATAGGTCAGTTTTTTCTTTGCTAACCTGGATGCCTTTTGTTTCATTTTGTTGCCTAATTGCCCTTGCTAGAACCTCAGTACAGTGTTGAATAGAAGTGGTAACAGAGAACATCCATGTCTGATGTTCCTGATTAGTCTTTTTTCAAGTGGCTTAGAACTGTAGGTTTGTCATAGATCACCTTTATCAGGTTGAGAAATTAACGACTATTTCTAGTTTGTTGGATATTTTGGATCATGAAATGGTGTTGGATTTTGCCAAGTGCTTCTTCTGTCTTACTCAGATGATCATGTGGTTTTTGACCTTTATTCAGTTAATTTTCAGACTTGGAATCCACCTTGCATTCCTGAGGTAAATGCCGCTTGGTCATAGTGTATAATGCTTTTCATCTATTGGTGGATTACACTTGCTTGGATTTTATTGAGGATATTTGTTCCATATTTGTAAGAGATACTGGTCTGTGGTTTTCATTCTTGTGATATCTTTGTTGGGTTTTGGTTTCAGAGTAAGACTGGTCTCATAGACTGAGTTGGAAATTGTTCTTTTCTCTTATGTTTCTGAAAGAATTTGTGAAGACTTGGTATTATTTAAAAGTTTGGTGGATTCATCAGTGAAGTCAGCTGGGCCTGGGGTTTCTTTTGTGGGATTTAAAAAAGTTACTAATTCAGTCTCTTTACTTACTATAGGTTTATTCAGATTTTCTCTTCTTGTATCAATTTTGATAGTTGGTATCTTTCTAGTAACTTGTCCATTTCATTTATCTATACAGTTTATAGTATTCCTTTATAATCACTTTTCTTTCTGTAAGATCAGGAGCAATATCCCCCGTTAATTACTGATTTTACTATTTTGAGTCTTCTCTCTTGGTCAGTCTAATTAAAGTTTTGTCAATGTTGTTGATTTTTTTCAAAGAACCAATTTTCAGCTTTGTTGATTCTTGTTTTTCTTTACTCTGTTTCATTAATTTCTGCTCGAATTTTTTTACTTAAAATTTTCAATTTTATGTTGGACTGTAGTTGATTTACAATGTTGTATTAGTTTCAGGTGTACCACAGAGTGATTCAGTTACACATGTATGTATATCTGTTCTTTTCAAATTCTCTTCCCATTTAGGTTATTACAGAATATTGAGCAGAGTTCCCAGTGCTATACAGTAGGACCTTGTTGATTATCTATTTTAAATATAGTCGTGTGTATATGTCAATCCCAATCTCCCAATTTATCCGTCCCCCAACCTTTCCCCTTTGGTAACAGTAAGTTTGTTTTCGAAGTCTGTGAGTCTGTTTTGTAAATAACTTCATTTGTATCATTTTTTTTTAGATTCCGCATATAAGTGATATCATATATTTGTCTTTCTCTGTCTGATGTACCTCACTTAGTTTGATAATATTCAGGTCCATCCATGTTGCTGCAAATGGCATTATTTCTTTATTTTTAATGGCTGAGTAATAGTCCATTGTATATATGTACCACATCTTCTTTTTTCCTTAATTTAAAGAAAAAATTTATTGAAGATCTGAAAAACAATTTCTAAAAGATTGACTTTTCCAGAAAACTGTAGCTACACAATGCATTGTATCTATCATGTTAAAACCTGCATTAGACACAAATACAAAAGCCGTGAAACAAGCCACCATTCTTCAACAATCTGAGCAAAGATAAAATGCCTAAGGAACAACATGGATGACTTGCAAAGGATGGGCTCTTTACTTTAAGCACCATAAAAAAAAGGGGGGGAGCACAAATAGATGAGTGTTTTCAGTTATATACACTGAATTGAACCTTTGGCACTAGGAATCAGGGCATTTTGTCATATAGCATTAACACATTATAAAAGTGTGTGGTGGCAAAGGAACCACCAGCAATCAAATGCAGCTTTGTCAACTAAGCAGTAAAATACAGTCTGTCTTTCTGTTGTCCATCATTGAATACACTGGTAGCAACTTTGAAATGAAAGAAAAGAAAAAAGCTGTAATTCCTTTCATTTTCTCTGTTTAAATATCAAACAGAAAACAAACATCAGTTCTGTTATACACTAACATTTCCAAAGTACCTCGTTTGTATGAGAGAAGGACTAAGAAACAAAAATGCGTTTACAGACGTCCAGACGTGAGTATAAGCGCCTCACACAGCTTTCTGATGAAACTCAGGAGGAGCCACTTGGTTAATCGCTGGCACTAAACAGAGTTGCAGAGTTCTTTGCCAGGTGTTCTAGGAAATCATGAAGATAATTCGGTAATAAAGCAAGGCTCTTCTCATCCAGAGGTGTATGGGCCAACATTGCTCCAATTTGTACAGATAATCACAGTAGATGTGGCGCTCC
Organism: Neophocaena asiaeorientalis asiaeorientalis; assembly: GCF_003031525.2. Lineage (NCBI taxonomy): Eukaryota > Metazoa > Chordata > Mammalia > Artiodactyla > Phocoenidae > Neophocaena > Neophocaena asiaeorientalis. The sequence continues at coordinate 3,197,884 of NW_020173682.1, read as the reverse complement.
ATGCATGTGGGACATGGGCGTCATCAGGGTGATCTGCGAGGATTTCAGCATACTGTGGTCTCTCATGTTTGCAGAGCAGCTGAGTGCCCAACATTACATTGAAGTATTCCTTTATCCCTGCCACAGCTTCATTAACGCATACTCCTTGTTATCTGTGTTTCCTTGAGATTTCTTGGAATTTGCATAATCCGCTAGAATGGAATCCACATTCTTCTTGGCAGGAAGATAAAGAGCTGTTTTTGTTTTTTTTACATCTTTATTGGAGTATAATCGCTTTACAATGGTGTGTTAGTTTCTGCTGTATAACAAAGTGAATCAGTTATACACATACATATGTTCCCATATCTCTTCCCTCTTGCGTCTCCCTCCCTCCC
>NW_020173682.1:3172506-3197495 GCF_003031525.2 Neophocaena asiaeorientalis asiaeorientalis | reverse complement strand
GACTTCAGACTATACTACAAAGCTACAGTAATCAAGACAGTATGGTACTGACACAGAAACAGAAAGATCGATCAATGGAAGAGGATAGAAAGCCCAGAGATAAACCCACACACATATGGTCACCTTATCTTTGATAAAGGAGGCAGGAATGTACAGTGGAGAAGGGACAGCCTCTTCAATAAGTGGTGCTGGGAAAACTGGACAGGTACATGTAAAAGTATGAGATTAGATCACTCCCTAACACCATATACAAAAATAAGCTCAAAATGGATTAAAGACCTAAATGTAAGGCCAGAAACTATCAAACTCTTAGAGGAAAACATAGGCAGAACACTCTATGACATAAATCACAGCAAGATCCTTTTTGACCCACCTCCTAGAGAAATGGAAATAAAAACAAAAATAAACAAATGGGACCTAATGGAACTTCAAAGCTTTTGCACAGCAAAGGAAACCATAAACAAGACCAAAAGACAGCCCTCAGAATGGGAGAAAATATTTGCAACTGAAGCAACTGACAAAGGATTAATCTCCAAAATTTACAAGCAGCTCATACAGCTCAATAACAAAAAAACAGCCCAATCCAAAAATGGGCAGAAGACCTAAATAGACATTTCTCCAAAGAAGATATACAGACTGCCAACAAACACATGAAAGAATGCTCAACATCATTGATCATTAAAGAGCTGTTTTTGCTGGGTAATTAAGTCCCAGTCATCAACAAGCCTCGGTTTTAGTTCTTCAGGAATCTTTACTGTAACTTCAGCTTCGTTTGTGAATGTTTCCTCATTGTCAACAGTAGGGTCTGCTTGGGCCCTTTTCTTGTAGGAGGCTGAGGTTGTCTCACTGGTGCTACCACCATCTCCATTTCCAGGTGTTTTCTGTTTGTTCTTTTTAGTTTTCACTTCAGCATTTTTCTGTTGCAGACCAGAAGTCTTCTTTCCAGGGGCAGCCCCTCTCATCTTCCCCTCTGCATATTGCTCCTGATTGGCTTTTTGAAGTTCTCGTTGCTTGTTGTAGATTGGTGTCCACGTATTTGAGTACTCTGCTTTCTGGAACTCATTCATCTCAATTTTTATTCCAACTACTGTAATGTGTAAAGTATTACACTTGTTTATCCTTTATGGCCACCTTTACACACTTTGCTTCATAAAGAAGAGGCCCGTGGAAGCACAGCACTCTCTCACCCTCCTGGAATTGAGGCTTCGGGTCCTGCTTCAGTGCCATTTATAAGTGATTGCTGCTGCCTCCTTCTGCCGCCATCCCCGACTGCTGCCCCTACTCTCGACCCCACCCAACTCTGTGTCAGACGCGCCGTCAGGCACTGCCAACTCTACATCCTGGGCCCTACCACATCTTCTTTATCCATTCTTCTGTCGATGAACATTTAGGTTGCTTCCATGTCTTGGCGATTGTAAGCAGTGCTGCAGTGAACACTGGAGTGCGTGTATCCTTTTGAACCATGTTTTTGTCTGGATATATGCTCAGTAGTGGGATTGCTGGATCATATGGTAGTTCTCTTTTTAGTTTTTTAAGAAACCTTCATACTGTTCTCCATAGTGGTTGTACCAATTTACTTCCCACCAACAGTGTTGGAGGGTTCCCTTTGCTTCACACCCTCTCCGGCATTTGTTTGTAGACTTTAAAAAATTTTATTTATTTATTTATTTGGTTGTGCCGGGTCTTAGTTGTGGCAGGTGGGCTCCTTAGTGTGGCATGCGAACTCTTAGTTGCGTCATGCATAGGGGATCTAGTTTCCTGACCTGGGATCCAACCTGGGCCCCCTGCATTGGGAGCATGGAGTCTTAACCACTGGGCCACCAGGGAAGTCCCTGTTTGTAGACTTTGATCATGGCCATTCTGACTGGTGTGAGGTGATAACTTGTTGTAGTTTTGATTTGCATTTCTCTGATAATTACTGATGTTGAGCATCTTTTCATGCGCTTTTTGGCCATCTGTATGTCTTTGGAGGAATGTCTATTTAGATCTTGTGCCCATTTTTTGATTGGGTTGTTTGTTTTTTTGCCATAGAGCTGCACGAGCTGTTTCTATATTTTGGAGATTAATCCCTGTCAGTCACATCATTTACAAATACTTTCTCCCATTCTGTGGGTTATCTTTTCATTTTGTTGATGGTTTCCTTTGCTGTGCCGAAGCTTTTGAATTTAATTAGGTCACATTTGTTTGTTTTTGTTTTTATTTCTATTACTCTAGGAGATGGATCAAAAAAGATACTGCTTGAATTTATGTCAAAGAGTATTCTTACTATGTTTGCCTCCAAGAGTTTTATAGTATCCAGTCTTACGTTTAGGTCTTTAACTCATTTTGAGTTTATTTTTGTGCATGGTGTTAGAAAATGTTCTAATTTCATTTTTTACATGTAGCTGTCCAGTTTTCCCAGCACCATTTATTGAAGACACTGTCTTTTCACCATTGAATAGTCTTGCCTCCTTTGTTGTAGATTAATTGATCATAGGTGCATGGGTTTATTTCTGGACTTTCTGTCTTGTTCCATTGATCTGTATTTCTGTTTTTGTGCCAGTTTCATACTGTTTTGATTACTGTAGCTTTGTAGTATAGTGTGAAGTCAGGGAGTCTGATTCTTCCAGCTTTGTTTTTCTTTCTCAAGATTGCTTTGGCTATTCAGATATTTTTGTGTCTCCATAGAAATTAAAAATTTTTTTGTTTTTAGTTCTGTGAAAAATGCCATTGGTAATTGGATAGGGATTGCATTGCATCTGTAGGTTGCCTTGGGTTGTATAGTCATTCTGACAATATTGATTCTTCCAACCCAGGAATATGGTGTATCTTTCCTCTGTTTGTGTCATCTTCGATTTCTTTCATCAGTTTTTCATAGTTTTCAGAGTACAGGTCTTTGTCTCCTTAGGTAGGTTTATCCGTAGGTATTTTATTCTTTTTGATGTGATGGTAAATGGGATTGTTTCTTTAATTTCTGTTTTTGGACTTTCATTGTTAGTGTATAGAAATGTAGCAGATTCTATGTTTTAATTTTGTATTCTGCAGCTTTACCGAATTCATTAATGAGCTCTAGTAGTTTTCTGGTAGTATCTTTAGGATTTTCTATGTATAGTATCGTGTCATCTGCGAACAGTGACAGTTTTACTTCTTCTTTTCCAATTTGGATGCCTTTTATATCTTTTTCTTCTCTGATTGCTGTGGCTAGGACTTCCAAAACTATGTTCAGTAAAAGTGGTGAGAGCGGACATCCTTGTCTTGTTCCTGATCTTACAGGAAGTGCTTTCAGCTTTCCATCATTGAGAATGATGTTTGCTGTGGATTTGTCATATACGGCCTTTATTATGTTGAAGTGAGTTCCCTCTATGCCCACTTTTGGAGAGTTTTCATCATAAATGGGTGTTGAATTTTGTCAGAAGCTTTTTCTGCATCTATTGAGATGATCATATGGTTTTTATTTTTCACTTTGTTAATGTGGTGTATCACACTGATTGATTTACAGATGTTGAAGAATTCTTGCATCCCCGGGATAAATCCCGTTTGGCCATGGTGTATGATCCTTTTAATGTATTGTTGGATTTGGTTTGCTAGTATATTTGTTGAGGATTTTTGCATCTATGTTCATCAGTGATATTGGTCTGTAATTTTTTTTTTTTTTTTTTGGTGGTATTTTTGTCTGGTTTTAGTATCAGGGTGATGGTGGCCTCATAGAATGAGCTTGGGAGTGTTCCTTCCTCTGCAGTTTTTTGCAGTAGTTCCAGAAGGATAGGTGTTAACTCTTCTGTAAATGTTTGATAGAATTTGCCTGTGAATCCATCTGGTCCTCTACTTTTCTTTTTTTTTAAATAAATAAATAGATTTATTTATTTGTTTATCTTTATTTTTGGCTGCATTGAGTCTGCGTCGCTGTGCGTGGGCTTTCTCTAGTTGCGGTGAGAGGGCTTCAGTAGTTGCAGCACGCGGGCTCAGTAGTTGTGGCTCGCAGGCTCTAGAGCGCAGGCTTAGTAGTTGTGGTGCATGGGCTTAGTTGCTTAGTTGCTCTGCGGCATGTGGGATCTTCCTGCACCAGGGCTCGAACCCATGACCCCTGCATTGGCAGGCAGATTGTCAACCATTGCACCACCAGGGAAGCCCCTTGACTTTTGTTTGTTGGGAGGTTTCAATCACAGTTTCAATTTCAGTACTTGTGATTGGTCTGTTCATATTTTCTATTTCTTCCTGGTTCAGTCTTGGGAGATTGTGTTTTTCTAAGGGTTTGTCCATTTCTTCTAGTTTGTCCATTTTATTGGCATATAGTTGATTGTAGTAGTCTCTTACGATCCTTTATATTTCTGTGGTGTCCATTTCAACTTCTCCTTTTTCATTTCTAAGTTTATTCATCTGAGCCGTTTCGCTTTTTTTCTTGACGAGTTTGGCTAAAGATCTATTCTGCCATCTTGTCTCAGCACCCCTCAAAAGTTGGAAAAAAAAAAAGTGCTTGTTACTGGTTCTTGTTTCCTCATCTCTCAAGCTGAGAACCAGTTTCCAGTAGGGCCTTGAGCCCACTGGTCAGGGCTACGTGGTTTCCCTAGCTGAGCTTTGAGGTGAGAGGGAAAATGCACCCTTCTTCACTCCTCTATTCTCTTCTCCACAACGATTGTGGTGTGGGGTGATTGGCACTGGGGTTGGAGACACACCTCTGGAGCCCCTTTTACCCCTGAGAGCCGCAGGCCAAACTGAAGTGACTTGAGGCCCTGGCATCGGGGGAGCCTCTCTGCTCTAATTTTTATTATTTTCTTCCTCTGCTTCATTTTTAGTTTGCTCATCTTTTTTCAGTGTCTTAATAAGGGAAGCCTAGGTTATTACTTTGAGACTATTCTTTTTTCTTCTTTTTTTTTTTAAAATAAATTTATCTTTTTATTTTTGGCTGTGTTGGGTCTTCGTCACTGTGCAGACTTTCTCTAGTTGCGGCGAGCGGGGGCTACTCTCCATTGTGGTGCGCAGGCTTCTCATTGCGGTGGCTTCTCTTGTTGCAGAGCATGGGCTCTAGGTGGGTGGGCTTCAGTAGTTGTGGCACACGGGCTCAGTAGTTGCAGTATGTGGGCTCTAGAGTGCAGGCTCAGTAGTTGTGGTGCACGGGCTTAGTTGCTCCATGGCATGCAGGATCTTCCTGGACCAGGACTCGAACCCATGTCCCCTGCATTGGCAGGTGGATTCTCAACCACTGCGCCACCAGGGAAGCCCTTTTCTTTTTAATGTAGGTATTTACAGCTGTAAATGTCCCTCTAAGCACTATTTCACTTCTTCCCATAAGATTTGGTACATTGTGTTTTGTTTTCGTTCACGTCACAGCATTTTAGGATTTACCTGTGATTTCTTTGCCCCACGGTTATTTAGGAGCATGTTTTTAAATTTCCACATACTTGGAATTTTCCAGATTTCTTTCTGTTACTAACTTCTGTTTTCATTCCATTTTGGTGGGAGAAGAAACGTGTGAGTTTAAGCTTTTTCAGATTTACTCAGCTTTGTCTTATGGCCTTGCATGTGGTTTGTCTCCACGTGCACTGGAGAGGAATATGTGTTCTGCTGTTACATAGTGTTTTCTGTTAGGTCTAGTTGGTTTATAATGTTGAAGTGTTCTGTTTCCTGTTGGTCTTCCGCCTCTTTGTTCTTTTCATTAGTAGTAGTTCTGTTTTTAATTTTATGAGGAACTTCCATACTGTTTTCCATAGTGGTTGCACCAGTTTACATTCCCACTGGCAATGCATGAGGGTTCCCTTTTCTCCACACCCTCTGCAACGCCTGTCATCTCTTGTCTTTTTGATGACCTGTGGTTTTGATGTGCATTTCCCTGGTGATTAGTGCCGTTGGGCGTCTTGTCATGTGCCTGTTGGCCATCTGTCTGTCTCCTTTGGAAAAATGCCTGTTCAGGTTCTCTGCCCATTTTTTAATCAGGTGGTTTTGTTTTTTTGATACTGAGTTTTGTGAGTTCATTATATACTTTGGATATGATATTAACCCTTATCAGGCAGATCATTTGCTACCATTCTATAGATTGTCTTTTGGTTTTGTTGGTGGTTTCTTTCACTGTGCAAAAGCTTTTAGGTTTGATGAGGTGCCAGTTGTTTATTTTTGCTTTTGTTTTCCTTGCCTGAGGTGAAACAGAATTGCTAAGACTTCTGTAAAGGAGTGTTCTGCCTGTGTTTTCTTCCAGTTGGTGTATGGTTTCTGGTCTTACATTTAGAACTTTTGTTCATTTTGATTTTATTTTTATATATGGTGTGAGAAAATGTTCTAACTTCATTCTTTTGCATATAGTTGTCCAGTTTTCCCCAAATCTCTTATTGAAGACTGTCTTTTCCCCCATTGTGTACTTTTGCTTCCCTTGTCATAGATAATTGACTATAAGTGTGCGGATTTATCTCTGGGCTCTCCAGAAGTTTAGGGGCAAGGCTCCGTGGAGCTGGGATTCGGAACTCTAAGGAGGGGGTTTTACCTAGCTGCTGTGCTACGCAGGGTCCAGCTTGAGAGAGGGGGCTCTGTCCACTTCATATGGATACTTAAGGGAAAAAGCTGGAAACTGTACCTGTCAAGGCGAAGGGCTGTTACTGGGCTTTTTTTTTTTTGGTACGCGGGCCTCTCACTGTCGTGGCCTCTCCCGTTGCGGAGCACAGGCTCCGGACGCGCAGGCTCAGCGGCCATGGCTCACGGGCCCAGCCACTCCACGGCATGTGGGATCTTCCCGGACCGGGGCACGAACCCGTGTCCCCTGCATCGGCAGGCGGCCTCGCAACCAGTGCGCCACCAGGGAAGCCCTACTGGGCTTGTTTTGACAGAAACAGCAAGCCATCAGGAAGGATCAAGTTCTGTCCTCTACCCCTTTTATCTTTCATCCTCTTCCCACCCCCGTTGCTTCTCTGCCTCCTGTTGGTGCATCTTGAAGCCAACAGGCAAAGGAGAATTGTAGTTTCCCCCTGAGCATCACACAGCAGAGTAGAGGTGGGTAAACTTGGAGCTCAGAAGAATATAGCTTAATAACTAGCATATTTGGAGCAGAACAGATAGTCCTTGAAATAGGTTCAAATGTATACTAAAATTTCGTATATGATAAAATTAGCATTGCAGACCTAGAGGGAAAAGTAAATTAATAAATAGCGCTAAGATGATTTTTTTGTTTGGAGGGCTGGGGGAAAGGTTTATACACAAAAGTAACTTTAGGATGGATTAAAGTTTACTGTCAGGAATTAAATGGAAAGTAACTAGAAGCAGGTATAGATGAACATTTATTTGACTTCATAATGGGGAAGATTTTAAAGCATGAACGCAAAGCTAGAACTCAAGAAAAAAGATAAAGTTAATACTCACCATTTAAGTATGTAAAAAAAAACGTGGCAGATGGCAAATAGTGGGAAATATTTGTAAAATAGTTAAGAAAGATGAGATCACTATTTTTGAGGTACAAAGAGCTCTTCTAATCAATACAAAAAAAACAAGTCTCAGTAGAAAACCAGCAGAGACGATGTGACCATCTAAACAAAAACATACAAATGGTCAGTAACATAGTTGTCAACTTTGGTGAGGATTTTGGGGAAAGTCATGACACTGGAGGTGTAAACTGCATATACTCTTTCTACAGGACTTTATCAGCATGTATTAAAACCCTTAAAAATAATTGCTTACTTTGGAAAGATACTTCTTTGGAGGCAGTCGATAAGAAAGCAAGGATGGTTGTGGATGGAGATGAGTTAAATTGATAAGAGCTTATGTCTCACAGTTTTGCAGTCAGAAAAGCAGGTTTCTTGGGGTGAGACCCAGAACGCTGCTGTGGGCACCGTAGGAAATCAGCTAGCTTTGCATGAAAGCAGTCTGCAGCAATATCTTGCCTACAGTTAGATACCATAAATACATGAGCAGACCCGCTTGGTTTCATGATTTTCTCCAGTAACCCTAAGTAGATGAGAAGCTGGAGTGGAGAAACTTATGTAAGCAAATGCAGAGGGAAACCTGTGGAAGATGGGATTCGGGGCTATGTAGACTCATTCTAGAGCATAGCTTTGCTGATGGCCACAGAAGCAAGGAAGCTGAGGAACCATAGAACCAGGGTGTTTGCCTAGAAACTAAGAGGTAGTCTCTTTTTCTGGGGCTGTCTGCAGTAAGATTTACTAAGAAAAATACCAGCTCTTAGAATGACTAGAGTTAATTTCATGTCCTAGCTCTGGTGAAGTGTGGCTTCTGACATTGGGGGTACCGGCCTTGTTTGATTAGGCCTTGGCTTGCGCTATATCAGTTAATCCTATAATAATCACATCTTTAACCTTTTACCTGTAAGTCAGTTAGCTTAGCCAGCTACCTGATGGAATTGTTATGCATTACTTTCTGTTCTAGATGATGATGTTAAATTCCGATAATTGCATCTGTTTCAGGAGTTTTCTGTCCTAATAGGGCGGAGAGCAAATAGTGTTTATAATTCTCTTTATAGGAGAACCTCCATTCTTACCGGAATCTTTTGACCGAATTCTTCTGGATGCTCCCTGCAGTGGACTGGGACAGAGACCAAACATGGCTTGTACTTGGACTTTGAAGGAAGTGACATCATATCAACCGTTACAGCGAAAACTCTTCACTGTGGTATGTGATAATTTTTTGCTGTGGAAGAAAGGTGACCTTTACTAGTTTGATCTTTTAAAGACTGAGAGCAGTATTCATAGCAGCATCATTCACAGTAACCAAAATGTGGGAAAAACCCAGGTATCGAAGGGATAAGTAAAATGTGGTATGTACATACAGTGGAATATTACCCAGCCTTAAAAAGGAATGAAATTCTCATACACGCTACAACATGGATGAATTTTGAACACATTATGCTAAGTTATATAAGCCAGACACAAAAGGACCAAATGGTGTGTGATTCTGTTTATATGAGTATCAAGAATAGGCAAATTCATGGAGATGGAAAGTAGAAAAGAGGTTGCCAGAAGCTGGAGGGACAGGAGAGCGAATGGGGAGTTCCTGTTTCATGGGATGATGAAGAAGTTCGGGAGATGGGATAATGGTGATGGTTGTAAACAGTGTGAGCGTACTTAATGCCATTGAATTGTACACTTAAAAATGGTTAAAATGGTAAATTTTATATACACTGTACCACACACACAGAACACCTAGTTTTCCTTTATGTTGACTCACTCTTTCATCTCAGGCAATAATAGAATTTCTTCTCTGAGACATTTAAGGAATTTCAAACATTCTGCTCTGTCTTAAAAATAGAGCATTGTTGGGACTTCCCTGGCAGTCCAGTGGTTAGGACTCTGCGCTTCCACTGCAGGGGACCCGGGTTCGATCCCTGGTCGAGGAGCTAAGATCCTGCACGCTGCACGGCACGGCCAAAAATAAAGGGGGGGTTGTTAACATAGTTGCTAATTGATGTAAAACATTTGGGTATAAAATAAATTACCTTTTTATAGGGTTCCTGGATCATCTTAGTGAATTAAAAGTGGGAAATCCAGTAGAGGCAAACACATTCATAAGATTGGGAAGTGACAGCATCCAGTGTCAGATATAGAAGGACAGTAAAAATGTAGCAAATCTAACTGGTCTACAGTATGTTTCAGAAGAAGCCCAGATAGAACATGTGAGAATTTCTGTCAGTCTTGCCAACATGATTCCATAGGATGTAGACAGCATTTGATCAGAGATGATCCCACCATTTCCTCTCAGTCTCTAATTATAAATACACAAGCTGCAGCAACAGTGGGTATGCTCTGATGATTCCATCTCTGAAGCTGTCTTTCAGTACATTTCTTTTCAGCACTCCTGGTGTCTCCTTTCCTACACAAAAGTGGCACTAAGAGTGGATTGTTTAAACTTTTATTGTATATGGTCTTCAGAGAACACATCCTGGAAGTTAAGACAGCAAGCAGCAAAAAAAAGAAGCTTTGCTTATAGCTGCAACCCAGTTTGATGTGAGGGTAAAATTAGGACCCTGTTTTAAGAGACATGGCTTTTTGTTCTTTTTAGCTCATAGCGAAAAGACTTAAGAGGCTACTTGGGAGGAGATGTGTTGGTCTCAGTGACAAGGAACATCTGACCGTGTGCAAGAGAGCATGTAGGATCCAGTGGGTGTGCCACTGGGTGAGGGTAGGGGTTGAGACTGTGGACCCAGTGCCTCCACATACGTTACTCTAGGTACCTGGGTTTCCATATGGGAGAAGTGGGTAGGGTAACTTCCCCTGATGGGGCTACCATTCTCATGGCGGTTATAAGATTTGTTGAGAAAAGCTGTGTAATGTGCTTAGAACAGCAGCTGGCAGCCAGTAGCAAAGTTTAAATTTGATCAGTGTACTAGGATTAAGAAAGCATAGTATATGCTTTTCTTTTTTTTTTTAAGATTTTTATTAACTTTTTTTTTTAAATCTGGGGATTTGAAAAGAGAAACTTTAGTTATTTGGGACAAGTTCATTTTCATATTACACCTTATTTCCTGGACAAATACTCATTGGGAACCTCCTGTATGTAATACACAACTCTAGGTGCTGATGACATGCTAGTCAACCCCTGACCTTTTACATGGGGTTTCTGTTCTAACTGGGGAGGAAAATAAACAGCTAGTTGAGTTGGAGGTTTCTTGTATTCCAAGGCAGTGCCCAATGAAGCAAACTTTAGAGAGGAAGGGGGATGGGAGCGCCTGATTGGAACAGTTGAAAATTGTACATGGGCTGGGCAGGGAGGGCGCTGCTGAGATGCTGATATAGAAACAAAGATAAGGGGATGGTGAGGAGGGAGCGAGCACTGCCGGGAAGGAGCAGAGCTTTCCGGGCTGGTGCAGAGGTCCTGAGGTAGGTGTGTGCCGTGCACCTTCCAGAGCAGCAGGGGCAGGTGGTGCTCAAGCAGGGCAAGCCAGGCACATGAGAAGGGAAGGCTGCGAGGGGCCTGCTGTACGCAGGGCCTCGAAGGCCACTCGAGGATGTGGGCTTTGACTCCAAGGGATGACGGGAACATTGGAAGGGCTTTTTTGTTCTGTTTTGTTTTTTGGCTGTGCCATGCGGCTTGTGGGATCTCAGTTCCCTGGCCAGGGATTGAACCTGGGCCGCGGCAGTGAAAGCCTGGGATCCTAACCACTAGGCCACCAGGGAACTCACCATGGAAGGGTTTTGAGCTGAGAAGAGACAGTTTTAAAAGCACCGATCTGGCTGCTGTGTTGAGAATAGATGGTAGGAGGGCAGGGAATGAAGCAGGTAGGAAACTGTTTGAATAATCCAGGCGAAAAATCATGAAACTTGGAGCAGAATGATAGCAGTGGAAGTTGGTGAGAAGTAGCCAATCTCTGGATATATTTTGAAGGTAGAGCCGATGGCATTTGCTTGATGACTGCGGAATGTGAGAAAAAGAGGCATAAAGGATAATCTGAGGTTGGGGCCTGCGCCCCGGGGAGGACGGGAATCCGGCTCCAGGAGGGTTCAGAGGAAGAAGGTAGGAGTTTAGTTTGGGACGTGTCATGTCTGAGGGTAAAAATATTGAGAATGCAGTTGAACATATGGGTACAGAATTCAGAAAGGAGTCTCACCTAAAAATGTAAATTGGTGAGTTTTCAGTATAAAAATAGTATCTAAAGCCGTGAAACTGAATGAGCATATTTGGGAAAGTCTTGGTCCAGATGGACTAAAACAGCTACAAGATAATGAAATGCATCTGGCCTGGAACACTCTAATTAAAGAGAGTCCTGGTCATACAGACCATCACTTATTTATCCCAGACACTTGAAAAAGGTATCATATATGTATATATTTTTTCTTGATACACCTTTATTTTGTACACATTCATAAATGTTGTGTGTTACAACAAGCCTGACTTACTCTTCCCATTTAAAAAATAAACCATAAATAATATAAAGGAATCATGGTCTTTTTCTCCTTTATAAATCCTACCCATGAGTCTTTTTGTTTTTAATAAATTGTTTTGGAGTCTAGTTGATTTACAGTGTTGTGTTAGTTTCAGGTATACAGCAAAGTGATTCAGTTATGCATATATCCATTCTTTTTCAGACTTTTTTCTTATATAGGTTATAACAATACTGAATAGAGTTCCCTGTGCTATACAGTAGGTCCTCATTGGTTATCTGTTTTATACATAGTAGTGTATGTGTGTTAATCCCAAACTCCTAGTTTATCTGTCCCCCATACTGTTACCCCTTCAGTAATCATAACTTTGTTTTCTATGTCTGTGCATCTATTTCCGTTTTGTAAATAAGTTCATTTGTATCATTTTTTTTAGCTTCCACATATAAGTGATACTATGTGCTATTTGTCTTTCTCTTTCTGACTTACTTCACTTAGTATGATAGTCTCTAGGTCCATCCATGTTGCTGCAAATGGCATTATTTCATTCTTTTTTTACGGCCAAGTAATATTCCATTGTACGTATATACCACACATTCTTTATGCATTCCTCTGTTGATGGACTTTTAGGTGGCTTCCATGTCTTGGCTATTGTAAATGGTGCTGCTGTGAACACTGGAGTGCGTGTATTTTTTTTTTGTTTTTAAATTTTTATTTTATATTGGAGTATAGTTGATACACAATGTTGTGTTAGTTGCAAGGGTGCAGCAAAGTGATTCATTCATACATATACATGTATCCATTCTTCTTCAGATTCTTTTCCCACGTATAGGTTACTACAGAATATTGAGTACAGTTCCTGTGCTGTACAGTAGGTCCTTGTTGATTATCTATTTATATATGTGGTAGTGTATATATGTTAATTCCAAACTCCTAATTTATCCCTCCCTGGCACCTTTCCCCTTTGGTAACCATAAGTTTGTTTTCTATGTCTGTGAGTCTGTTTCTGTTTTGTAAATAAGTTCATCTGTATCATTTTTTTAGATTCCACATGTAAGTGGTATCATATGATTTTTGTCTTTGGCTTATTTCACTTAGTATGATAATCTCTGGGTCCATCCATGTTGCTGCAAATGGCATTATTTCATTCTTTTTTGTGGCTGAGTAATATTCCATTGTATACATGCACCACATCTTTATCCATTCATCTGTTGATAGACATTTAGGTTTTTTTCATGTCCTGGCTATTGTAAATAGTGCTGCAGTGAACATTGGGGTGCATCTGTCTTTTCTAATTATGGTTTTGTCCAGATATATGCCCAGGAGTTGGATTGCTGGATCATTATGGCAACTCTATTTTTAGATTTTTAAGGAACCTCCATACTGTTCTCCATAGTGGCTGTATCAATTTACATTCCCACCAACAGTGCAAGAGGGTTCCCTCTCCTCCACACTCTCTCCAGCATTTATTGTTTGTAGGCTTTTTGATGATGGCCATTCTGCCTGGTGTGAGGTGGTACCTCATTGTAGTTTTGATTTACATTTCTCTGATAATTAGTGAAGTTGAGCATCTTTTCACGTGCTTTTTGGCCATCTGTATGTCTTCTTTGGAGAAGTGTCTGTTTAGATCTTCTGCCCATTTTTTGATTGAGTTGTTTGTGTTTTTGACAGAGCTGCACGAGCTGTTTGTATATTTTGGAGATTAATACCCTGTCGGTCACTTTGTTTGCAAATATTTTCTCCCATTTTGTGGGTCGTCTTTTCGAGTTGTTGATGGTTTCCTTTGCTGTGCAAAAGCTTTTAAGTTTGATTAGGTCCCATTTGTTTTTATTTTAATTACTGTAGGAGGTGGGTCCACAGATATTGCTGTGATTTATATCAAACAGTGTTCTGCCTTTGTTTTCCTCTAAGAGTTTTATAGTGTCTAGCCTTACATTTAGGTCTTTGATCCATTTTGAGTTTATTTTTGTGTATGGTGTTAGAGAATGTACTAATTTCGTTCTTTTACATGTAGCTGTCCAGTTTTCCCAGCACCACTATTGAAGAGACTGTGTTTTCTCCATAGTATATTCTTGCCTCCTTTGTCATAGATTAATTTTCCATAGGTGTGGGGTTTATTTCTGGGCTTTCTATCCTCTTCCATTGATCTATGAGTCTGTTTTTGTGCCAGTACCATACTGTTTTGATGACTGTAGCTTTGTATCGTGTTCTGAAGTCTGGGTGTCTGATTGATTCCTCCAGCTCCATTTTTCTTTCTCAAGATTTCTTCTGCTGTTTGGGGTCATTTGTGTCTCCATACAAATTTTGGTGTCAGGGTGATGGTGGCCTCATAGAATGAATTTGGGAGTGTTTCTTCCTCTGCAGTTTTTGGGAAGAGTTTCAGAAGGATAGGTGTTAACTCTCCTGTAAACGTTTGATAAGGTTCACCAGTGAAGCCATCTGATCCTGGACTTTTGTTTGTTGGAAGATTTTTAATCACAGTTTTAATTTCAGTACTTGTGATTGGTCTGTTCATATTTTCTATTTCTTCCTGGTTCAGTCTTGGGAAATTGTACCTTTCTAAGAATTTGTCCATTTCTTCTAGGTTGTCCATTTTATTGGCATATATGTGTTCATAGTAGTCTCTTATGACTCTTTGTATTTCTGTGGTGTCCATTGTAACTTTTCCTTTTTCATTTTTAATTTTATTAACTTGAGCCCTCTCCCTCTTTTTCTTGATGAGTCTGGCTAAAGGGTTATCAATTTTATCCTTTCCAAGAACCAGCTTTTAGTTTCATTGATCTTTTCTATTGTTTTCTTCATCTCTGTTTCATTTATTTCTGCTCTGATCTTTATGGTTTCTTTCCTTCTGCTAATTTTGGGTTTTGTTTGTTATTTCTCTAGTTGCTTTAGGTGTAAAGTTAGTTGTTTATTTGAGATTTTTCTTGTTTCCTGAGGTAAGATTGTATTGCTGTAAACTTCCCTCTTAAAACTGCTTTTGCTGCATCCTGTAGGTTATGGATCGTTGTGTTTTCATTGTCATTTGTCTCCAGATAGCTTTTGATTTCCTCTTTGATTTCTTCTGTGACCCACTGATGTTTTAGTAACATATTGTTTAGCTTCCCTGTGTTCGTGTTTCTTACAGTTTTTTCCCTGTAATTGATTTCTCATTTCATAGTGTTGTTGTCGGAAAACATGCTTGATATGATTTCAACTTTCTTAAATTTACTGAGGCTTGATTTGTGGCCCAAGATGTGATCTGTCCTGGAGAATGTTCCATGTGCACTTGAGAAGAATGTGTATTCTGCTGCTTTTGGATAGAATGTTCTGTATATATGTGAATTAAGTTCATCTGGTCTGATGTGTCATTTAAGGCCTGTGTTTATTGATTTTCTTTCTGGATAATCTGTCGATGAATGTGGGGTGTTAAAGTCCCCCACTATTATTGTGTTATTGTCAATTTCTCCTTTTATGGCTGTTAGCATTTGCCTTATATATTGAGTTGCTCCTATGTTGGATGCATATATATTTACAGTTATATCTTCTTCTTGGATTGATCCCTTGATCATTATGTAGTGTCCTTCTTTGTCTCTTGTAACAGACTTTATTTTAAAGTCTGTTTTGTCTGTTATGACAAAAGTAGCAAAAAGTACTGCTACTGCAGCTTTCTTTTGATTTCCATTTACATGGAATACCTTTTTCCATCCTCTCACTTTCAGTCTGTATATGTCCTTAGATCTGAGGTGGTTCTCTTGTAGACAGCATATATATCAGTCTTGTTTTTGTATCCATTCAGCCAGTCTGTGTCTTTTGGTTGGAGTATTTAATCCATTTACATTTAAGGTAATTATCGATAATGTGTTATTGCCATTTTTGTTAATTGTTTTGGATTTGTTTTTGTAGGTCTTTTTTCTTCCCTTCCTCTTTTGTTCTCTTGTGATTTGATGGCTATCTTTCGTGTTGTGTTTGGATTGCTTTTTCTTTTTTGTGTGTGTCTATTGTAGATTTTTGGTTTGTGGTTCCCGTGAGGTTCTGATACAGCAGTTTATATATATATACAAGGTTGTTTTAAGTTGCTGGTCTCTTAATTTCCAGTACATTTCCAATATCCTGCATTTCTACTCTCCTCTTCTCATATCATATTTGTGTGTGGATGATTTCCTACCGTTACTTTAAGTTTTGCCTTTGCCAGTGAGCTTTTCCATTTGTAATTTTCTTATTTCTACTTGTAGCCTTTTCTTTTCTGTCTAGAGAATTTCCTTTAGCACTTGTTGTAAAGCTGGTCTGGTGGTGCTGAATTCTCTTAACTTTTGCTTGTCTCTGAAGCTTTTGATTTCTCCATCAAATCTGAATGTTGTATCTGAATGAGGGCATTGCTGGGTAAAGTATTCTTGTAGTAGGTTTTTCCCTTTCATCACTTTAAATATATTGTGCCTCTCCCTTCTGACTTGCAGAGTTTCTGCTGAAAAATCTGGTGATAGCCTTATGGGGATTCCTTTTTATGTTATTTGTTCCTTTTAATATTTTTACTTTGTCTTTAATTTTTGTCAGTTTGATTAATGTGTGTCTTGGCATGTTCCTCCTTGGGTTAACCTTATATGGCACTCTCAGCACTTCCTGGACTTGAGTGAGCGTTTCCTTTCTCACGTCAGGGAAGTTTTTGGCTATAATCTCTTCAAATATTTTCTCAGGCCCTTTCCCTCTCTCTTCTCCTTCTCAGACCCCTATAATGTGAACGTTGGTTCATTTAATGTTGTCCCAGAGGTCTCTGAAATTGTCCTAATTTCCTTTCATTCTTTTTTCTTTATTCTGTTCTGTGGCAGTGATTTCTACCACTGTCTTCCAGCTCACTTATTTGTTCTTCTGCCTCATTTTTTCTGTTATTGATTCCTTCTAGTGTATTTTTCATTGCAGTTACTGTATTGTTCATCTCTGTTTGTCCTTTAAATCTTGTAGCTCTTTGTTAAACATTTCTTCTTGTCTTCTTGGTCTGTGCCTCCATTCTTTTTCCGAGATCTTGGATCATCTCTACTATTGTTACTGTAAATTCTTTCTCAGGTAGATTGCCTGTCTCCACTTCACTTAGTTTTTCTTTTTGGTTCTTATCTTGTTCCTTCTTCTGGAACATATTTCTCTGCTATCTCATTTTGTCTGACTGTATGTGTTTGTGTCTCTGTTTCTCAGGCTGCAGGACGGTGGCTCCTCTTGCTCCTGGTGTCTGCCCCCTGGTGGATGAGGTTGGTCCTGGGGCTTGTGCAGGCTTCCTGGTGGGAGGTGCCTGCCCACTGGTGGGTGGAGCTGGGTCTCGTCCCTCTGGTGGGCAGGTTCATGTCAAGTGGTGTGTTTAGATGTGGCTGTGAGCTCAGTATGGCTTTAGGCAGCCTGTTTGCTGATGGTTGGGGCTGTGTTCCTGTCCCACTGGTTGTATGGTCTGAGGTGTTCTAGCACTGGAGCCTGTAGGTTGTTGGGTAGGCCTCGGTCTTGGTGCCAAAATGGCGACCTCCTGGAGAACTCAGGCCAATCAGTATTCCCTGGGACCTCTGCCACCAGTGACCTTGCTCCCATAGTGAGCCACAGTCAACCCGTGCCTCCCCAGGAGACCCTCCAAAACCCACAGGTAGGTCTAGCCCAGGTGTCTACGGAGTCACTGCTTTGCGCTGGGTCCCAGTGCATGTGAAATCTTGTGTGCACCTTCCAAGACTGGAGTCTTTGTTTCCCCTCGTCCTATGGAGGTCCTGCACTTGAGCCCTGCTGGTCTTCAAAGCCAAGTGCTCTGGAGGTTCCTCCTCTTGTGCCAGACCCTCAGGCTGGGGAGCCTGACCAGGGGCCCAGAACTTTAACTCTTGTGGGAGAACCTTGCGCTGCAATTATTTTCCATTTTGTGGGTTGCCCACCTGGCGGATATGGGATTTGCTTATATTGTGAAAGCGTTCCTCCTACTGTCTTGTTGTGGCTTCTTCTTTGTGGATATATTGTAGCAAACTGTCTTTTTTGGTAGGCTCTGATCTGTTTTTGTTGATGGTGGTTCAGCATTTCGGTGTGATGTTGGTGTTTCTGTGAGAGGAGGTGAGGTCAGGTCCCTCTACTCCGCCATCTCGTCCAGAATCAAGGGCTGCTTTTAGTCTGGATGCTTGCTGCCTCTCTCCTCAGTGTGTGCTGGCCGTTATCCACTCGATACGGGCTGTGCAGGCGCGGTGGCCTGTGCGTGCTCCCGGTACGGCTGGGGCAGCCATTGGCACCCTCTCCCATGTCTCCCAGTGGTAGCAGCGGCCCGCGTGCTCCCAGGGATAGCGGGGGTGGCGACGGGAGCCCGCTCGTGGGTCTCTTAGTGGTGGTAGTGGCCTGTGCCTGCCTCTGGAGCCCATGATGGCTGTGTCGGCTCGTGCCCGCCCCCAGAGCTTGTGTAGGCTGTGTCCTGTTGCCTTGGAGCGTGTGTAGGGAAAGACGCTCCTGTGGTTTTCCCACCCCTCCCCCCAACAGTGGTGCCTTGCCGTCTCTCATGGGCCCAGGCTTCTTCTGAGTGCAGCCTCAGTTGCCATTCTCCAGCCTCTTCAAGGTGTCTTCACACAGCCAACCCTGGTCCTTTCCCGGGACTGTCTCTGAAGCCCAAGCTTCAGCACCCAGCGCCCCACCTCCCCATACCGGCAGTTGCAGGAAACTTTCCTTCTGCACAGCTCCCTCTCAGGGCCGCAGGTCCAGTCCTGATTCCTTTCTCTCTCTCTCTTTTTTTCTTTTGTCCTGGCTGGTTATGTGGAGGTTTTCTGGCCCTTCTAGAAGTCTGAGGTCTTCTGCATCTTCATGCAGTAGATGTTCTGTGAGAGTCGTTTCACTTATAGCTGTATTTCATGTATATATTTGTTTATATACATTATATTTAAAATGTCCACTTGCTCTTGCGATACTCATCATCCGATCACACCTGTCTTTAGGCAGCGGAGCTGCTGAAGCCGGGGGGCGTGCTGGTGTATAGCACGTGCACTGTCACCCTAGCAGAGAATGAAGAACAGGTCGCCTGGGCCCTCAAGACACTTCCTCACCTTCAGCTTCAGCGCCAGGTGAGGGCCATTGCCGTTGTCTCTGGGTGATCCGGTAAGTCGTGGAAACTTAGGCATGTTGATAAACACAGAGAGTGATGTGAAGAGACGCGGTACACAAGGGTTCTCTAATGAGAGCTGTTCCAGACAGCTGCTAGAGGATTTTCACGTCCTGACCCAGTTTTTCCAGGCCTTCACTGTCTACGGTTGTGTTAAAATGCCACAGAGCTCAGGGGTTTTCTGCAACATGTTTATTTGACTTGTGGCTCTTCGTGTTACTCAGAATTTTGTTTCTAAAACCCTTCCTCCACCCCTCGGTCCTACAATTTTTCTGACAGGGCAAATGTTGAGCAGTTTTCTCATATCACACCAAAGCCCAAAGAGGCTTTAATAACTGGGATATCAGAAGACTAGCCAAGGGGGGAAATGGTTCAGGATTATTGCTTCCTTCTGGATCCTTATATAAGATAGGGAACATTTCAAAAGGTGTCTTGTACTTTATTTTATCTAGCACTGTCTTTCCATTCTGGTTTTTATTAAAACTATATTTATGACTAGATTTTTTAGCCCATGATGTTTGAGATTAGGTTTAAATCTGTGGTAATGCTCACATTCATTCAGATAAACTGAACATCTAACGTCAGTTGTTCCAGTACAGAATTCTAGTAAGTAATTGGAATATACAGACAGAAGGCAATCTAGAGATGGTTTCTAGATTCAGAAATTAAGATAAGTGCATTGTAGATGAAAGGAAGACTTGAGAATTCACTTGAATTTGATGTGTGTGTATATACATATACACTCAGTATATACCTAAAAGAGATGGAACTCCCCCCCACACACATGGGTTAATAAACAGCAGGTTTCAGATATAAACCTAAGAACATACATCTTCAGTGACACAAGCATTTGTGAAATGGTGACTTAAGTTACGCTTATGCATCTTTTGTAGTAGTGGTTTGCTCAGATCACTCGGTTCCTTATGATTCTGTATTCCTCTAAACTAATCGAGGCAGCCTTAGTTTTCTCGTCTCTTTTAATATCCTAGTACATTTAAAAACAACAACAAAAAAAGAGAACTTTCATCATCCAATAGGTGTGGGCCAGAGAGAGGCATCTTCAGATGCCCAAGAAGCTCCTGCCAGTTCTGGGGCGTCTGCCAAATAAAGCTGGGTTTTCATCTCCTGCTGTAACTGATAATAATGTTCCACTTGCTAAGTGCCCACCCTGTGCCAGGCCCGATACCACCCTACTTATTTAAGCCTCAGATCAGAGTATTTCACCTGTTTCGTAGATGAGGAAGCAGGTACGGTAAGTTACTTTCCTCAAGTCGCACAGCTAAGCTGTGGCAGAGCTGTGATGTGAATCCACGTGCTTCTAAGTGTAGAGCCCAGGTCTCCTGCATGTCGTGGGCCTTGATAAGCATAAGGGCCATCCTAGGGACTCAGTCGTCAAGTGGCTGCATGTTACCACCCTCCCACTTTTACTACCCGGAAAAGCAGCATGTCCATTTCACAAAAATAAAAGGTATTTACTCATTTTTCTGTTTCTGGAATTGGTGGTAGTTACAGCTCAGTTTGTCCTTTTACGTAAATGGTACACGGGCAAACTTCCCGACACGAGGATGTTTGTGCTTATTTGTCTCCCCGAGCAGGACCCACAGGTTGGAGGAGAAGGGATGCTGGGAGCTGGCCTGTCATCTGAGCAACTGAAACGGCTGCAGCGATTCGATCCCTGCGTGGTGCCGTCACAGGACAGCGACACTGGTTCTCTCAGAGACGCCAGGATAGAAGACACGATGTGGCTCGCAAATAAGGATTGTATAGGCTTTTTCATTGCAAAATTTGTAAAATGCAAAAGCACGTAGGAGAAGGATCCTTAGAAATGAAAGTTCCAAACATTTTCCATTTTTTTTAAACCAAAAACTGTGTCAGGCCACGTGATTGATGCCGTGGTTGCTGAGGAAACAGAAAAGGCTGCCGGCTGTTCCACCAGGAATCAAGAGACTGTACTTCACACAGGAAGTAGCCGGGGGTGGAGGGGGGCACTTGTGTGTCTAAAATACTGTTCCTTTATGGATTTAGCGGAGTATAAAGAAAAGGAGATGCCTGAAGATGTCTGGAACATATTTTCATTTGGGGTCTTTGTTTTAATTTGTAAAGAATGCAAGTCATTTTTAATGTTAAAATAAGTGGATTTAACAAAAGGAATAAAATTAGTGGTATTTAATTTGGTTATAAAACACGTTTTCCGTTATTGAGTTCCTTCAGAACTCAGGGTGTGGGAACTATAACTTATTTATCAAGTGCCAGGAACGTAGCTGGGGATTTTACCTGACTTTTTCTGTTTACTATTTGGTAAATCAACCCTCTTTCAAATGAATTCTGGACTACTCCCAGTAACAGTCTCCCTTCACTATGTTGACGTTTTTTCTTCTGTCATATTTTCAACTAAAACCTAAAATGAATTTTTTTAAACTCTGTAGATTAAAAATGAGACTTGCACAATTCGGGTACCTTTTATCATCTAATGGAATACATACCAGTTCCTAGAGACGTGACTGGTGAGAAAACCATCTTGTGAGAGCTGGGAAGTGGCCAGGCACTCAGAGCTAAGCCTTGGTGTTCTCCCTCTGAACAGAAGCAGCTCCACAGAACACCTTCCCCAGACCAAGCAACTGTGACTAGGTCAAGACGAAACAAGACCCCTTCACCATCAGACCTGAAATCCCCCAAACTGCAGAAGTGACCAAACATCACCCATGGCGGCCAGTATAAGTGGGCGGCCTTTTTAAGATGAATTGTAACTGTAGGCTTGCTTTTCATCCTACCTGCTTTTTAGATAAAATATATTAAAATACCCAGCCATAGTTTAAAAGCTATCTCACATTGTGTTAAATACATCTATCTTGTTAATTCAGATCACCTCAAAATTTCCTGAGCCTCGGACAACTGCCTAATATATTTTTTTTTTCCTTCATAGGTCTCCGTTAGGGATTTCTTGAAACTTCCTTGTATCCATGAAGAATGCTCATCTCGTCTCGGATCAGGTGAGATCTTCAGAGGCCTCTGCCCTGAGGAAGCCTTTCTTGCACACCCTTCTTGGGGGCTGGGTCGGGCATGTCTCTCTCTACACCCCTCGCACCTCTGTCTCCTCCTGTCACGGCACTCGATACATCACTCTAGTGTACGAGGCATGCCCTGGACCCCTGCCCCCAGGCTTGGGAACATTCTGGAGGCAGGACTGTGCTTTCTGTACAGCTTCAGAGCAGATCATTGTTACACGCTTATCGAACGAGGGAGAAACCCCATCAGGCGTCCTAAGATTCAAACGTGTGACTGACTCCTTTCTGTCCCTCATTCTGCCTGAGAGCCAGTAGATGTCATCTGCCTGAAGAGAGACACTGTTGACCTGTGGTGCTTCTGCTTCTAGGGCTCGGCGTACTTCCTTGAACTTTCAACATGTTTTTGAAAAATACACAAAATCCATCCCTTCTCATGCTCTCAGCAGAGCCTTAGGTGCCAGGCTGGGATGGAAATGGTAGGGAAGGAGCCTAGTAGCAAATGTGTAAAGTTTTGATTAATACCAATAAATATCAAAATACAAGCAATGCAGGCAAAACAAAAGAAAAATATTCGCATATTGAAAACAGTAAGGACAAATAAAAAATATTGTTAAAATTTGTTTCTTTAACATAGACATTTTTCAGTGGGTTTTTTTCTTTCAAAAAATAAAACTGGAAAATAAAACATTCAATCTTAAGGAACACAGACATATAAGAAAGAATATGATAAAAGGACAAAAATCAGGGAAATGTGGAAGAGAATGAATACACTCTCTTTTAACATATTTAATGTTACCATAGTTGTATCTGTGAAACAGAAGCATTTTAATTCAACAGTGAGTACATTTTACTTCAAAACCGTGTATCACATTTTAAACAGTAAAGTACAAAGAGTTAAAAATATAACACGATTCAACAACTGACCCAGAGCCCTCTGATTGCCTGTTTTCTCCAACAGCATGACTCTTGACGTGTTAGTAAGATTAACCAGGAGTAGCAGCATTGTGTCACTGAGCAAAGGGCGAGGAACTGAAGATCCATTCTGATGACGTTTATTTTAGAAAGGAAAAGTACAGTTCAAAATCGGAGGCAAGAATCGCAGACCATATAGGATGAAGGTGGGAGAAAGTTGGCTTTGCCGTGCTCAGGCCTTCAGAGGCCTTTGACCTGCCGGAAGCTGTCACTTTTCAGGTGTCATGGGGAGATGACCACAGCCCATCAGTGATGGGCAGCAGCCCCCAGGACGATGCGCCACACACGCGAAGTGCAGGTGAGTATTTAACATACTTTCAGCTGTAAGAATCATTCCTAAAATGGCACTTAATACGACTAATAGTAGACAGCGCAGAAGCCAGCTCTTTAGTTGTTTGCTGTGAATGAATGACTTTAAACCAGGCTTGTCGAACAGTTCAGTGTAGCTGACAGTTGAAGGTTTAACATGAATGCAGAGCAGACCATGTTAAAATGTGGCATTGTCCCAAAGTACAGAATAACTAAGACATCCTACGTTTAGCAGCACCTTTTTGTAACGGTAACTTAAGTGAGCAGTAGAGAAAGAGCAGAGGAAAGGCTGAAATGGGTGTGACGAGAAAGACGCAGAACTATTCAGAACTTTTCCAGCATTTTCTAGGTTAACTACAACAGTCATGATCCTACAACTGAGTCTGTTAAGATGAAACCTTTGCTGTGTGAAAAGACTCGAAGTTTACATTCCACGAGTCAGTGAATATCCCATTGTCCTTGGGATTATTTCTTCAGTTACATATTTAGTCCACACCGTTTACACGCATGCCCACTCTACAGTTTTCACGTAAGCGTGCTCTTTTGTCAAATCCTGCAACAGAGATTTTGCGGAATACTCTGACCTGGACTAGTGTGTTTCACAGTAAAGTGAGAAACGAAGAGTCCAGGCCAGAATTTAAAACATGGAATCCGTTAGCGTGATTCTTTGAAAGGGGTTAATGGTAGCAGCAAAGAAGATACATACCAGTTAGACTTCAAGAATTTACACATTCCAAAGCCATGAACTGGGATGAAACTTCGTATTAGGAAGGGCCGGGGCTGGCGATCATTGATGTGGTACCGTGATGGACAGCTGACTGGAAGTATTTTATAAAAGTAACTTTAGTTGGAATACGGTTTCCCAATGATGTGAATATTTTACATCAAAAATTTATATATTATGACTACTGTTTTTATATTCAATAAATAAAGGTATGTCAACAGTACAGAGCTAATTAACAAAGAGATTGAGGGAAATGGTTCCTGTATTAGCTGATAAAACACTATATATGTTAACTCATTTTTACAACTCTGAGTTTTCTTTGGGGGAGAGGAATAAGGAGTTAGATGTGAAACAGTTGTACTTATAAAGGTCCAAGATATATTTGGCAAGAACCTGGAATAATCAAAGAAGCGAAACAAAAAATAGCTTAACTTACTTAACAAAATAATAATTTTTAATGTCCAGGTCTGAAGGTAGGCAATCAAGACAGGCGTTTTCCAGGGACAGACTTCAAGTGCCAGGTACTTGCATGCCTAATACTGTCTGTCTTACCTGTCCAGTCTTAACTGGACAGACGGACACTTAGGAGAGACAGGGGAGGTTTCAGGCTCAGCGTGACCACCACCTCGTGGGCCGCGTTGGGCGGTGTCCCTGACGCAGGGCCACAGCATCTTCTGGCTTCCCCTCAGAGCAGGTGTCTGACGCAGGAAAACCTCAACGTCTCGTTCACTTCAAGTCGCCTCCTTTTGCCCTGATTTCTTGCGAAGAGCAGAAGCTTTGGTTATAAGAAGCACTTCGAGGTTGAGACGGACAGTGAAAGTGTCGGAGCGGGGGGAACACAACGGGCACGGCGGGCGAGGTGAGGTGAGGAGATTGGGGGGGAGTCGGGAGCATCTGTGTAAACGCTTCTCTCTCAGACGAGAGGTCGTCGGACATTTCCAGTGAAACACTCATCACAGTGGCCCGTGTGGCCCCTCTCCAGGAGCCAGCGGGGGGCAGCTCTCCGGGGCGTCCCCTCTGGCGGCGTGTGCCCTCCTGGCCCCTGACGGCTCGGCGGGCCACAGCGGCGCAGCGAGCCGCGGAGCCAGGCGGGTGGACGCCTCGGCCCCGGGCTGGCCGCC
>NW_020173682.1:3116428-3172454 GCF_003031525.2 Neophocaena asiaeorientalis asiaeorientalis | reverse complement strand
CACTGGCTACGCAGGACGTGGCCGTCACAATCAGTGTGAACGGCACGGAGCGGAGCAACCCTTGGAGTTTGGTTATATTTCCCAGAATTTATGGTCACAATGATTAACGTACAGGGATGGAGGAACATTCAGAAATCAAACCTTTTCAAGTCAGGCAGTCACACGTATTTACAGTATGTACAGACTCTCTACTAGAACGGGAATAGTGTCTAGACGACGTTATTACAAATTTCCTGAAGGTGGGCATTTCTAGTCCCTGTAATTCAGAAAGCAAATCTGCTGGCTTGGCATTAAGACTCTGAAATAGTGTGATCAAACTGATATATATATACATATATATATATATATCAAATAATTATATAATTATCATAAGAAGGTGTGTGCAGAAATAACATTTACAAACTGTCTATACAGTACACAATGCGAGTACATAGAAAATAGATTCTGACTTTGATCCCCTTGGTGTAAGGCAAGACAGTCTGTCCCCAAGTTTAGTCAGTCAGCCAGAGGTACAAGCGAGAAACAGTGGTCCGCGGATGACTATGCAAATCAGGTGCCTACATATGCAGATCAGGCGCCTACATATTAAAGGTTGGGAGAACCAAGAAATTCCACTTTTTACGTGGGCCGCTTGATTCTGGCCCGCTGGATACATCAGCCACATTTTCGAAAACATCAGCTATGCTTCTTAAAATCCTGATGCCACCTGGATGGCAACAGATGAGACTGTTCAAGTGGCAGCGATCCTAGACAGTTTTCAAAGTGCAGTAGACAACCAGAGGACTGCAGCCTTTCCAGGCGAATTTATATAGCACTTACTTACAAAAGGAAAATAAAAAGTATATTAATACTCTATTTCATGCTGTTGCTATCCAAGCAACAGCAGTACAAAATATACAAGACAGATCACATATGATTGCAATGTAGACCCCCAAGATTGAGTTGGAGGGTGGTGGTATACAAGACTTACTTAAAAATAAGAAAACCAACGACACAAAAGGGCAAAAGTCACTGGCGGATGTAAACCTCCCTGTTCCAGTCCCCGGCCTCATGCCGTCTCCTGGACACCCCTTCCCCCTCCCTGTCACAGTAGCGATCCTTGGATTTGTGGCGGCTCCACTGTTTATCGCCCTCGTTGTGGTCCTGCTCTTGATCCGGGTCCCGGGAGCGGTGCCGAGACTCCCTGTGTCTGCGTTCCCCACCCCCGTGGGGTTCCTCTCTGTGGCTGTGATCTCGGTGCGGGGCACAGTGGTCTGCATGTTCGTGGGAGTAATCTTCCTTGGGCTCCGCGTATGCGGAGTCGCGACTCTCCTGCGTTTCTGAATCCAAGGTCTCTTGCCTGGAGAGGCCTCGGCTGGCCCCGCCGCGATGGCTGTGGTGCTGGGGTTTCTTGACTGGGTCTGGGCAGGGTTCTTCTTCAGCTTGGGAAGCAGAATGGGTGGCAGCCGCACGATCGGTCCTCGGATCCCCTTGAGAAGCCTGGAGGCGAAGGAGCAAACACAGGCCTCAGCCAAGGTCGGGGTCTGGGGAACTGTCACAAAGGCAAGTCCATACAAGTCTAGTCCCTTTTCAGAGTCTCTAAAGTGCTGAAGTGAAACCTGACCTAGCTCGGTTGCTTCATGTGTTCGATAACATCCAGTAGCGTATGTATGGTATTGGACTTTCTGTTAATTTGTAAGCGCCTAGAACAGCACAGAGTAACTTTACAAATTTTTTAAGAATGAATGAATGAAGGAGGGAGGGCATTCTTTTATATCTTCTCTTGTGGTTCAAATATAGATATAGGTCCCTGAGATCTGTCTACACATGGGTGGACACTTAACCACCCCTGCTCGGATACAGGTGGGAAGATTAAAAATGCTTAGGATGTTGGCTTTAAGGGAAAAAAATGATAAAATGTCAAATGCTTAAATGGCACTTAATATGAGACCAGCAGTGTTATGAGACTGTCATGTGTATTGACTGGTTAAATACAACAACCCTGTAAGCCAATCTCATGAGAAAAGTCACATGACAGCCCCACAAGGTAGGGTCATTAGTATTCCTGAGGCAAAGAGCAGGTAAGGATTTTATGCAAGATTAAACCCCTGGGAAGGGGTGGAGAGGAGAGGGAACTGAACCCAGGTAGTCTGAGTCCACAGTCTGTGCTGCTGGCCACATAGAAGGTTCCTCCATCCTGGCCCTAACAGAATACGGGGAGAGCAGATTTCACGGTTTATAATACAGTAAGTCCCTACGTACGGACCTTCAGGTTGTGCACTTCCAAAAGATGCAAACATAGCTTCGCGTGTCAAATCACGTAAGCTAGATCATTTGTCTGGCGTACGTTGTCATGTGCGTGCATCCTCTACAAGTGGCCGTGCTTTTGTGTTCTTTACCGTATAGGGTACGGTGGTACAGTATCTTTATCTCAAGCCCAGGATGGTCGGAAGCGAGTGTAAAAGCAGTGGTGACCTAGCGGGTACGACCGTCCTTTTTCAAGGGACTGTACTGTAAGGGTAAAGATGTTTGACCTGTTGTTTGTTTCTTCTGTATTTGTGTGCACAGTCTAATAAACCTGTCACGGTACAGTGCTATGTAGCCGACTGTGTTAGCGGGCCGCCTAGGCTAACTGCTGGACTTACGAATGCCTTCTCGGAACGGAACTCGTTCGTATATGGGGGACTTACGGTACTTCATAGGAGGCTGTTTACACTCCTCTTACAGGCGCACAGCTCACGCTGGAGACACTTAAGGGACTCGGTGTTCCATCTCATTCTGGACAGGGCTGCCCGACTGGAAGGAGCACCGCCCCGGAGCCCTGGACCCCAGTGGCGCGAGCGAAGGAGGGAGCGCCGCTCACCTGTGAGCTGGGGGCCAGAGCGGGGCTGATGGGCAGGGTCGAGGTGGCCAAGGTACGGCTGAGGAGAGGGTCGGGGACACTGCTGCAGGGCGGGTGGGTGGCCTTCCAGTAGGCCTCCAGGTAGTCGGCGAGGTGCTCGCAGGCGTCCTCGAGCTGGTTCTCGTCCAGAATCACATCGAACAGCTCCTGCAGGGGCAGACAGTGCAGACGGCATGCGTACGGCGGCCAGGGCGCCTCGCCCGTGCTGCCCCCGGGCCTCCTGCACGCCAGGAGCACGGAGGGCGCCCGAGGGCTGCGTGCTGCATCCCTGCCGTGGCGACGGGCTCCTCTCTTCGCAGGGGCTGACGGCCTGCTATGGCCTCACGGCTTCGCTGTGTGAGTGACCAGGAGTGAACAGGTGTGATAACAGTTGTTAGGGGCGAGATGTACAAAAGAAAATGAGAATATAAGCCAGAGACTATGAAAAGCTGAACCTTGGAAACGACTGAGGCGAGGTGAGGAAGCCGAAGCCACTAATGACTGGATGTGGCCCAGAATAGTTCAGAGTTCTTACAAACGTAATGTACTCCCGGTAATTATAAGTGGGTCTCATCCCAGTTCTTAAGGCTTCTGATATACCTTCCTTTAAGAAAAACAAAGCCAGAACAAAAGCCGGAAGCATACAGGCCCAAAGCACAGTATGCAAAGCAGGGGATTCGAGGTAGGGATGTGTTCAGGTGTCAGAATCTGGTTACTGAGTGCTTTAGAAATGGTCTCAGATCAATTTCTTACACAGTAATGAAGAGCCAGCAACTCACTCCCTGAGTAGAAGTGAATAATAAACCAACCCCAAAGAGCCATCTTTTCAACCAAAGTTTTGAAACAATGATTGTGTTTCATTAAAGATGAAACACAGATGACTACTGAGGTGTTAGATTAACAAAGCGAGGTCACCACGGAACACAGCGTAGCTGCTCGTAAGCGACGACCATGACCTAGACAAGTGCTCTTGGTAGGAGGTAGACCATTCCCATCTTTGGGAGGAAACCCACCGTTAATGGGCAGGGTTCTCTCCCTGGACAGGCGTTCACCTGTCCGTCTGGTTTTTGTTAACAGAATGCGGGTGTGAAGCCTTCAAGTGGATTATACTGCATAGAGAGACTTACCGGAGGGCACTGAGCCAGCTTATCTGCTGCTACCATCTGAACATTGAGGTGTTTAGCTTGAGATTTCCCTCGAGATTTTATTAACCTTTGTAAAACCTGTAAAAGACGAGATTCTTCAGTTGGGGTATCTGCACTCAAGTAAACAACAAGGTTCATTATTCGTTCCTTTCTCCGGTGTCCTTTGCATGCAGCACTGATGGTTTACAAATAGATTACGCTAGAAAACAATCTTCAAGATGATCAGCAAAATTAACACGTTGACATAAATCTCAGTCACAAGCTTCATCAGTCACCAGCGTGGAGATTTTTCTGAGTCTTGTCTTTTTTCAAGGCTAGCAGTTCTCAAACTTTGTCTCACGATTTATGTTTTTAGAAACTGTGGAGGACTCCCAAGAGCTTTTTATGTGAACTGTAATAGATATCTTAGAAACTAAAACCGAAAAATTCATTTCAGAATGACCAGTGACCTCTTACATGTTAACGTGTCATGCATTCTGATAAAATAGCTAAGTTATTTGCAGGCTTCTCTGCCGCCTGGCTCCACAGAAGACAGCTGATGTGCCCTGCTTCTACAGTGAAAGTGCTACAGGGTGTATTGTTTGAAACAGGCAAAGAAAATCCAGTCCCCTATAGATACGTGATTAGTAGCCTTTTCAGATAATTGTGGATATCTTTCTTTGATACTACAGTAAACAAGTGGTAGCTTTTTAAAGACTAGCTCTCACGTGAAATCTAAATCCCTATCAATCAATGAACTTTTCTTACTCTGTTACATTAAATTCCAGTGATCTGTCCTGAAATTTGAAGGACATGTCAGTTGTTCTTTCCAATAAAAATGGTGTTCCAGGATGAAAGTGGCTACTTTGGTTTATGGCTTGAAGAATCACACTGGTACCTGCCCTCAAGAAAACGGACTTCGAGTACGTAGCTAAAGAACTTGAAGTGTACTTCCCATTTCGTTACATAGAATATTTATTAAAAAGGTTTATACTGAAGAGTCAAAATTTAAGCATTTTTACTACTTCATCAGGACATTCTTAAGTGAAACTGGGTTGTGTGGCCTTTTTTTTTTTTTAACCTGGGAGTGCGTGGGGAGGGAGAATGCCACAGCTGCTCCTGTGGTCTGGATTCCTGTTCAGGCATCACCCAGTGCTGCTTCTGCACCATTGGTGCAAAGGTCAAACCAGTGAAAAAGGGGGAGGATGTCTGAGTATTAGATAATGCTTAGATAATAATCGTGGAAATGGTTCTGACCTCATGGACCCTCCCCTCTAAAAAGTGTTTCAGAACCTCCCCCGGACCACGCTTTGGGAATCACTCACTCCCCTAAGCCATGAAACTCATCATCATGCTTTTGCTTATATGAAGCTTAACAATTCTCGGCTACCACGTCTCTCTTCAGACCCTTTGTGATGGATGAAGACACAGCCCGTTTATAATTGGAAAGCAGACTATAAATACACATTCTCGTAAAGTTCCATTACAGAGCAAACAGTAACAACCCTACTTACCTTAGGAGAAGAAATCTTGACATACACTATAATAGGGGCCAGAGAGGTTTTACTAAGTTGGGCTGGATGATTAATAGTATCTGCATCAAGGACCACCAGTTGCAATGTTCTTGCAAGTTCAAAAATCCTTTCAATTTCACTCTGAACTTCCGCTGTAAAAGGTTAAGCAGAGTTTGATTACTTTACAGCATTTTTAAACCAGACTGAGACAAAGTAAAACGGTACTCAGGTAGGTGAGGTTGCTGTCTACAGGTAAGAGAGCTGGTAACAGGTGTCCTTTGGAGAGAGCCGTTCCTTCACAATACCTCTAGCATTTAGGGAATTCCTCTCTCAACCAGACATCTAACATGATGTCTGTGAGAGTCAACGTTTCTGGCTCTGTGCTGACATGTTTTTGGTGCTATAAAACTTCACTCCATGAAGTCATTTCATTAAAATGTTGTGAAATAGAAACTTGAAGAGAGGTCTTCCCTGTGTTTGTTTCTGACCACTCTAGCCTAGCACCCATCACCAGCCTTCCTGTCACTGCACGGGCTTATCTGTGTTTATATGCCACCTATTGGTACGCCTTCTGGAGATGATTGATAGAGTCTTAGAGATGCTTATTACCAAGCTGAACTACAACAGAAAACAGGAGAGATTTTAAGAGTGTTACAACAAACTCGTCCAAAAACACACTTCTCATATTTCCCACCAACAAAAGAACAGCCCTGTAACATTCATGCTTTAAAAGGGCGGTTATGTATTAGAGTCAGCATTACAGGAATACACACTACATAAACATCCAAAAATCTACTTGAATGCCAAAGAAATTTCATGCATCTCATCTGCTTCTCCATTTCTGTACCACTGCTGTCCAGTACGGTAGCCACAACCCTCATATGCCTGTGGAGCTCCTGAAGTGTAGCACATGTGAATGAATGAATAAATTTTTGAAATTTAATTTAAATAAGAGTTAAATAGCCAGAAACTACTTTACTAGACATCCTAGGTCTATAAAGCATAATATGTATTTTACAGTGCCCACCGCAGTCACGAAGGGCCAATTCCATGAGATTCCTAGACCTACAGAATACCATTTAATTCCTCTTATGCATTTGCATCCATGCCGAAGATTCCTGGAGATAATTATTTTAACTAGTACATTATTCCAGAAAAGGCAAGTCACTATTGTCTGCCTCACAATATGTTATGACTAGAGGCCTTTCATTTAACGTGGGGGTCTTTAAAATCAGGGCCCAAACCACTTGAGGTACTGGCTTTAAAATAATATTTGGTCACATTACCACCCACGACATAGTTTTGCTAAAAGAAAAAAACAAACCCGTTAGGCTGCTGGATCTATCAGTTTATAAGAAATACAGGGAACAGACGATTATATATAAACTACGCCCGTGTAATGCAGTTAGCAAAATTCACTCTAAGTGACCCAGTTTCTTCAAAAAACTACAAGGAAATAAAAAAGATCTATGGAAAACGAGATTAAGAGATTTAAGGACCTAGGAAACATTCGCAATGTATGGACTTTATGTGGATTCTGATTCAAACAAATAGTAATTGATATATTTAAAATGCATAAAGTGGATAAAATGTTTATATATATAATGCTTATATATATATAAGATGTATGTGTGTATATGTATAATACATGACAGTTGGGAAATGATACATGGCTGAGTGGCAACCTGATATTTGGGATGTACTGTTAAGGTCTGGCGATAATGGCGATATGGTTTAAATAAAAAGAGTCTTCAATGTTTAGAAATACATACTGAAACATTTACAGATGACATCATATGATGTCTGGGACTAGCTTCAAAGTAATTCAGAGACAGGAGAGGAAGGCAGGGGGAAGACTGGAAATGAAACAAGATTGGCCATGAATAGATGATAGTTGAAAGTAGGTGATGAGTACCTGAGGTTTCCTATAACATTCTTTCCTTCATATATATTGGAATTTCCTTAAACAACAGCTTTAGAAATCATTCATAATAGTGTTCTAAAACATTACTGACACTCTTACTTGCTCTCTTTTCTCATGCTCCTTAAAATTTTATTCCAATATAACCTGTGCCCTATAAATGTTTTCACAGCCACTGATCCCCAACAGTCAAGTTCCGATCTAAGTTAGTATTTATTGTAAGCATTAAGAAATTTGATTAGTCTACGGCCAACACCACACTCAATGGAAATGCTGAAAGCTTTTCCTCTAAGATCAGGAACGACACAGGGATGCCCACTCTCACCACTTCTTTCAACATAGTATTGAAAGTCCTAGCCAGAGCAGTTTGGCAAGAAACAAATAAAAGGCATATAAATTGGAAAGGAAGTAAAACTCTCACTGTTTGTAGATGACATGATAGTATGTACAGAAAACTCTTAAAGACTCCACCAAAAGACCGTTGGAACTAATAAACAAATTCAGTAAAGTTGCAGGATACAAAATTAGCTTACAAAAATCTGTTGCGTTCCTATACACTAATAATGAACTATCAGAAAGAGGAAGGAAGAAAACAATATCATTTACAAATTGCATCAAAAAGAAAAGAATACCTAGGAATAAATAAAACCAAGGAGGTGAAAGACCTGTACTCCGAAAACTGTAGGACACCGATGAAAGAAACTGAAGACACAAATAAACAGGTATTCCACGCTCACGGATTGGAAGAATTAATATTGTCAAAATGTCCACACCCAAGTGATCTACAGATTTACTGCAATTACTATCAAAAATCTAATGGCATTTTTCACAGATACAGAACAATCCTAAACTTTGTATGGAATCACAAAAGACCCCAAACAGCCAAAGCAATCTTGAGAAAGAAGAACAAAGCTGGAGGAATCATGCTTCCTGACTTCAAACTATATCACAAAACTATAATAAAATAGTATGGTACTGGCGTAAAAACAGATCCATAGACCGGTGGAACAGACTAGAAGAGCCCAGAAGTAAGCCCATGCATAGATGGCCAATTAATTTATGACAAAGGAGCCACGAATATACAGTGGGGAAAAAGACAGTCTCTTCAATAAACTGTGCTGGGTGAAAACAACAGCCATGTGCAAAAGAGTGAAACTGGACCACTGTCTTACACCATACACGAAAATCAGCTCACAAAATGGATTAAAGGCTTAAATGTATATCCCGAAACCATAAAACTCCTAGAAAAAAGCAAAGGTGGTAAGCTTGACATTCGTCTTGGCAATGCATTTTTGGATTTGACACCAAAAGCAAACACAAGAAAACCCAGAGTAAACAAGTGAGACTACATCAAACTAAAAAGCTTCTGCACAGCAAAGGAAACCATCAACAAAATGAAAAGGCAACCTGCCAAATGGGAGAAAATCTTTGCAAGTCATATACAGGCGTACATCAGAGATACTGCAGGTTTGTTTTCAGACTACCACAGTAAAGCAAGTCACACGAACTTTTTGGTTTCCCAGTGCATATAAAAGTTGTGTTTACACTAAACTGTAGTCTATTAAGTGTGCAAAAGCATTGTGTTATAAAATCAATGTACATACGTTAATTAACAAATACTTGATTGCTGAAAAATGCTAACCATCTGACCCTTCAGAGAGTCACAGTAGTAACGAAGATCACTGATCCCAGAGCACCATAGCAAATGTAATGAAAAAGTTTGAAAGATTGCGAGAATAAGCAGAATGTGACACGAAGCGAGCGATGTAAGAAAAATGGTGCCAGTAGACCTGCTCAGGGCAGGGCTGCCACAAACCTTCAATTTGTGAAAAACACAACATCTGCAAAGTGCAATCAAATGAAAAGCACAATAAAATGAGATATGCTTGTACAGGATGAGTTAATTTCCAAAATATATAAAGAACTCTTACAGCTTAATAGCAAAAAACCAAACAGTCCAATGAACAAATGGGAAGAAGACCTGAATAGACATTTTTCCAAAGACGACATACAGATGGCCAACAGGTATATGAAAAGGCGCTCAACATCACTAACCATCAGGGAAATGCAAATCAAAACCCCAATGAGATATCACCTCACACCTGTTAGGATGGCTATCATCAAAAAGATAATATAACAAGTACGGTGGTGATAATATGGAGAAAAGGGAACCCTCCTGCACTGTTGGTGGGAATGTGAACTGGTGCTGTCACTATGGAAAATGATGTGGAGGTTCCTCCAAAAATTAAAAATAGAACCACCATGTGATCCAGTGATAGAATCTTGACAGAAATGTGGAATTGGAAAAGAAAAAAAAAGCACAGGTAAAAAGAACAGGTTGGGGGTAGCCAGAGGTGGGAAGTGGGGGGTGGGTGAGGGTGGTCAAAAGCACAAATAAGTCCCACGGATGTGACGCACGGCATGGTGACTATAGTCACTAATATTGTATATTTGGAAGTTGCTAAGAGAGTGGATCTTAGGAGTTCTTCTCACAAGAAAAAAACTCGTAACTGTACGTAAACTTGTAACTAGACTTCCTGTGATCATAACACGATATATACACGGGTCAAGTCATGTTGTATACCTGAAACTAATCTAATGGTATATGTCAGGTATGTCTCAAAAAAAAAGAAATTTGATCACAAAGATTTTCATCCATGTACTCAGTTAATAATAACGGTTAATCACATAGAGTCCCACACCTTAAAAAAACTTCATTTTTCTTAGCAGTTTGAGTACTATGAAAAAAAAGATTATAAATGTAATATTTGTTCATTGCATAAAATCTGAGTAACATAAACATAAAAGAAAATAATCCATTATCTTATTACATATACAAAATTATCAACATATGTAATTGCTTAATATATGTATCATGTATATATGTGTATATATATGCAAATATTTATATCTTCTAGTATTCTTACATACACAAATATCTTAACACTTTTTAAATTAAGGGGGGAAATGAGATATTGAAAAATTTAAAGGAGATTTTTTTCAGAATCCCAGTGCAACATATTAGTAAGTAAACCTTAAAAAAGGATGACCAATAAATTCTGAAGAAAATACTTTTAACTTCCAAGTAAAAATGATGCTTCAAAAAGAAATGTATCTGTACTAGTGGTTTTTCTTTGACAGAGTACATCATGCTTAGAACTTATTTCAAAAAAGAAATGTCAAAGACAGCTGATGTTCATTTCTGAAACCGAAAAGCCTTATTGACCTGTCCAAATCCCAATCACTTAACAGCCGTTGAATTAAAACTGGTGCTGATACTATGGAAAACAGTATGGAGGTTCCTCAAAAAGCTAAAAATAGAGTTGTCATATGATCCTGCAGTCCAACTCCTGGGCATATACACAGACAAAACTATAATTCAAAAAGAGACATGCGCCTCTATGTACATAGCAGCACTACTCACAATAGCCAAGACATGGAAACAACCTAAATGCCCATCAGCAGAGGAACGGCTAAAGATGTGGCACATACACACAATGGAATACTACTCAGCCATAAAAAAGAATGAAATACTGCCATTGCAGCAACATGGATGGACCTAGAGATGATCATACTAAGTGAAGTGAGTCAGAAAGAGAAAGACAAATACATATGATATCACTTACATGTGGAATCTAAAATATGACACAAATGAACTTTTCTAGGAAACGGACTCAGAACAGACTTGTGGTTGCCAAGGGGGAGGGGGGTGGGGGAGGGATGGACTGGGAGTTTGGGATTAGCAGAGGCAAACTAGTGTATATAGGATGGATCAACAACAAGGTCCTCCCATATAGCCCAGGGAACCGTATTCAGTATACTGTGATAAACCGTAATGGAAAAGAATATTAAAAAAGTACATATATGTATAACTCAGTCACTTTGCTGTACAGCAGAAATTAACACAACATTGTTAAATCAACTGTACTTCAATTAAAAGAAAAACTCAGCTCAGAAACAATCATGTTTTCTGGAAGATGAGAAAGAAGGGAAGTGTGTTCGTTTGGAAAGACATTTCTCTAATTGAACAATACTGTAAAAACAGAGGCGGTTGTTACACTTTGTAGCTAGCGTTGGACGACATCCAAGCGGTCAGTCGAGAATTAATAAGACTTGCGATGGCTCTGGTATCAGTGATGTAATGGTAATTCCAATGCCATTTCATAATCACTAAGCACAGAATTCTAGTTTTGACAAGTTCCTTACTTATGCTAAAAAATGAAATCTGTAAAGCCCTCTCTAAGCCTCTTTTCCTTTCCGCAGGCCCAGGGAGGTCTGCCTCTGGGCATCCAGTCCCAAGTGGCTTTCTCACTTCATAGCGTGTGTGATCCTTGTTAACAGGCTTCATTTCTTGGAGCTCCCTAAGTGTTCTTTTTTGGAAAATGGAAATGAGGGACTAAGTGAATCAACATGCAAAGCATTTATTGTGGTGCCTGGCCCACAGTAAATACTTAACAAATGTCAAGTATTGCTTTGTGCCTACCTCTGTTAACATTTATTGCATTGTATTTTGATGATATGATTGAAAACTTTTCCGACAGGCAGTGAACTGACAGAAAACTGGCAACAGTATATAATTACTTCCATTCCTTCCGTCAGTACACTACTTGGTACACGCTTGGCACTCAAAAACTGTGTTGAAAGAATGAATTAAAAAGGCAAAGAAAAAATATAATCATTTAATATATATATAATGTAACATTTTTTTGCCTTTTTAATTGACTATGTATTAGGTAGAAGCTGCTGTTGTAGAAAAAAATTCATTAAATCTTCAAAAACATGAATAATGAATTCGACTGCCAAAATATATTTAGATGAAGAACTCCCTTTGGGTAGAAATATTGCTATAGCTGGGCCATTGGAGCAATCTTGTGGAATAAAAAGTGCTCATTTATTGAGACAGACATAGCTACGCTGGTAATGGATAGGTCACGAGGAGGGAAGAAATGAGATTCAATAGTCCCGTAAATTCCACATCACATCGATTCGCAAGGCTAGTTTTAGAGTCTATCATCCGCCCTTCATTCTCCATAAATTATTTTTTTCTTCCTCAGAGAAAGCAGAGATGTAATTAGGATCACGACACTGCTCAATGGACAGAACCCTGGACTGGTGGTCAGGACACCCAGGGTCTAGCCTTAGCTTCATTCGTCAGCAGGTGCCTCACCCACACCACACAGTTCCCCTTCACTTCCTGTGGCTCTCAGATCCTTCACTGAACAGTGACGGGCTTGAACAAGAGCGGTAGTTCTCAGACTCTGGCATATGGTAGAATCACCAGGCAGCCTTGTTAAACCAGAGATTGTAGGGTCCCACCTCCAGAGTTCCTGATTTTATAGGTTTGGATGGGGCCTGAGAATGTTCAGTCTTCACTAGTGCCCCCATGATAAGGACGCTGTTGATTTGGAGACCACACCTGAGGACCAGATAAGGGGTGCTCTCTGGTGTGTCATCCCCGTTCCACAGTCCCTGGTGCTACCAGTGTAAGTGATGAACTTGCCTTTAATTGACGCTTCTGTTGAGGTAACTGTAGGCTCGCAAGCGGTTGTAAGAAATAACAGAGAACCCTGTGCCCTTTACCCAGTTATCCTCAGTGGGAACATCTTGCAAAACTGTAGTGCGATATCACAACCAGGACATTAATATTAATACAATCCACCCATCTTATTCAGATTTCCCCAGTTTTATGTACTCGTGTGTGTGTGTGTGTGTGTGTGTGTGCGCGTGCGCGTGCTGAGCTCTACGCAGTTTTATCGTGTAGGTTCCTGCATCCATCACCACAGTTTAGAGGCAGAACAGTTCCATCAGGACAAGGTGAAAGAGACTTGTAACAAATTCTCTCCACTGACTCCTCAACTGCACTAAAAACATTTACCAAGCTGTAAACATTATTATCTGACCGCCTAGTTGCTAATATACAAAGTAAATGCCTTCTCCTGCTCCCTGTGTGTTATCTGTCAGTTACAGCTGTTGCCACGTGCACGGCTACATCTAGCTTCACCTCCTTTACTGTCATTTACAGCTGTTGCCACATGCACGGACTTCCTTTACCGTCAGTTACAGCTGTTGCCACGTGCACGGCTAACTCTAGCTTCACTTCCTTTACTCTCATTTGCTGATATTTTCCCACTTTCGGTACATAGTTTTTGCTATCGTGCGACACAAGTAGATCCCACAACTGCACAGTTGTGTACAAATGGGTGCAAAGATGTTCAGTTTCCTAAACTGATTTGTCCCTGGAAAACTGCTTGGGGGAAAACCAAGCCACAGTTTGCAGACAGTATAAAGTTGGGCAGATTAAAGAAACTCTGAGGTGAATTATTTCATAAAGCAATAAGTATCTGAGTTTACTAGTTTTAAAAGTTTGGATTTGGAATTGGCAAATAACTATTACCAGGCCCTTTACTATTTTAATTTAAATCATATTTTTGCTTCTAAGACTATAATGTAATTTATGTGCATAGCTAATGTATATATTTTAAATTATGATGCGTGACCAATATTGCAACTGAGAAAAAAGGTGAGAAGTTTTATGAGCCCATATAAAGACATCCATACAGGCAAGGAAGTCCTGTACCACTCCCAAAACCTGAGTATGTACTTAAAGCTACAAAATTTTCAGGTTTTTTTCCTTCATGTCACACAGTGGTACATTAGCATAATCAACTCCAAATGCAACATACTATACTTCTGTTTATGCAATGAAAGTTTTCTAAAATCTCATGTATAAAGCAAATTTTTACCTATCAAATTATATCTTCAATATACAGGATCTTTCATCCTTTCATAAAAGAAATAATTGCTATAATTGATCTCGTCTATTAAATTTGAGGTCAATTTTCTCAAATTTAATTTTTTATTAAATGCATACAAGAGAACGATGCTTTTGAAGTAAGCTCCCTGGGACTTCCCTGGTGGTCCAGTAAGACTCTGTGCTCCCAATGCAGGGGGCCTGGGTTCCACCCCTGGTCGGGGAACTAGGTCCCGCGTGCCGCAACTCAGAGGTCACGTGCCACAACTCAGAGCTCGCATGCCGCAACTAAGAAGTGCACATGGTGCAACTAAGATCCCGCGTGCTGCAACTAAGACCTGGGGCAGCCAAAACAAGTAAATATTAAAATAAAAAATAAACTCCCCCAGTTTGCCCCTACCCGCCCTTGGGTTGAAAGAACTTCCAGGATAATAAGTAACGCTTGAAAGAATAAGTTCTTAGCAGTGGTTTCTGCCCCCAAACTCAGTGTCTGGTTTACCTTTCCTCCAGCATACACCTTCCAGCAGTTCACAAACACTGGAAAATAATTTGACTTGGATCTTTGAAATGCTAATACTCTTTAAAAATAAAGCAACATTGCAGAGAACTTACTGTGCAGACTGAGGAAGACATGCTAGATAGAAACTGGTTTAAAGGGTAAGAAAAACTGACTTCAATAAAAGCTAAGATTGGAGTGTTGATACTTTAATACAGACAGTTTATCCTCTTATGGGGCAATATAGCAGCAATAATTCTCTCCCCCCCCCCAACTTTAATATATCCTTAATGTCAGCACAACTACAGCTTAAAAGAATACCACGATAGAGAATAACTTGTTTTCCCTGGAGAAAATACAGATTTGTGATGTACGACACTGAATGCAGAGCCATTTTCCAAGTTTGCATAAACACAGAGGACAGAAAAGCAAGGTGTGGCACGTTCGGGGAGAGGGGCAGTGTCGAGGTGTGACTACCCACTTATCCCATATATTTTTACTAAGCACCTACTTTGCGCCAGTCAGTGTGGGGTGTACAGGGGAAGCAATAATGAGCCCAAAGAGATCCAATCTCTGAGCTCACAGGGCTTATCATCGAGTGGGGGAGACACGCATCAATGATGCACTCACGCAGTGAGGGTAACATGGCGGCCCTTCCCGTGATTCAAAGGGGGAGTCAGGTGAGGAGGGAACGGCAGGTGCAGAGGCTCCGCGGCAGACAAAGGGCTGAGTGAAAGGCAATGTTATGGATTGAATTGTGTGTCCCCCCACCACCAAATTTCCTGTGTTGAAGTCCCAACCCCCAGTACCTCAGAATGGAAGCCTATTTGGTGATAGAGCCTTTCAAGAGGTAAAGTTAAATGTGGTCCTACAGGTGGGCTCGTATCCATGTGACTGTATTTGGCCACAGGGCCTTCAAAGAGGCGATTAAGCTAAAATGAGGCCAGTAGGATAGGGCAGGCTACATCAGTATGACCGGTGTCCTCATAAGACGAGAGAGAGAGAGAGATGCCAGGGAGGTGCAGACACAGGAGAGGTCATGTGAGGACCCAGCGAGAGGGTGGCCGTCGGCAAGCCAAGGAGAGAGGTCTCGGGAGAAACAGACCTGCTGACCCCTTGATCTTGAAGTTCCAGCCCCTAGAAGTGTGAGAAATAAGTTTGTTTCCGCCTCCTGGTCTGTGTGATTTTGTTACTGCAGCCGTGGAAGGCGAGTGCAGACGGCGTGAGGTGAGGCTGAGAGCCGTGGACACTCGGGGTCGAGGTCTAGGTCGAGGAGTTCTGCTGTCGTCCAGGAACAATGCAGAGACATTTACAGTTTGAAGCAGGGATGTGTGCGGAACAGATCTGCTCTTTGAAAAGATTTCTTCGGCTGTGGCATGAAGAACTAAGGGATCCGGGTCGAAATAGGTGTGAAGTACTCACGGTGCCTCGGGGCCCTTGGAATGCAGCAGTGGTGTAAACACTGCATGTGATGAGGCAGAAATTCAGGAGGCGAGACTGACAGGACCCGGAGATGTGCTGGGGAAGGAAGTGCGGGTGCTCACGTATCAAGAGGGCCACAGAGTCTCCTGGTTCTCCAAGCGGAGATGAGCGTCCTGTTAGGACTCAGATAAGAAACCCCGGGAAATTATCAGAATACAGGAAAGCTGATAAATTCTCTTCAGCATGTGCTAAGTGTGAGGAATATACAAGGCAACACCACCAAGTAGGATGTATAACTCTGGAGTGGAAAGGCACTGTCCAGCTTGGGGTAGCAACTGTGAGCTCTCTGCATATAGGAAGTAACTGGAGTGACTGGTATGAATAATTTTGCTGAGAGAGGGGGACCAGAGAGAGGACCCGAGAGGGACAGTTAAGAAGCCCTCACAGTCTAAAGAAGATGTGGTCTGTATGTATATATACATGACTCAGCCATTAAAAGGAATGCAATAACGCCATCTGCAGCAACATGGATGGACCAAGGGATTATCACAGTGAGTGAAGTAAGTCCAAAAGAGAAAGACGGAGACCATATGGTATCACTGCTACGGGAATCTCATGTACGACGCAAATGAACTTATCTACGAAACAGAAAGAGACTCCCAGCCACAGAGAACAGACTGTGGTTACTGAGGGGTAGGGGGGTGAGGGAGGGAATGAACGGGAGTGTGGGATGAGCAGCTGCAAACTAACTGGTATATATGGGATGGATCCACAACAAGGTCCTACTGTGTAGCACAGGGAACTATATTCAATGTCCTGTGAAAAAACATAATGGAAATATGAAAAAAAAAGTATATATATGTATAACTGAGTCACTTTCTGAACAGCAAAATTAACACTGTAAATCAACTCCACGTCAATAAAATTAAAAAAAAAAAAAAGAATTCACACTCAAAAGCCACAGAGCGTAAGCCTGCAAAAAAAGGAAAGGCAGGAGGGCCAGAATCGGTGCTGTTGAGGAATCCAAGGGAAGGGGTGCTTCAAGGAGAGGGGGACACATGTCCTCCAAATGTCACTGCAACGTCATGTAAAACAGATTGCAGTATGTCCACTGGACTAGTGACAGGGAGGTTACTGGTAACTTCTTTATAAACAAATTTGGAGCCAGCTGGAGAGTGAGTAACAGTGACTGAAATGGGGACACTAAGTTTGGAAAACTTAGATTTTGGGGGGCTGTGTTCAGCCGGGTGGTGGGGACAGAGAGAGAGGTCGAGGCCACTGAAGGGACTCTGTGGGTCAGGGCAGGGTATTTTATGGCAGTTAAAATTTTAAATGGAATTAAATTAATTATTGAAAAAAAATCCATAATTTAGGAAAAACCCCAGATGATAGCACCAAAACACCGAGAAGCTGGCAGGGGATAGGGAAAAGTGAATCTTCTTCTCCAACTGCTTTTCTTACAATGCTCATTTCTCACAATTCTATAGAAGCAGCTTTAAGCATGTTTTTATGTTAATTTTAAAATTAATGTGCAGTGGGGAACTCCCTGGCGGTCCAGTGGTTAGGTGCCTGCGTTCTCACTGCCAAGGGCCCGGGGTTCAGTCCCTGGCGGGGGAACTAAGATCCCACAAGCCGCACGGCATGACCCCCCCAAAAAAAATGTGCAGTGAAATTGACTTTTTGAGGGGTATCCAGCTATATGGATTTTCGCCCGAGTACACACTTGTGTAACCTCCAATTCCATCGCTCCCCAAACTGCTATTCCTTTGTGCTCACACCCTCCCCCAGGTAACCACAGCTGTTTGTCACTAGAGTTTTGGCTTTTCTAGGACATCATATACATGGAACCATACAGTATTTGACCTTTCCAGACTGGCATCCCACCTCGGGGCCTTTGCACCTATCGCGCCCTCTGCCCAGAACTTCTCTCTTTTCTCGGGTAGCTGCAAGGGTAAAGAATTCACAACACAAAAGATTCTGCTAAAATGGCACCTTCTCAGGGAGGCCTCGCCTGACTCCCCATATAAAATCACACTCTCCTCCTCAGCTGACTCTCTACCTGCTTCTGCTACCAGGACTCACCAACCACTGACTGACATCTCTAACTGTTATCTGTCTACAGCTACTTCTGTTAGCTTCTGTCCACACCTTCTCTGTGGAACGAGAGCTGTATGAGCGTGAGGACGTGCTGTCCTTCACGTCTGTGTCCCCGGCACTTACCGTGACGCCCAGCACATGGGTGGTTCTCAAGTGTTCATCAGTGGATGAATACATGCTTAAAATCTAGTCCTGGTTCCGTCGAGCCCTAAGGATAAGCCCCAAATTCCTTAATATCCGCCCCCGTCTCCACCCTTTATCTCTCTGGTGTCATCTCCCACCTCTCTCTTTTTTAAACCATACACTCCGTCAAAGTAAAGCACGTATGTTTTCCAGAAGCCTCTGTGGCTCTTGAAATCCCTATCACACCCTTCACTCTTTCGCCCTTTTTCCTTGGCTAAACCCTGTCCCGTTTTAGGTCTCAGCTCGGGCTTTGCTCCTTGGAGAAGCTGTTCTTGGTGGATACGCCTTCCTTCCTGCAGCCTTAGGTCTTCACCAAGCAGTGCAACGCACAAGCAACTTTCTCAATCACCCTCCATCTCAATGAGCTGCCGACTTATTGGCCTCATTGCTACAAGCTCCTTCATCTTTTTTGTTCCCTGACTTTGACAGTCACTGTCTAGTGTGTGCTCACGCTATGGAGTGCAAGAGTCTTGAACAGTAATATATAGTTGGTAGTTTCACAAAAGCCTTGGCAACCAACACGAAACTGTGACGCCATTGATTCAAACGATGAGTCTAAACAAATCGCCTGACTTCGTTCATCAGTGGAAACAATGGAACGAGCGTTCTGTAACGATTACTGTGAGCATCAAAAATGTATACAAAGAGTTTTAAGGGTCACAGACGATAAGGACAGGAGATCACTCTAAACAAAATGTAGGATTCCATCCCCCAGATACATTTCTAAAGCTTGATGACTGAAGTTTAGTTAATGAGGGGCTGCTGGGGGAACAAAA
Source organism: Neophocaena asiaeorientalis asiaeorientalis (assembly GCF_003031525.2). NCBI lineage: Eukaryota > Metazoa > Chordata > Mammalia > Artiodactyla > Phocoenidae > Neophocaena > Neophocaena asiaeorientalis. Next base: position 3,153,310 of record NW_020173682.1, on the reverse strand, counting down.
CTGGGTTCTATAAGGAATTATACTCATCACAGATAAGGGTTATTGTTTTCAACAGTTTCTCTATTTTTTCTACAATATACTTCAGAGTTAACTAAAAAGTTTGACGTTAAAAGCCAGTCTCTCAAAGATCAAAGATCTCACACAACCATGAAAAAATGTATAAGAACAGAAGCCTAACGCTTAGTAAGTTACATGTGTAACAGCGATTAACCTAAAACTTCAAGCAGGTGCCAAACGGATGAAACAGCTGCCGAAGCTCTTTCACTTGATCAAATTAGCACACGATAACACATAGCGTTCAAACGCAACCCTGTAGACACGTTAACTGAAATCCCCAAATTGTTTTTACAAATGAAACAAAAATATGGCTATCAATATGATACAACTGTAATTCTTGATGTAATTCAAGTATTAAGGGATTTGGGATCACAGCCATTATTTATGGAAGTCATATTATGTTTAGAGTTAGTTACTACTCTCTCTCTTTTGCTGTTTAGATGAAGAAATGAAACCGTATACAAGCCCCATATCCCTGTCCTTTGAAGTCAAAGGCTTTTGCTTTAGTCTCCCAGGCCTCCCTTGAGTCTCTAAAGGCTGGCTCAAGAGTTAATAATTAGGAATGTCAACATGTAAAAACAAAGAATAGCTGTTAGGCTGGAAAACTGGTAACAATTTAGACTATAAATCCACCACAGAGCAGAGTCACCAAACTCCCAGTTCCCCGAAAAATAGAGATAAAGGCCTGACACACATCCCTTAGTTGTTTTTAAGGAAGCAGACCCCCTCCAGATGAAAACCGCTGACAGCAAGAACGAGAAGGCTGAAACCAGAAGGTTGATGGCACTTGAAACTTGATGCCAACCAATCCAAGAATTGTGCATGAGCTGATCACACACCCTAGGGCCCCCTCCCTCACACGCCTTTAAAGCCCCCTCCCTGGAAGCCAGTAGGGAGTTCGGATCTTTTGAGCACAAGCTGCCCATTCTCCTTGTTTGGCACCCTGCAATAAATGCGGTACTTTCCTTCACCCCAACCTGGCGTCAGTAGACTGGCTTCACCGCATGCGGGCGAGGGGACCCAAGTTTGGTTTGGTACCAGAAACTGGGCCTTATAGAGGCTGATGACATTGCTTGTGGTAACAATGATGCAAAGCCAGGAGTTTTTAGAGTCTGCAGACACCAGAGCTCATGTTCGTGAAAACAGACCACAGCCAAAACGTTCATGCTGACAGCCTGTGGAATTTTTAACTCAAAACTTTCAAAACAACTCCTTCCATACCATGAAATCACTAAGACGGCAGCAGTGGCTACTGGTGACACGTGTCTGTATTGTCTCTGCACTATGACACGTGGAATTATCATCTAGTTAGATCTGCTCACCAGCAGCCTCAGGAGAGAAGGGTTTAAATGGCTTCAGCTCGCTGGCGAGGCACACACTTACCTAAACTTGACCTTGTGTTGGATCTTTCTATTATGGCGTGTTTACTGGGATTGTTCAAGACAGAGCGTTTGGCCAGCGAGATGTCAGCGGTGACCCTTGTGATGGAAATCCTGTTGGGGAAAAAGCAACAGAGGACTCTGAGGTTATTCATTGAATAAAGGGGGACAGAAGTGCATGCCCCAAAGTCATCCAAGTATTTTACACACACACACACACACAGTGACCATATTTTCAACCCCAAAAATGTTGGGGCACTTAATCATTCCTTTTTTCAAAATCCTGCACCTACCTAACTTAGCATTTATTGGTTGCTTATGAAGTGCCAGGCATGCACTCAGCATTATTTCATTACCCAGACTACCTCATTAAATCATTCCAAAAACTCTATTTATTTAATTTTTAAAAAAAATTATTTATTTATTTGTTTTTATTTTCAGCTGCCTTTGGTCTTCGTTGCAGTGCGCAGGCTTTCTCTAGTTGCAGTGAGCGGGGGCTACTCTTAGTTGCAGTGCGTGGGCTTCTCATTGTTGTGGCTTCTCTTGTTGTGGAGCATGGGTTCCAGGCAGGTGGGCTTCAGCAGTTGTGGCACGCAGGCTCAGTAGTTGTGGCTCGCGGGCTCTAGAGCGCAGGCTCAGTAGTTGTGGTGCACGGGCTTAGTTGCTCTGCGGCATGTGGGATCTTCCCGGGGCAGGGATTGAACCCGTGTCTCCTACATTGGCAGGTGGATTCTTAACCACTGCACCACCGGGGAAGCCCCATCATTCCAAAAACTTCAGTGGAGAGGATATCCTCCCCCTTTTGCTGATGAAAAAAAAGTGACCCATAGGTAGATTATTTCTCCACGGCTATATATTTACGAAAAGTGGTGAAGCTGGGATTTGAACCCAGAACTATTGAGAGCCTATATTCTTAGGCCCTGTGCTATAATCCTTCCCACAGTATGGTGCTGTGATAGCCATGAGGAATAAATAAGAACAAGACAAACAAGGTCTTCCTCAGTGCTGAGAGTCTAGTAGCAGATATGGGTCATAAATAAGAAAAGAAATTAATAAAATGATTACAGGTAAGAGGACACAGGGGGTGCTGTGACAGACAGTCATGAGTTGTGGGGGTCATTTTAGACAGGCTCAAGATGAGAGCAACAAAATCTGGGAGCTGGAAAGAGTAGATGACTTAGACTGGAGACTTAGCCGAATAAACAAGCCAGCAGTAGGGAAAGTGCGGAGCAAAAGAGAGGACTCACAAAACCTCTGAAGAAGAAGGTGAAGGGGGGACTAAAAACAAGAGATTTGGTTAGAAGTCTGTTTCATAGTTAGATCCCTCCACCTCCCCTCCACTACATCAAGCCACAAGGTGGCCATCCTTTTCCCGTGTGGTGTGAGACCATAAGTTTAGTCTCTCTAGGCAACAAAACAGAGGGCATCTGACCAGGGGATGCTACACAGAGCAGGGACAGAGAGAAGAAAGGATGCTAAATGTTGAGCCCCTAGCCCTCTTCCTCATCCTAGAATTTTGGTAGCCAAGTTTATGTCCTCCAGGTGTCAAGAATGGAAGATTCTTCTCTGGGGAATCTGACCACCAAACAGAAAAGACCCAAAGATCAGGACTTTGGTGGTTTCCTATGAAGATCATCCAGCGAGGCTGTCCTACGGGGAGACCCAAAGGGGACAAGCTGTACCTAATCAGCACAGAATTTCCTTTGATGCCCTGTTCTTAAATTTGAGCATAGCAGTGTTCCTTGGGCATCTCAGGGAAACTTCTAACATGAAAGACCAAAACAAACAGAAAAAAATCAACTATGACTAACACCTAAAGTTGAAAGCTAAGAGATGATTATATCTACAAAACTAGAACAAACTTCTATATAAAGACTCAGACTAAGAAAGAGTTTTTGGAAACTAAAAATATAACAGTAGAAATGAAAATTCAAAAGAGGGGCTTAGAAGACAAAGTTAAGGAAATCTGCCAAAGAGTAAAACAGAAAAGACAAACTGATGGAAAATCAGAGAACGGCATAAAAACTAGAGAATTACCCAGGAGGTTTAACTTCCAAATAACAAAAGAGTTCCCGAAAACAGACAACAAAGAAAATGCAAGAGAAGTAAAAAAAAATAATAAAAAATAAAAAATCTAGAATTAAGAGTTTGATTTTCCAAATGGAAAGGGGGAGTCCAGCACAAAGGATGAAACTTCCGCATCCAGACATATTCTTAGAAATTTCATGACGCTGGGGACAAAGAAAAACCTAAAAGCTTCCAGAGGAAAAGGCAGGTCCCATACAAAGGTTCAGGAATGGAAATGCTTGTTCTTCTCAACAGCAAGAATAATTAACACAACACTGTAAATCAACTGCAATAAAAAAATATTAAAACTGAAAACAAAACAAACCAAAAAACACAGCAACAATGGAAGACAGAAAGCAATGGAGCAAAAATCCTTGAAAATTCTGGGGGAAAATTTTCTAATCAGAATTCCATAACTATTTTAACTGTCAATTAAATGGGAAGGTTGATTAAAGGCACTTTAAGACATTCAGGGTCTCAAAAAGTTTTACTGTCCTCTTTCTAAGGAAACTGTTGGAGGATGTTTTTGACAGAAACGATGGGTGTAAGCCTTGAAAGAGATCAAGTGATCTAGGAAAAAGGGGTTCACACCCCGAAAGAAGGTGAAAGGCATCCCAGGGATAATGAGATGTCTCCAAATGACAAATGTGCACTCAGCACAGAGACACACCATCCAGACCCAAGCAGGACAGAACATTCCTGGAGAGAAGGTTCAAGAAGGCACAGCTGAGGGACTACCGGATGTGTATGAATATATCGCGAGGAACTTGAGACAACCAGGGGAGAATGTGGGGCTTGACTGGTGCCAACTATACAGAAAAGTAAGCACGTGTAAAAAGCAAACTTATTAATCGCACAGAAACCACAAAGAAAACACACAAGAGAAAAGGAATGTGAGTATACAACACGGCTCACTGAAATTGTATTTACATGGTCATAATGCATCCAGTATACGGAACCAGCCAGAATTATGCTTTAACTGTTGGGAGACTGGAGGAAGAGATGGATGCAGGTGCATGTATGTGAGAGCGAAAGGAGGAATACGCACGAGAGCGCGGAACAGTCTTCACGGCAGGAAGCCCAGAGATAATGCCTAGCAGTGAAAACTCAAGCAGCAAATGAAGCACACGATTTAGAGGCAAGGAATAAATACCAAGAGATACAATTAAAAGAGTTAAAACTAGTTGCCCTCTGAGAGCAGGACATTCAGTAAAGTGTGGAAAGGGAATCACTGGCTTTTGCCAAAAAAAAAAAGAAAAGGATCTGTTGATCTCTATACTGTAAAATCCAGCCTTTGCTGTGTACACGTCCCTGCATTTGGGCCAATTCATAAAGTCCTGTATCCACCATCACATTCATGACGCAGGACAGTTCCATCGCCTGCCCCACCCCACCCCTGTCAACCACGGAGCTGTTTTCCATCCCTATGGTTTTGCCTTTTCCAGAGCATCACTGTAGCCTTTTGAGCTGCGCCTCTTGCACTTTGCATAATGGATCTGAGATTCGTCCACGATGTTGTGTGTATCAATAGTTCATTCCTTTTTATCACGGAGCGGGACTCCTATTTATAAAAAGTAAGTCTATTTGATTAAGCTTTTTGTACTCTGATGACAGTATTACTTAACGCGGAAAAACGATAACCAGAAAAGAGATACTAAACACATCAACTTGAACATATTTAGTTTCATTATGACTTCCCAAGGCATTCCCAAGTGAAACCAGACTGCTTACGTGGTTCGCTCTGTAGGCTGTGGAAGACAGCCACGGTTCTACTGCAACTCCTTAAGTCATTACTAGAGGTTCCGCCAAAAAAAACAGACCTTGAAAGTCCTAAGGGCCAAATTCTGGGGACAATTCAGTGTAGAGGAGCGGTCCTCAACCCTCACAGTGTATCGAAGTTGCCAGGAAAGATTTTACAGTTACATGAAGTCCCATCCTAGACACTGGGTTTTGCTTAGTCACAGGTGGGATATAAGTCTTTGGTGGGTTTTTTGTTTGTTTTTAAACCTCTGCAGATGCTTCTAGTATGCAGCCAGGGTAGATAACCACTGGTTTAGAAGAAGCTGTCTCACGTCTAAGTACATTTCCCACCTGACAAAGTGATGTAATATTTTCCAGGATGACTGATTTCCAGGAAGATTCCTTCACACAAGGTCAGGGACCCATCCCTACAGAATTCAGTATGCATTCTGAACGCTTCTGTGTCGAGAGCTGACATTTTCAGAATCACTGGAGAGGACAACCGAATTCATCACTGATAGTGGCTTTCCTTCTCGCCCCCGACTTTCTTGTTAATTTACCTGTCGTGCTACTAGGTGAACAGGAAGATTGCTTTGTTCACGGGATGACACAGTTGTTTAGGGTGGATCCAACTGTAAATGGGCTCCTCTACTGCACATAACAGAAAGGATAACGATTCATCATCTCTTCTTTGACCTGACACACTTAATGCTATTTTAACAACCAGGATCATGATCCTGGCAACTCTCCAGGGCTTCCACAAATGAACCTAACCGGGTTTCAGACAGAAAAGAATTCCTGTCAAGAATCATTTCATCCCCAGCCCTTCCTTTCCTGTTTTCTCCCTCTTGGGCTTTACATTTTTAAAAAAAAATAAATTTTGTTTATTGAATAGATAGTCCAGGAGTCATTCACTTTTCCCTTCTAGAATTACAGGTCTATTTAGAATTCGACACACCTGATACCTGGGATGAATTTCCACCCTCTGTTGCTGTCTGGTGACCAAAAGCAGACACCGAATGATTCAGTAACTCTGCATGTCTTGCCTTGAGTAAAAGAGTTAAAGTTTTGCACGGCTTTTTGAAATTCTCCCTTATGGACCCTGTTACTTCCTTTGAGGATCTTTATTTGGTGATCACAGGTCTAGAGTGTTGAACCCCAGTTTTATGAGCTCAGATGAGCCAGGGCACATCCACCCATAAAGCCATATGGAAATTACTTCTGGCCAGAAACAAAAGGCGGATACAACATTGAGACATTGCCTTTGTTTATTTCTTAAATGAAATCAATCTGGACGGCTGATACTTTAGAACATGGGTCCAAGATACACCCTATGGCTGGAATCTATCTTCCAAGTTCAAAACTTAGGTTGAAATAGAAGTGGTAAGTCAGGAAACCCCACCTCATTTCCCCATCTTCGGCATTTAGAAAAGGGCAGTGGGTTAACTCAGGCACGGAAAGCAGAGTGCCTATTCTAGCAGAATTTTCTGGGTAAGCATGCTTGTGTAGACAATTCCAAATGGTGATAAATGACAAAGTCAAGAATAAAGAGGTGAAGGCTCTACACGGGCCTGATCAGAGGTATGCCTTTTATACGTGGCCAGAGCCTGATAGCCTTGGATCAAGCCAAGGACCAAGCTGTGTTTCCTGGCATGAAATAAATTATATTTCATAAAGTTATGAAAAAGAAAAGTATCCAATTAGGAGCATTTGGTTAGGCAGACTTTGATTCTAAAGTCTTTTATTGAAACATAGATTCTATTTTTTTCTTGAAACATAGATTCTACTTTTTGTTTTCTCTCTCCCAGTCCTTTGCTTGATGACTAACAAGACTTACCCTGCTATAAAAGTTTCCCTCTTTGCCCGCCCCCCTCCTGACTCCCGCTGTGGAACAGTTGGAAGAAGGACTTCGGTCCTTGTCTTCTCTGAAGAAAGAATTCAGCAAAGAGACAGTGTTTATTAGAAGCAAAGTACGTGCGGAAGAGCACACGGGCAAACTGGCCGTGAGCTGTGTGCAACTGGGGTGGCTGAGGTTGCTTCTGTGGGGGCAGTTTCCCGGGTTGTCTCTGGCCAGTCATCTTGCTTTTGCCCATCTTTGGTCTGTCAAAGGGCAGCAGGCAGCCAATTGCGGCTGCTCAGCCTGGGGCCTGTCTATCTCCTACCTCATGACCAGAAGTCAACATAAATCAGAAACACTTGTAGGAGCCTGTGTGGTCGAGGAAGGAAGCATTCAACTGAGAAATCTAAAAGAACAGTGCAACCTACAGATTCCGTCTACCGTACTTGTAACTGTCAGGTTGGAAAAGAAAGGGAATGTGGAGAAGGGAGGCACCCAACTTGTCTCATTAAAAATACAGAAGTATACCCTCGCTCTCTGTGCTCCCAGGTCCCTGATACTCTATTCTTAGTTTAAAGTTGGAAGTTCCCATTTTAGACTCCAATCCTATCTTTGATGCTTCAGAAGTTGGCTTAACCTTTACTATGGTGCCCACTGGTTATTCGATTCAAGGCTTCCTTTCAATAGACCCTAAGTAAACTCCACGAAGCCAAGGCTGTCGTCTGATTTTGCGTCTCACGCTGCTTGGCTCACAGAATATGCTCAAGAAGTATCTGCTGAAGGGACGGAGAGGGAAAGGGCTGGATTAAGTCCAAGCTGATTAACATGACACACTAAAGATGGGCCCGGCTTTGTTACTGGTCACCCCCTACCCTAGGGACTTCACCTGAAGACCTCTAGGTGGCGTCCAGGATGCTGTGTCACAGCTTGGTGCCTGCACACACTTTAGACCCTCTACTGGACACGCCCTTCTCCTCCTAACTCACTTGGTAAAATCTTAGGTACCAGTTAAAAACCCTTCCTGGATGCTGACATCCCTAAGTCAGTGTTAATCCCTCTTCCCTTTATGCTGCCTGTACCTTGGACACGTACGTGCCGAGCTGTCTTTTCATTCACTTGATATTTTACTGCTCAAGGTCTCCGTTTGTGGTTTACACATGAGCTGCTCACAGGCAGACACGGTGAATGGCTTCCACATCTCTGCATCCCTCCAGAAGACATGTTTTCAACACCCATCCATTCATTGTTCACGCTGAGGACTGTTCTAGGCCTTGAGAACTGACCACCGTTCACAAAGCAGATTAAAACCCTTGCCCTCGTGGAGCTTATATTCTAATTGTGGGAGAATGACAACAAAGGAAATTAATAGATAAAACTCATAAAAGAGTTACGGGGAAACAGTCAGGGAAGGAAGAGAGAATGTGTGTGTGCGTGCGTGCGCACATATACCAAGGAGAGTATCTGAGGGAAAGCTCCTAGCGCAGGAGCTGCAAGTGCAAAGGCCCCGAGGCGGGCGTGCATCTACTGTCTGGAACACTCATAGGACAGCGAGGAAGTGAGAGGCAGGAAGAGCATGAGCGAATGGAAGTGGAGTACGAGATACAGTCAAAGAGAAGGAGCGGGTGGGGGTGTGGATGGTCAGACCACACAGGGCCGTGGAGGCCACCGGGAGGACTTCGATTTTCACTGAGGGAAAGAGAAGCCACCTGACAGATCCGAACAAGGGAGGGATGAGACCCAGCTCGCAGTGTGACAGGGTCGAGAACTGAGAGCAGACTTGAAGGACGCAAAGCTCGAAGCAAGGATACAACTTAGGAGGCTATTTACTGCACTCATCTCGGGAGGAGACGACGGTGTCTCAGACCAAATGGAGAGCAGAGGCTGCGTGAGAAGGGGGGAGATTCTCGATATATTCTGAAGAGACAGACAACAGCATTTGCATGTGGAACGTAAGGGGAAAAGAACAGTCAAGGACGAGTCCATGTTCCAGGGTGGAAGGTCTTGGGACTGAGAGACGAAGAGGTATGGATGGAGAGGCGGAAGACGGAAAGGGGCAGGTCGAGGATGGGGGGAGTCGGGAGGTCAAACTTGAGAAGTCCACGGGACACCTCAGTGATGCTGCCGCATAGACAGTAGGACATGTGGGTCTGGGATGCAGAGGAGAGACCAGCGAAGAGATGCTATTTACAAGTCCGACATCGAATGGAGTCACCGAAGGAGGGAGTGTGGATAGAGGAGAGAAGACAGAGGACAGCCCTGGGCTCTCCAAGATGTCAAGCCGATGAGGAAGAGCCAGCCAAGGAGACAACGGAGCTGCTAGTCAGATAGAAGAAACCCGGAAAAGTGTGGCTCTAGAAACCAAGCAAATGGCTCTAGAAACCATTTTAAGCAAATGTTGCTTAAAATGGCCTTTTACGAACTTTCTATTTAAAAGAGGATGGAGTAGTCCGCCATGTTGATTAGGAGGAGGGCTGAGGATCCCCTCCTGGATTTATCAACGTGAAGGTCACTGGTGATCTGACGTGACTAGTTTGGGGTAAGTGATGGGGAGGTAACTGGAGTAGGTTCAAGAGACTCAGGAGAGAGCAAGTACACACAACTTGTTCAAGGAGAGTTGCTGTAAAGAAAAGAAGGAAAACGGGACAGCTAGAGGGGCATATGAGGTCAAATTTTGCCAAAGGGGTAACAACTCCATTTTTACGTGCTGACGGTGTTTCCATTAGAAGGAGAAATACCGCCGAGGAGAGAGGGAAGGGCTGTGATAGCTGTGTTGGTGTGGGGATGGGGAACCGGGATCTAGCACCCAGGTAGGGGTCATTGCTCACAGTAACAGGAGAAAAGGCGGAGCATTCCGGCAAATACACAAGGGGGGATGGATGTGTGGTGGGATCGCTTGGACCGTCTCCTCTGTGTTTTCTCAATGAAATAGGAAGCAAATTCCTGGGAGAACTCGAGAGGAGAAGGGTTTGATGAGAGAGGAAATGGTGTGAACGCCTTTTAGGAGAGTAGAAAAGTGCACGGAAGAGGCACATAGAGTATGATTTCTGGGCAGCATCGAGGGCCAGCTGATCGTGAATTTAGGGTGAGATTCGTCAGCAGGGGCTTGGCCAGGTTCAGCGTACGGATGCAGGTGTGAGAACGGAGAGCTGAGGATGTGCGGAGCAAATATGAGGAATATTGCCTGAAGCTGATCGAACTGAACGGAGCTTTCTTCCTGTCACCAGAGACTTCAGAGGCGACTTTCCCCTTGGGATCACACGCCTGTCCCACCCAGGTTTCATCATCTTCACAACAAAAATCCACAAAACCCAGAATTCTGAAATACTCACCGCCCTTCGAATCTGTGTTTTAAAAAATCGAACAATGCCTTTTGCATCATATCTGTGACCTGCAATTGAGTAAGCAGTAAGAGACAATAAGATATTACTAACTCTGAGAAAACAATTTTACTACCCTTAACAACGTCTGAAAACCTGGGCTTTCCGCTGGGAAAAAGTAGCATGTGAGGTTGCCCCTGTCTTCCGTCGCTGAGCTCTGATACAGTAGTAACAATCAGAAAGACAAAGTTCCCCAAACTAACCCTCGGACTGACAGTTAATGACATTGCAAGGGGTTTCAGTCACTCTCCATTTGATACTCTCTCTCCAGACTGAGTCAACTGTAGCTCACAAGGCGACAGCCAAGAAAACAAAATAGAACAGAACAGGTAGCAATGTACACCGTGGCTTGAAAACAACATGCTTTAGTGCTGCAGCTCTTTTCTAAGTTCAAGAGTCAGGAGAGGGAGGTGGGGTTGCAAAGCAGTTCGGCATGCAAGGTCCAGGGTACTCCCGAGGGCAGCTACCTACCTCGTACCCCTTCAGAGAGGGGCCCACCAGGACCACAGGTCGCATAGAAGGGACCACGTCATAAGGAGGGGTGTGCTCTGTCTGCAGAGAGAGAGGAGATGCCTTCAGATGGTTAAAAGGCAGAGGGAACTCAAATCTTTTATGTATAAACTGTTCTGTCTCAACTCTGCTATACGAGGCACTACCTTTCCAGACATTTCCTTTTTTTTCACTTGCCTCTTTTTCTAAATAAACCCAATCCAAGACCGGGTGGGTTTATTTCCCTCACGTCTCGAAGTGATTGAGCTCTCTACAGTTTTCTGGCTCTCCTTAAAAGATGCTCCTCACATTCCTAAAGCAGGAGGGGCTGCTTTTAAACAGAAGCTAGTTGGTAGAACAGACAGAAACATGCCTCATGCAGGAGAGGTGCTCTTAGGCTTGACTAGAGGTTAATGTTGCTTTTCAGGTGGCATCTGAGTTTTCTCAAGAGTCGCGTGATCAGACCTCACGTGGTTAATTACAAGGAAAAGAAGTTGGGTCCTGGATGTTGGTCTTACCTGGATAAAACCTCATTTCAAAACATTACCAAATACTTGACAGTTTCTGTTTTGCTGTGAGAGTTTAGATGCACCTGCACGCTTGTTCCAGTAGAGGGAATCGCGATCACTGTTCACAGCTGAGGGACTCACATTTTTAGATTTTTGGTTTCTATCCCTTGGAACTTAAACACTCGCAATGTAAGGTTTATGTGCCTTGGAGGGAAGGTGGTTCCTGTGTGTGTGTGATAATATATCCAAGCAGGCCTCCGTGGCCTCAAAAGGTTCATTGTCATCTTGCACATCTCATATGCTTCTTAAGAACTGTTTAGGAGGTGTTTCTGTTACATAACTAATTCATGCCCTCCCACGATAATTTCTTTCTTTTTTAGAAGAGCAGGGGGAGGACCTAATTTTGTAGCAATTTCTAAAACTTGCAACAATTTTCAGCTCTCCTGCTTCCAATAAAATAACGAAAAGAAAGCTTTTTCCCAAAATTAGATAACTCATTTGTCTGATGATCTTAAAATCCCCTATTTTAATGGCAGAAAATGTTAAAGTGACCCAAAAAATGACTTTTTTTTTTTTTTTTTAAATGTAGAAGAAAGGGCTATGGCCTGAGACACTGGGATAAACAAATCATGGTGACAGGAATCTTCCTGCATTGAGGAGTGTCTGAAAAAAATATATATTTTAAGAATCACACAGACCCAAAGAAAAATCTTCTCCAAACTATTTGGAGAATTTGATACACATCGCAAATGTGAATGTTATTAGTGTACCAGGCTGCTGCATGACAGAACATGTCACTGTTGCTTAAAATGGCCCTTTACGAACCTTCTGACTCTGATCGAATTTAACTCACTGGGGGGGAGGGGGAGGGGATGAGAAAGCATTTCGAATTCAAAAGGTTCCATCTGAGCTTTTGCCGATCGTCACAGACAATCTCATCCAAGGCGAGAAAATATTACTACGACTGGGCTGTCAGATTTGACTGCTGGAAACTTTAGTGTTAAGTGAATTTTAATAGACACAATCAAGGTGGAATACATTTTTAAACAGAAGGAAAAAAAAACAACCACCAAGACAAACATAATACGGTGACAGCACAAATGCCACACAAGCACCACTCTAAAAGCAACCTAAAACGTGGGAAATAATCTTATCATTGCATCTCAGGCTGTTTCTTTGGGTTTCTGAACGCTACATGGAAGCTGACCACGTCATCAGTAACGTAAGAAGAATGAATACCGGTGCCGAAGGCATCATAAGCATATCCGTGAAATGATCACATGAAATTCATTCATGAAATTATTGCCAAATTCATTCATGAAATCATCACATCTATACCACCTGAGATCACGTTGAAAGTGTTTAGAAACCAAGTCCTTGTAACTATGCAGTCTAAGAAGACCTTTTCCACTGTTGTAAGTTGCACGCATTTTAGGAACAGCTCCCAAGAAATTTTATTTCAGGTCTTTAAATACGCAGTGGCCCAGTACTGGACGGGTCTTGGGCTCCTTCGATTTGTGACTGCAAAGCGTTACCCATGCTGGTACATCAGCCTCTTTAGCAGTAGGGCAGCAGAAGTGACCTTATTTGATGGAATACTGGTACTCTGTGCTCTATGGATCGTGACACCATCCTTTTCATCTAACCTTTCCTGCTAAGTGGAATGCGTTCCAATTATTTAGTGGAAGAACTATGATAAACATTTTTCAAATTCTGGAATTTAAGAGTCAGCAAACTTCAAAAACCTATCAACGAACGTGGTTTTCGTTCCTGTCGCTGTTCCGTAAAGCCCAGAGCAGCTGAGCGATGCTGCGTTTCTAGGTTTCTGCTGCTCTGAACACTGTGAGTCACCTGGCTGCACGTTTTAGCCGTGACAAGAAGACAGAACCAGAGACATGGACCCACTGTCGTGGATGGACATCCAGCTGGGGCTTTCGGTGTTCACACAAAAATCCAGGTGTTTTAGTCTGTGCCTGGAGTGGCTAGGTCTTCCATGATGAAAGCAACCATAATTTACTTAAAAAACAGAACGAAACACAGTTCAGCATCTGACACCTCACTGGTGACTCAGAGTTCCTCCACAGGGCAGAATCCTTGTGCACAGAGAAGAGCTCAGGGCGTGGACAGTCGAAGGGGGAGTAGATTCTACTCCACCCCTGAGTGTCATGAGAGGTTGTGCCGGACTTGCTGACGTCACAAAGAATAACTCTAAAAGACAGCACAGCACAGCAGGCGGCGGGCAGTGGTGTGTAAAAGAAGGGAAGGAAAGAAGGGGATTGTAGGGGAGGTATCCTTAGAAAATAACGCTTTGGAGCTACAAAATGTGCTGGAGGAAACAGACTTTGGGATCAGTGGAGCGCAGAAATAGCCTAGTTTCCAGTCAGGGGACGAAAAACATCACTGGGTAGCATCTTGGTCGGCCAGCGGCACAGGCTCTACGCACGCATAGCCGCCGTGCCGCCATCCAACAGGGAGGACGCCGAGGTCTGAGTAACATCGGGAGAGGGTTTATATATGACAACAGGAGAAACTCACAGTAAACCGCCAAAACAAGCCTGCAGTTTCCCACTGGTCTTGTTCATCGGCAGATTTTGCACCTAGTGGATGAGAAGTTTAAATGCTGACTAAATTAAAAATTGAAGAATTGAAAAAAATGTTTTAGTACAAGCTATGTATCTGGGTATCATAAATCAGAATATAATGATGGTTTTAATAGGCTTGATTATCAGTTAAATTTCTGCAGAAGAGAGAGAAAGAGACAGAAGCATGCACAAGAGAGGTGCATTCCATGGAGTTGTCAGCGTTTGACGTTCCTTGAATGTTGGAACGAATGCCCTTGGCGGGGTAGATATTATTCCATCAAAAAGGCTAAGTACTGCGATGGTGCTTTCACAGGTCACTCACTGAATTTAGTTGGTTGGAAATGCATGGACTCAGTTAGCGGCTTGATAGGTTCTTTTCACAGGACAGAACTGATTGTATCGAATAAAACTGTGGGATTGAATGCTAATGATGCCAGGGGCAGGATAAACACAGCTTATGTCAATGTGAACTTACCGATTTCTGCTTCTGCTTAGCTACAGCAGCATGGAAAAGAGACAAAGAATAACAAAGCATGCATGTTATTGGCTTTATCAAGGACGCAGACAGTCCACAGGACTAGAAATGTGACGTGGTGCAGAGCACGTGGACAGACGCAAGCTTGGAAGTTCATGTTACCTTCTTAAAGAAGGGCATTCTTTTCTCTTTGGAGTGGGGTGACGTTACACTGTTTGCACTGGGTTTAGGGGAGCGGTGGTTTGCTGGAATATCATTGTCTTCTGCATCTAAGCCAGTAGCATCTATGTCTATAGCTATATACAGACAAACAATTCAAAAATCATCAGGTAGACAGGAGAGGAAAAATCGGTTATCAAAAAAATAAAACGAAAAGCAAACAAAACTAACCACAGTCAAAGATCTATCATGAGTGCTCAGCACAGTAAACAAAGTACAATTTCAAGGTAAAGCACGTGAAGAATGTAATCAAATCAAACAGAAAGATGCTCTCATAGTATCTGTGTGCTTGGACACATTAGTTTCATGCTACATCTCTCGAGTAAGATTTTTCAGACAAACAAGTTTTTAAGTTGTAGTTTTGTTTCAAATATAATACGGTATTTTCCAAATCAACTGTCTATGAGTAACAGGACAGAACACCTTCACTTCTTCCCAGAGCTTAAAGCAGCTTTCAGATAATCAGCAACTACACGGGAAACCTTTACCACACCATGCCTCTGCTATCTTACCGCGCTTGGTTTTGTGTGAAAATAAGGGCAGCGTGAAAAGCTTCACCGAAATCACAACAGGCACTTGAGGGAAAGAGAGAATAGAAAATCCTAAACCCAGCAACACAAAGAAGTTATACACAAGGCAAATGATTCTGGAGGGAACCAGGATGGACCAGATGAAAATGATTTCACGATGACGTGGGCACCCCCGAGGCAGGCCTGACTGAAGACTGATTAGAAACCACTGGATCCAATGACGTCCAAATGAAACGAATCTTATACAACGACCTAAGGCGCCTCCCGAAGATTTTATATAAACTCACTGGATTCACATGAGAGGCAGTTGCAGAAGGGCGGGCAGACCCGAGAGAACATGCCACCGACCTCCTCATCTGGAGAATGAGGGGTTTCGATTTGTGGTTCCACACGTTTTCAACTTTGTAACTCTCGGGCTCTGAAGACAGAGCCCTGGAGAATTAAGTCTCCAATGAAGAAAGATCCAGCATCTCACCGTGAGGTTTATACTGTGCCTCCACGTGCCATCACGAGAGAATTCGACCCTCGGGAGAATCAGGGCTGGAAGGCATTTGAGAAAATCAACTGCAACTCTCTTGTTTTTCAAGATTGAAAAGAAATTCTCAGAGTTGAAGGGACTTGTTTCTGATGAAATCTTGCCATCTAGCTCTTCTGCCTCTGTGATGCTGTATGACTCTCCGGCCGGGGTCCCGCCACAATCCCGGTGCCCTCATCCGATCGCCTAAGCTTCCCAAGTGGGCTCGTGTCCTCAGTGCCAGGATTCAGGAAGATATTACAGAGCCGAGCTCACTAGGAAATTATTGTGTCCTTTAGGTGAGGTCAAGTAGAAGAAGAGAGGAAGAAATCTACTCGCCCCGGGAGAGCATCATATCACACATGTAGCTCTCTTAACAAAAACCACAGTACATTCAGACTTAAGGACCAAACTGACTATTGCGAAAGGACGGATGGCTCAGTGTTGCAGAACCTTAGCTTCCATTCCCTGTGAAAATAAGCTGCCCTGGTGCTCCTGACAGCCGCCCGGAACCTTTCCAAACGCCTGGAGATCCTCTGACAGGCATCACGTACGTTATTTTTTCAGTGTTGAGGTTATGACGGATGTTAGATGATTCACTCAGCCTTTCGAAAACTAGGCTCTCCTGGTGAACCGTTCCTCTGCATCTGATTAGGTCGAATCGCTGGGATGGAGCGAACACCTGAGGACGTTAGCACAGTGTCGCAAATGTCAGCTCTTGCTTGCATGAAGATGAGGTAAGAACGCTCTTTCTCCCGTGACAGGCGTAACACAATGAGTTAATTTCAGGTATACAGTCAGGCATACCTAGTAAGTATGCCTTTCTCTTTGCCCCATCTACGCCTTTGCATAAGCTAAGAGGTTCCGCACGTGTTGTACAATGGAAACGTTATGAAACGTGCCTAGTGGTTTGAACGGATGCTGACTTGTATACCACCCGAGGAGGCTTTTCCCTGAATCCCAATTTAGGGAGCACGTTATTCACGTCCTCCTGGATGAGATGGAGAGGATCTGGCTCAGTTTTGCATTATTCCTATAGTATGCCTTAAGCCAAATCAAATAAGCTTCCCTTTTGGTGGTCAATTCCCACATGCTTCTACCTTTCTAGTCTTTTACAGGGCTTACTTATAAAGGCCACGTTCAAGGGACAGTCCCCTTGAGAGCCTCTCTGAAATTGAGGATACCTAATGGCCTGTCACTGTTGACAGGACCCTGGGATGGCAAAGTTCATGAACTGAATTTTATGATTTGTCCATTGGGCTTTTTATTTAAAGGAAGAGTGGAAACGTGTAAAAAGGTGAGCTGTGCCATTGCCCAGATATTCGGCTGCCCCCTCACATAGCCTGAGTCAGGTTTGAAATTTACCTGTATTTGGACACAAGGGCTCAAAATCCTAAATTGAGGACTTTGCCATTTACTAGTCCTGATTTTGGTTAACTGAAATCTAAAAGCATCTGGGTTTGTCCTGAGACGCAGAATCCTGAAACATTTGGCTACCTTCAGGACACGTTAAAGAAATTTACTGTGCGTTAAGAGGCACCTT
This sequence comes from Neophocaena asiaeorientalis asiaeorientalis, assembly GCF_003031525.2. Lineage (NCBI taxonomy): Eukaryota > Metazoa > Chordata > Mammalia > Artiodactyla > Phocoenidae > Neophocaena > Neophocaena asiaeorientalis. The sequence goes on along the minus strand of NW_020173682.1, from coordinate 3,135,992 downwards.
CAACTCTTTTCATAGTTCTGCATATACTTTATTAGGCTCAGATGGTTCTCCTTGTGCTGAGAGAGGTGAGATGTTCCCCTTTCTAATTTCATACTCGCATTGGCATACCTTGGCAAACTTTAGTCTTTACTTGGGAAAAACTGCTTCCTTTAAAAAAGAGCTTCTTTTCTTCACTAGCACGCTTTAGTTTAAAAATGATTTATTTGGGCAGAGACCCTTGGGAACATTTCTTGAACTCTAGATTTAGACGTAATCTTAGACAGTTGGGTGGAGTTGAGCGGCATGCTGGGGCAGCGGGTGCGGACACACATGTGTACGTATGGGGTACGTGCTGTGCGACCAACTACTACCTCATTCCCCAGGGGTGAGGTGGAAATTTTTCCTTTTCCACATCCTGGAGAACCTCCAGTTATATTTCCTCTGAGCAAATGCTTCTGTTCTTTAGTCTTGCGATGAGTGAGGTGAATTGTAGGCAGGGCCTCGGGAAACAAAGATGACGATGATGATAGGAGGCCGATCCACATTTGATAGATTAGGCAGGGTTCCCTGCAGGCCGGGTGGAAGGCTCTCTCTGTAGAATTTTCTGATGTCTTCAGTTAAGTAAGTTGTAGTATTGATACGAAAGTTATAGCAGGAGCCTGATGGACCTATTATACATTTTGCAGTTGGTTAATATTTCCTGTTCACTTAGTCACAGTGTTTTCTACTCTTGGGATTCAGAAAAGTGATTCCAAAGTCCTGTCTCTGTATAAAGCTCAGGGAGTGAAGTTTACAGTCTCTTCTTTTTCTTTACACTGTGGTCTTAATTTTTTTTACCAAGTAAAAATGTCAACATTTCCACATTGTAAGGCAAAGATGATGGAGAGATTGTTTTCTGAAAACAAAAATTATCCGTGTTTTAAAGAACGTACTTCGTAGTTAACTTGTCTTCTTTTAAACTGAAGTATAGTTGGCTTACTATGTTGCGTTAATTTCTGCTGTACAGCAAAGTGATTCCGTTATACATATATATATAATATATATATATACATTCTCTTTTATATTCTTTTCCACTATGGTTGATCGCAGGACATTGAATAAAAAACTCATCTGTATCATATGAAACTCTTAATTGAACGTGAATGCCTAACATCTGGCTACAAAAATGAAATGTTATTTTCCAAACACACTGACTTATTCTTCAGGAAGCACGTGCCAGGTCTCGTTATGTGGCCGAAACGTTGAGAAGGCTACATTTTGGTTACAGGGAATGGAAAAACCCTCCCGGTTGACGGAAGTGGGGTTGACAGTCTGGGGCCGGAGCTGCTACTTTATCACAATGTGAACTGGCGTTTTCCCATTTCTGGAGCCTCGTGACAGCCCTCAGGACTCTCCGGGACAGTTTTGAAGACACAGAGGAAGAGTCTAAGGTTTGTATCATAATCCCTGCAACTCCGCCCATTGGAGAAAGGGCATAGATAAGCCCCCTTTCGCCTGGGCACTCAGGGAATATCTACTCAGCAACCATCAAGAGAAGACATCAACCTCACACCGTACCTAAAGGATTTCGATGCTTCCTTTCAAACATATCATTTGACTTAATTTGGGGCAACTTAGAATTATTGCTAGTTGTGAGTACATGGTTTTGGAAATCAGTATACCTTCTAAAATTATTTCTGATGGTGCTCAGATTTTGCTCACTCAACAAGTCCTCTAGTTTTTACTAAGAAGCCCGGCATTGTCTCTAAAAGCTGCCAGCATCCAGGAACAAGGCATGATCATCGGCAACAAGGGGGCGGTCCTGCTCTTGAGGCAGTCAGAGTGCAACTACGTTGTTCCTTGACTTCTCCACAGATGCATGCTTCTGTGTCTTTGACCTCGTCCCACTTCCAGCTTCCTAGAAATACACAGAAGCTCCACTGGCCAACCCTTATCATGTTACTCTGGCCCCCAACTGCACCTCTTAGCGAACTAAGACTCTGATCATGGGTTTTCATCCAATTTGACCAATTCGTCTCCTGTGTGTATAGAACTCCAAGTTCAACACAGAATGGCAGAGTTGCCAGATTGAGCAAATACGAATTCAGTTAATGAATTTCAGCTAGACAATGAAAAATTTTTCAAGTATGTCTGGTACAATGCTGATTTATACTAAAAATATTATTCATTGTTTATCTGACATTCACATGTATGTTGGTGTCCTTCTTCAGCACTTTGGAAAGAAAACAGTACTCACTCTTCCTACAAGCGTGGCTGTAGGTGTATGTTCATCCATTTACTGCCCGTGACACTGCGGGGGACCATGGCGGTGGCCAGGGCTAGAAAGTCAAATCCGCTCATGACTTTGATCATCTAAGCAGTGAACACACTGACAACGTTTCTTTTCTTTCAAAGCCAGAAAGAAAGTTGCCCCAATTGTTCCTAACTCCAGGTGGCCATACTCATTTCTGATCCCTTTGAACACCTCAAGGGTTAACCTAGTGATTCAGTCTATGGAAACTCACACAACTAGGTAAAGACGGAGGAAAGCATGAAATGCAGTATGGACTGTTCAGCACTTACTACCTACTTACCAGATGACGGAGGTGTAGATTTTCTGGAACTAGGTACTATGTCACCCAAACTGGATGATGAATTTCCTCCTGATTTACTGGAGTAAAGCAAAAATTTATATTACAACTGAGACTTATTTCGGAGATTAAAACATTTGTAATGCTCAATAAACATGATTTACTCATTATGTTTTTATTGAACTTTAAATCTGTCTTGCCTCCAAGGAGGCAAAGAGTCATTTCCCAGTGGAGACTCCTAGAGTGCTCGACATAGCCGTGTCAAGGTCTCTGTTGCAAATTCAGGGATTCATTTGAAAAGGCCCCGAGAGAATGGAAGAAAACTTGGGTACTTGCTGCAGTCCTCAAATTCTCTGCCAGGATCCCAGACAGATAAGAGCAAAGATTTCCTCTGCTTCTTATTTTCAAGACTCTCGGAAGCAGTGTGTAAACCTGCAGGCTAACAGCCAAACTTCTTGTTTAACTCTTGTTGCGTTTCTGCTTTGTCTTAGCTGGCTTCTCTTTTAGTGTACCAAGATGGAACGTATTCAAGTTTTTACAAGCAACCTATTAAAAAATCCCCAACAACACAGCTATGCTAAAACCTGCCAACCTTTAAAAGACACACGAGGGAACACGAGAAAGTGTTCTATGATTTAACCCTCAGAGTGTATCTGGAACATTCCTCAAGCATGGCTAAACGTGGAGGATTCAGCTTGGTTCATGTAGGAACCATCTGAACAGTGAGTGTATACTTCAGAACTACCAAATTCTACCATTAATCCAAGACACGCCTTAGTGTCTTAGAAACTTTGGGGTTAATATGAGAACGGTGGCATTTATGTTTTTACCAGTGGCCAGCATGCTAAATAATACACCACGCGGCCCCTTCACAGAGGCGGACAGAAAGGAACATTTTAAAAGAGCGACACGGAATTTCAGCAAGACAGTCTCATGGCCAAAAGTTTATTGTCATAGCCAAGCCAGGGTCTAGTGGAAAGAATCCGCTCCAGTGTCTATGCATCCAAGGGTGATATTTAATATTCTGTAAATATTTACATGTATTTACTATTTCATGAATATTAGTATGAAAAAATAAGTTCCACTAAAATACCAGTGACGGGCTGAATTTTATTGCTACCATTCTGGCATTTTAATGTGTAAAAAAGACAAACATCAAAAGCTTTAAGCAAGAACCAGGAGGCCTCTGTATCTTTTTCAGGTTCTTAAAAGATATCCCAGCACGTTTAATAAGGATACCAGATGATATGTAAAGGTAATAAAAAGTGGTATTTAGAGAAGCCATTTCTGGCAGTTATACAAGAATACCCATTACCAAGACCAACGCGTTTTCTTCCACAAGTTCTTTTTTTAAACTGCTAAGTCTAATTCCAGTTCAAACTTGGGTTTGTTTTACATTCTCTTCGAATTTCTGTAACAGTCAAAGTATTATTTGAATTGTGTAAAATTGTGACAAACATTGCAAAGAGTGAAAATGTTCAGAATGCAAATTTGCCCTTCATGTTTAATTCTATAAAAATGCTATGCTCTTGAGCTGTTCTCCAATTCTACTGCCTTTGATTTCTGATTTTTTTTTATAATTTACACATCTGAGTTTTATAATACTGCCTGAAAGTTATGCCCTCAAAACATAAGTGTATTTAAAATGTTCGGAGACAAATGTAAAAACCTCTGAAAACAAGAAGAAGTATTTTCACCTACTTAGGCAAAAGCTTAGGTAAAGAGACAGGACAAGATAAAATCCAGAAAAATCAAAGGAAAATGAATATGGTTATAGGAAACGTAAACGAGTTCCTTAGAACAGGTATGAGGTGTTACACTACTCAAATACAGATAATTTATAGTTCTTTAAGGAAAAAATGCAATAGCAAAACAACACAGTAGATAATAACAGATGGCAATAATAATGATTCGTTCTGTGCTTGCTTAGTCAGACCCTGGTTGCACGATTTCACAGCACATAGGCCTCTGAAGTCAAGCTACAGACAGATGGATTTTGGTTACACCCTGATTCTACCTTACTTGCTGTGCAACCTTGGTCAAGTTCCCTAAACTCTCTTAGCCTGTTTCCTCATCTGCGAAGAGGAGGCCCAAATACCTACCATTCCTGTAGGTTCTTATAAAGCTGAGCTGATCGCTAACAGCTAGACCAGGGATCCCCAGCTGGGAGGCAAAGGAAACCCTGCCTTCTTAACAATTTGGCAAAAATGTCTCCCATCCTACTCCTTGAGAAGTAGTTTTCCTTTCTCAGTTTGTATATGAAGAAGCAGAGAAAGATTTTATTAACTAGCATTAAGAAACCATTATCAATACAGAGAATAGAAAAAGATACAATAAAGCCAATACAAGGCTAGAAATCAAATAAATGGTATCAGATCTTGAAAGTCCTACAAGAAAAATGCCCAAGCTTTGTATATCTACACGCATCTACTTTTATATGACTAAATGCATTCACAGTCTGAGGGTCCCCAATAACCCAGGGATTAATAAAAGTCAAATATGGGCTAGAGGTCTTGAAAAAGGGAAGAATCCATCTGAACTAAAAGAGCCTGAGAGTTATAAAATACTAGTGAATGAAGATGGATGTTCCAAACCACAAAGCATCTGCTTTTTTTTTGCGGTACACGGGCCTCTCACTGTTGTGGCCTCTCCCGTTGCGGGGCACAGGCTCCGGACGCGCAGGCTCAGCGGCCATGGCTCACGGGCCCAGCCGCTCCGCGGCATGTGGGATCCTCCCGGACCGGGGCACGAACCCGCGTCCCCTGCATCGGCAGGCGGACTCTCAACCACCGCGCCACCAGGGAAGCCCGCATCTTCTATTTGACTTGTTTGTGGGCACTTGGAAAAATTCTTGCTAATACTGATATATGGTCATTGACAACGGATTTTGCATCACTATGGAAAAAAATAAGATGTAGGCTTCAGAAAACAGAAGCCTAGCTATTCACATTAAAAAAAAGACTTGCCAGTAACACATCCTTTCACAGGGAAAAAGCAAACCATGTTCTTGGACTTGTCTGCAGGGGCTCAATTTAAAATTCACTCCATATTTGAGGAGCCCTTCTAATGATTCTAGTGAGGGGCAAACAGTCTCAAGAATCCTAGGAAAAAAATCATCTGGCCTCAGCCTATTACATAACTCATCTAATTGCTATCTGCAATGACAATTTACTGAGTTTCCCTTTAAGTGTTGAGCAGTGGGGCAGAACTGAACATTGAGTTTCTTAAGTGAAAATGAAATTAAAAGACCACGAGAGCTGCTCTTTGCTGAAATCTGAGATGGTCATTTCTGAAACATCTTCCGGCCATGCCAGGCGGCTGTGGACACTGGGATTAGTCACCGGGATTGCTCGATGCCGGAGTACGTTCAGCAAAAGATTAAACTTCAGAATTTCCTCTGCACTGAAGCCTGGATTTAATACTCTATGACCTTAGCTCTTTTCATTCATGGTCATATTTAATTTGACTCTCTCCAGAAGGGGATGAAAATGAGAGGCTGGATGAAGTGTTCTAAATGCAGGATTTGTGATGCTCTCACCAGTCTGCTTTTTAACGCATAACAAAGACTGCAGACTCCGGCAACTGACAGTACACAAATGACAGTACAGTCTGGACTCTGACGCAAGCACTTGGTGCTTTGCTCCTACCTGGAGTAGAACCTCCCTTGCTTGGCTCTCTGTTCATGCTGTAGCCTCGTATTCTCGAGCTTGACTGGGCTGGGAACGAATCCGATTTCACAGCCTTCTTTAACCAATCGCCCTATCCACCAGTCATTGTTAAATTTCTAAACGGAAAATCAGAATTGTCAAAATCAGTGCGCAGAAGTTAAACAAATCTTCACATCCTTTTTCTTCCCCATTGACCATTTTCACTGGAGATAAGTATTGTGGCAGTTACAGCGAACTCAAATATCGCAAGTCAGGAAACCCTGTTCACGTGTTGAGTGTGTGCTAAGAGCAAAGTATTTTCCGGGAGCTCAACAGTCCATCTCCCGCCTGACTCTGCCTTCACTTTCCTGGCCTTGAGACCTTCCTGAATTCCACTGCAGCGGCTGGCACCATGAGTAGGATAAACTCTTCTTGTTCAAAGATGAACAGGTCTTCCTGACAAGAGACTAGCGGGAACTAGGGAGTGTTACAGAGGTCCTCCTCTTATATAATCAGATTAATTAGAAGTATTAAGAGTGAGTGAGAAATATTGACATCGACATGAAATATTTGATGTCAGAGCAAAATTTACCTTTGTGCAAACAGGTGTACAATGACCACAGTCCGGCGTTCACAAATGACTTCTCCACTTACGTGGATGTTGGCGATTTCTCTCTTGTGCCTGGACTATCTATCCTAAATCTTTAGGATACGGTTTGATGTCCCTTGGCTGAATAGTATTTTTCAAGCCTGTTCTCGAACATTTCAAAGAAGAGTATCCACTCTGTTTTTCTTTTCCTTCTTCTCTAAGCATCAGCCCTTGGGGATGAGAGCCTAGATTCATCTAACTTCCTGTTGTAAAGTGAGATTCTAGGCATGCCATACTTCAGAAATTATTTTCTGTCTTCCCTTCCTGGCCAAATAGAAATAACAGCTCTTTTGAAAAGTTAAAGAAATGGCAGGCTCTACATTCTCTAGTCTCTCTTTTTTTTTTTTTTCCTCTCTAGTCTCTTTTCATTGGCAGTTATCACTGCTTGGTCACAGCCTTTAGTGCTTGAGCAGTTAAACCGGCATATGCTCCATCCTATGTACGACAGTAGTTTGCCTCTGCTAATCCCAAACTCCCATTCCTTCCCTCCCCTACTCCCTCTCCAAAAATATTACAAAGAATATATATATGTGTATAACGGAATCACTTTGCTGTATGGAAGAAATTAACACATTGTAAATCAACTATACTTCAATAAAATAAAATAAAAAAATCCTTGGAACCGTAAAAAATTTTTTTACAAATGCTCCCTAGGAGAGACCGTCCCCCAGCTGGAAGTGCTCCAATTGTAAATTCCTGCAGGCTCAAGGAAACCTCAGACTCACACACCTACAACATGTAAGGGGAATTTGTGGCCATTTCATACAGTGTTCTGCAAAACAGGCATCTGATAAATGTTGACTCAAAATAAACCTTAATTAAGAGTGAATTTTTCCAACTTACAGATTGAGTCACTGTTAACAAAAAGTGGAGGCTTTTGGTATGGTGGAAAAGGGATGTTCCCGATATCTGGTTCCTGTCTTGTTGGCTGTGATTGCATCCATTCCCCCTTCCCCTGCAGAAATTTACCACCAAACAAGGAGAATGGGCAAAAGTGGCCTGAGTTTAGACCCTGCTAGCAGACAGGAGACATCATGAATTCTAGATACTATTACTAAACCCTCCCCAGATGGTTAAACTTGGGACACGAGGGGGAAATGACACACGGTCAAGGTTAAACCTTAACACAAAAAGTACAGGTTAAGTATAAAAAAAGGATCATCTACCCCAGTGGTTCTCAATTTCTGGGTCACAGAGCCCAGGGGAGCCTTGAGGTTGTTCCAAGAGGCCTGTGACTTTTTTCTTCTTTAAAAAGGTTATATTTATATTAGAAAAGCTCGAGAGGCACTGATTTCACGTGTATGTTATCCAACCACAGCTACACGCCATGCTATTTCACAGCAATGAGAAGTAAGAAATGATGCTTCAAGGTAAAAAAAATCATGTGGATAGAAATTCCAGTTATTCTCCTTACTTCCTTAACATGCAGAAAATCTTTTGCTTCGAATGAGATGGCCATGCCTGGCACTGGGACGTCGTCTTCATGGGCTGCACTATAGCTGACATTTGTCCGGACTGCAAATGCAACGGGCTTTGTCTAAAATGGGAAAAGGAAGGGAGAAAAAAATTGAAAAAAAAAGAAAAAACAGCATTCCCTCTCTTTCCCCCTCAAAGTACAAACATACACTGAATAACTGTTGTCACTGTTGTTGCTTTTCCCAACTTTGGTTCTTTATCACAAAACAGCTTATTGGTATTTACAAACCTTCGAGCGCTCAGCTATACTACCCACTTCCAAACTAGAAAAAGGCCACTGTGCTCTTTGAAAGCATTACAAGTAATGAAGGTGAAGATGAACTACTAAAATATGAGTTTACAACATAACAGCTTGTAGCAAACGGAAATCAAGAAAAATACACAGGATTGAAATGCCCAGTTCTTGTGTTTCAGTGAAAAAGACTTAGCCACTGCCATCTCCACCCCAAACGTGTACTTTAAATTAATAATAAATGGCATAATTCCAAAAGGTACAATGTTTTGGATGAAGAAAGAACCACGGAATATATCTTATGACTACAGACACTGTATTCACGGCTGCCGAGCATCTAAAGATGATAACATTCATTAAGCCATCCTTCATTATTTGATGCTTTGCAAATATACAGATACATATTTGTCCTCTATCTAGGCAACACCTGTTTAATCACAAGGTGAAAAAATAGGCAAACTCAGAAACGGTGAAAAGAGGTATTGCTCTAACTGGCATTGTGTTTCTTTCGCATCGTGGGCATGTGGATTTCTTCTGAGCAGGTTCTTCCTATTCAAAGAGCTCTTCATCGGGACTGCTCATGAAGGACAAGAGGGAATTAGAACAGAAAGAATCCATCTTCACTTCCGAATCTTCAGAGTTAATGCATTCTAGCTGACTGCTGTCTGGGTTGAGGACTGAGCTCAAAAGAGCCACGGAGTTACTCAGATCCATCCACAATATGTAGAGTGGGAAAGGAGGACCAGGTTCTAGACATGGGCACAGTAGACAGGAAGTGGACTGAAGACATGAAATGCATTTCTTGGCATCCCTTACGATTTTTTATTAAAAATGTAAGAGGGGCTGCTCCTCATATGGAAATATAAAACTTAAAAAAATAGAAATAAAAGTTGCCTGCGGTTCTACCACTGAAACACAATTCTTGAGTGTGTGATAGTATTTCCATTTTTTCCTGAAATTAAAAAAAAATTTTGATTCCCATAGCTATAATCATAATATCTTACCCGATTTGTACCCAGTTTTTACCCAATTCTTAACATAGTTTTTCAGGTGATACACTTTTTAAATTTTTATTAATTTTTTTTAGGGCATCATTCTCTATTTTTAACAAAAATAACTGAGGGCGTATTTTGAAGACAGGGCAGAGCCACTTATCACGCATCTGGTTTTAACAGATGATAGACTTTCAAAAATCTACCATTTAGAAAATTACCTCAACCATTCAACACTTTCTTTTGACGTCTGCGTTTAAACTTTTTTTCACTATGATAAATATTCTGCTTTGAAAAATCTCTGTATGAAAAGCCTCTTTCTGTTTAGAATTCTTTCCTTGGGACACATTCCCAGAGGTAGCGTAAGCAAGCCATGGGTTATCAAGATCTTTTAAAATTCTGTTGCAAACTACTGCCCAGATGAACTGTGCCATTTAAACTGCAAGCAGCAGTACAGGTTGGTGCCTTTTTCCATAAGATGCAGTCTTAATCAGACTCAGTTTTACTACTAGAAATAGCATTTTCTTGAGTATATTGATCCATTATTCAAGAGAGTTTCTGATCCCAAAAATATAAATCCAAGATTTTTTTTCTATGACATGATCTCTTGTCTCTCTCAGGGACCTTTTTAAAAATTTTTAAAAAGATAACAGAGTTTAAGTGTAGCCTATATATATAGCACATATATATATATATTTTTTTTTTAAACCACTGGAAGACATAAATTTTAAATGTACAACTCTACAGAGTATCCCATGAAAATCTCTTGTCTTTTATCCAAAGACCAACTTTTCAGACACTGGAGTAGGAAGAGGGAACAGTGAGAAAAAATAAAATAAAGGGGTGGTAAAGGTTAGCCTATAATAAGCGGGGGCCACAGATAATGATTTTATGCTCTTAGATTAAGACTTCAGTTCAGAATGTGGAATTCCCTTCTTGGCTCACCTCCTACAATCAACCATGCTCCCCTTAGACAAGGAGCTTCATACAGGAATCGGCTTCACAGAGCACACGGCGTAGGAGAGAAGAAAGCAGAAGCCCGTCCCTCAATGTCTTTACTTCAGGAACTATATTTCTAACTTGGAATGTGGAATAGACAGAGTGGAGGGAAGATCAGAAGGCTTATCAGCTCGACAGAAAGAGGCAGGCTGCTGGCCAGAGGGGATCAACGGACGACGTCATTTTGGAGTCACCGAACTCACTTCAGCTCCATCTAGCTCAAGCAGCACATCTATAATACGGAAGATATTATCTACATCAGTTCCACTCACGTGGGTTCGAGAACAGAGGCTTTTAGATGAACCTGGATTTGAATGTTGATTTATTTACAGGGAGCGTAGTCTGAACAAATTCCTTTGATCTCATGGAGTGTGTTTCCAAGGCTAGGCTATTGTTCGGTACATAGAGTGAGCTCAGTACATGAGCATTTTCTCTAGACTAAAAGGACGACCGTACATACATGAATGTTTCCCAATAGTCACTCACCTTCGAAGGCTCAGTACCAGCGGTTTCCTTGGTGCCCTGCACCGTAACCCATCTCACACCAAACTAGTTAACACAGGTTAATGCCTGCCGTGAGGTGCGTGCTAAACCACTCTTACATTCAAGATATAGCCGAGCGTTCTCTCCAGCATGGACTCTCTCACATTCTCTCAGGTATGAGAGACGGTAAGGCTTCCCATATTCGTTTTGCTTATAGGATCCTCTCTACTTGCTGTGTCCGATCTGTCTAGTTCTGATTTGCTTTGTGAGTCCTTGGACACAGAGGCTTCGTTTTCTCTGAAACCAACCTTAGGTCCCAAGGGAACATCCCTCATAGACTCTTTGAATTTTTCATCCCATGAAACTATTTTTCATCAAACGTATCCTGATTTAAGTTGACATCTGCGTTTTTGGCTGACTCTACGCTCAAGCCTTCACAGGACTCTTTCCTGCCGTCATTCGGGGCTCTCCCCCGTGGCTGCCCCTCACTGGCTCACTTTTCGGTCCGGAAGCCTGCCGTACTGTTTTGCTTTTCCAGTGTCACTTCTCTAATCAGGGCCCTGGGACCACTTCCCTCTCATGTCGTCCGTCATAACAATTTGTGACTCTCATGGATGCTCGGGGCATTTATTTTTTGAGGCCAGTGGCCATTTACTCTCTTTTTTTTGCTCCCTTATTAAGATAAAGCAAAGTCCTGAGAAGCAAGAACAAATTAAGAGCTCAGAAACCTTGGGTCCTTCCAGAGGCCTCACGGGAACACCAGGTCAGAGTGGACCGTGGTGACTGACCAGAGCTCTGACACGTGCCAGGATCCTGAGGGAAGCGAAGTTGGTCCAGACCCCAGGACTGAAAGTAACCGCGAGCTCCAAGCAGTGGGTTCTGCCCCAGGTCATAGGTCCCCCTCTCCAAGAGGTCCTTTGTTCACCCTCTAAAACTCCAGGGCTTCCCAGGTTTGTCTGAAAGGCCTGATCATGGCTGGAGGGGAAGAAAGGCAGAAAACGTCACTATAAAGATGGCTCGCAGCCCTAGGCAGGGTCCCATCAGAACTGACTATTGTGAATGGTACTTAAATCCAAATTCAGATTCAGATCTAGATTCATCCAACTCCACAGAATCATTAGGGTCCCGAGGAGACAATATGACCCCCTTAATTCCACTGTCTTTCTTTTCAGTCGACCCCCTTCATATCCTGGGAATCTTATTCTCAGGCCAGTGCTCTAGCCGGAGTCTATTTTGCTCTCTCCTCCTACCTGGGTTCCTGGCTAACTTGTCTTGTAGCCGTGGAGGACCGATACATGATGGAGAGGGGCACACAATTCTATCAGCCTTCGCTTCTCCCTCTCCTGTGCCAACGAAAAAGGGAACAGATTGGTTCTCTGCCTTTTCTGGTACCTCCCATCCGGTATACGCTACGTAGCCTCAGGGTGGTTGGTAAACCACCTACCTGTACTTGGTACTCTACCTTGTGACACAGAATTAAACGCTCGCTGCCACTTAGCTTGTGGACTCAAGTGCCAATAAATACCAACTTATAGAAGAGAAGCATCTCGTTATCCGCACAGTCATGCAGAAGTGCTTTAAAAACTCTAAGGCTGTGTCATTTCACCCTGGTGTCTGCAGTCTGCTTTCAAGTAACATTTCAGAAGAAGGCAATGAGTGAGTGACACAGGTGTGTCATGGGACCACCGTGTCATGGAACAGCAGAGTGACGATGACCAAAGACATCCTCACTCTCCTCCTCCAGGTCCTTCCTCGTCTTGGACATGGCACGATTTATGATGAAATGATCAAAGCTACCACTCTGGATGTCTGTGAAGTGCCGTGCTGGGCATTATGCACAGCGTTTTGCATTTAATTTAATCCCAGCAACAACCATTCCTCCCAGGTGAGGAAGCTGAGGTTCAGAAAAACTTCTCCAGGGCCACAAGCAATGGAGGGGATATTCAAATCCGACCATCTCACCTGAAAGCCTGAGTTCTTTCTGCAGTCCTCGCCTGCTTTTCATTCAAAGGGGTACATGGATGGCAATTCTTGAGCATTTAGATGTCTGTGTGAAATTTGTGAATACTGGAAAGTAATAACTTACAAAATTCTACAAATTGTTTGGTACCAAAAAAAGGTAAAAATGTAGGCCTCGGTCTGCCTTGTAGCCTAATTTAGTCCACTTTTTCAAATGTAAAACAGCCAACGAGCAGTGTCACACGTTAGAACTCCAGGCGTGCATTATAAAGGTCATGTATTGCTGTATCTTTGCCCTTCAGTAGGTTTGTGGTCCAGTAAAATCATAACAATATCAAATCATGATTTTTATTTATTTAGACGTGACTTTTCTTTTTTCACGTCTCTTTTTCATAATACATAAAGCTCCCTTTCATCCAAAGAGGACTGAGATAGTAAAATACACGTGGTTTCATAGTTTCTAAAAATGCCACCAAGGATGCTGCCTTGGGAGAATTAAAGCCCTCAGCTACTACGGTCCTAAAAAGGTAAGAAAACGTCACTCCAGGTTCCTTACGGTGAAATGTTTCGTGGGCTAACTCTGAGGGTTTTTAAGTAGCCTGAGAGTTATTTTGGGAACATTCCAAGTTGGCTTAGTCAGTTTATGACTCTTGGTTTATTATTCCCAGGATGGACTTGGTTTGATGGATGACTGAACTTACAAATACAGCAGGAGGCAGCCAAGGGTGCTAACCACCTGCTTTCCTCACCTCCCTCCTCCTTCCGACTCCAGCACCACTATAGTCTGGCCCAGCAATGTCCACTGAACCCTCCCGAACTCTCCTGATGTTTCTGCTCTGACTCAGGACCTCTAGCCCCCATTCTGACCCTCACCACACTGCCATGTGCTCTACTCTGCCTAGAGATGGACACCTGGGCTGGTCATTAACAGACGTGCAGGGGAACCCATCTGGAAAGTTCGGGGGGATGCTGGGGGACAGCCCTGGGGCCACATGACTTGCTATCTCTCACAAGCCAAAGAAGTTCCATCAGCACCACGGAGCCCCGGCCTATGGAAGCTCATAGGCTCCTGTCAGAGATACATTTGAAGTTTATAGCAGGAACCAACTTTATTTTCTCACAATGTTCTAGAATCACTGGACCTAAGGCTGTCAGAAAACAATAATTGTAAGTAGGAGATAATTAACTTAAAAAATCTCTTTGGATCCAGCAATTCCACTTCTGGGCATGTATCCAAAGGAAACAAAAACACTACGCTAAAGCAATACCTAGACCCCATGTTCACAGCAGCATCATTTACAACAGTCAAGACAGGGAAACACCCTAAGTGTCCACCAACAGATGAACGGATAAAGAAGATGTGAGATACACACACACACACGAATATTATTCAGCCACGAGAAAGAAGGGAATCCTGCCATCTGCAAAAGCATGGATGGGGCTTCCCTGATGGAGCAGTGGTTGAGGGTCTGCCTGCCGATGCAGGGGACGCAGGTTCATGCCCCGGTCCGGGAGGATCCCACATGCCGCGGAGCGGCTGGGCCCGTGAGCCGTGGCCGCTGAGCCTGCGCGTCCAGAGCCTGTGCCCGGCAACGGGAGAGGCCACAGCAGTGAGAGGCCCGCGTACCGCAAAAAAAAAAAAAAAAAAAGTATGGATGGACTTTGAGAGGATCACGCTAAGTGAAATAAGAGAAAGACAAACACTGTCTGATCTCACTTATATGTGGAATCTCAAAAGCGAAACAAAAAAACCCCCAAAATTTCTGGTCATGAAGTAAGATAAAACAAATTATCACAAATTCACGGCACTCGAGTTTTCTTCCTAAACAACGACTTAATGAGTTAAGAGGGAAGCTAATCATCTTAATGGATACAACAAATGTTTACCTTTCTTTCACTTATTAAAAATGTGCTAATGAATGATGGAATACTTACTGTTAAAAAGCAAAATGAAATTCACTCAAATAAGATTAAGAATAGAATTCTGATCATGATGAAGAGCTACTTGAATTTTCACGCATCGATTTCTTCATTTCTTAATACAGATGCATTTTAATATGCTGAATAGCACAGTATGTTTTTCCATTTTCATTCGGAGGCCATTAATAGCTAATAACATACAAGGAAAATCCATAATTTGTTTTAATGTCTACAATGGATTGTCTTAAATATTAACTACTCCCAACGTACAGTATTTTCTTAAAGAAACTGAAAGAAAAATGTAAAGAATTTAAATGACCCAGGTTCCTATTATGAGAGACTACAGAAAAGAGAGCTTAAAAATCTAATGAGATTTTGATCCATTTTCTTGCACATAATAATTTCCTATAAAACTTGCTATGCTTTTCTATGATTTTTTTTTTTTTTTTTTTGCGGGAGAGGACAAGGGGGTCAGAATGGCTGAGTGGAGGGGACCAGAGGAAGGAACAAAAGATGAGATCAGAGCTCTCAGGTGATGCCTGGCTTTGCAGGTCAGGGTCAAGACTTGTGGCTTTTGTTCTAAGTGAGATGAGAACTCTCTGGAGGCTTTCCAGCAGAGGAGTGATGTGGTCTGACATGTTCAAAGGGCTATGATGGCTGTTGAACTGAAAAGAGGCTTTGGGGGCTTTGAAGTGGAAACAGGGGCATCGGCTGGAGGTGCTCACAGTGCCCCATGTGGAGAGATGACGGTGGTTAAATCAGGGCGACAGTAATGGAGGTGGAAAAAATAAATGGTCCAATTCTGCATACATTTTCAAAGTAGAGTCAACCAAATTTGCTGATAGATTTGATAAGGGCGTGAAAGAGAGTGAACGCCGCCACCAAATGTTCTGGGTCTGAGTGATCAGAAGGATGATGTACCCGTCAAGTGATACGGGGTGGGGGTGGGGGGCAGGAAGAGGGCTACAGTGCTCAGAAGGCAAAAGTAAAAAATTTTACATTTCTTTTAAATTGAACTATGGTTGACTTACGACATAGTAGTTTCAAGCGTACAACACAGTGGTCTAATATTTTTATTGATTACACAAAAATGTTACATGTTTTCAACATGTAAAGTTTGAGATCCTATGAAACATCCAAGTAGAATTTGGAAGAGGGCTCAAGGTCTGAAAGTTTGACAGAAAGATCTGGGCTAAAGCTATAAGGTGTCAGGGACTCTCCTGGCGGTTCAGTGGTTAAGACTGCACTGCACTTCCACTGCAGGGGGCACGGGTTCGATCCCTGGTCAGGCAACTAAGATCCCACATGCCACGTGGTGTGGCCAAAGAATAAAAAAATGGAAAAAAAATAAAGTAGTAAAGTCTTAGGCACGTTGATGACGTGGAGATCAACGTACGTGGTGGCACTCCAACTACAAAAGAGCCTCAGCTACAGAAGAGTGGAGAATGACTGCTAAGACCGTGCTTTCCAGGAAGTGTCTCAAGGAGCAGGGAGTGGCCAGCTGTGTCAGATACTGCTAATGGGTCAAGTAGGATGAGGGCTGACACCTGCCATGTGGATTTCACAACCTAGAGGTCGCTGTTGACAAGAGCCCATTCAGATGCTTGCTGGGGATGAAAGCCATATTGGAGTTAAAAGAGATTATTAAAAGGAGAGGAACTGGATATGGTTATGTATAGACCATTCTTTTAAGGAATTTTGCTATAAAGGGAAGGAAGAAATGTGATGGGTGGTAGGAGAAGTGAGTCAAGATTGTTTCCATTTAAAGTAGGAGAAATAGGCTTCCCTGGTGGCACGGTGGTTAAGAATCCGCCTGCCAATGCAAGGGACACGGGTTTGATCCCTGGTCCGGGAAGATCCCACATGCCGCGGAGCAACTAAGGCCCATGGGCCACAACTACTGAGCCTGCGCTCTACAGCCTGTGAGCCACAACTACTGAACCTGCGCACCACAGCTACTGAAGCCCACGTGCCTACAGCCCATGCTCCACAACAAGAGAAGCCACTGCAGCGAGAAGCCTGCGCATCATGAAGAGTAGCCCCCGTTCGCAACAACTACAGAAAGCTCGTGCACAGCAATGAAGACCCAACGCAGCCAAAAATAAAGTAAATAAAAATAAATTAATTTTTAAAAAAGGCAGGAGAAATAACAAAAATCGAAGCTGATAGGAATGAGTAGAGAGGAAAAAACCACGAAGGTGTATGAACCAGTGGATAGAACTGCTAGAGCAACATTTCCGCTTTGGCAGGGGAGGCAGTGGGATCCAGTGTTTAAGCACAGGACGTGGCCTTAGACGGAGGCAAGGAGGCAGCATGAACAAGGGCAGATACCAGCTCTGGAGGTGATGGAATGTCCACCTTCCCAGTGGAACAGGAAGGTGGGAGTAAAGACAGGGAAGAAGGTATTAGAGGCTGAGAAGGGAGGAAAGAACTCAAGACAGTCATCCACGAGTGCGGAAGATTAAATGAGCAAGGGAAGTATGGTGGGATTGCTCGGCAGTATTAAAGACCTGCTTGAGAGTCAAGGTCATGGATCTATAGTAAGCCAGCCATGCCATGTGGGAATGTCAGGAACGTCATCAGAGAGGCAACGGAGTTAAGCCATCATCCTTCAGCTTGAAAAGATCACGGCCTTCAAACTACCTTTTTCCATCTTGCTTTGATTCTTCTACAGCAATTTCATAGAAATGCCTATTACACTATATAGTTTGATACAAATAGAGTCTATATATTTGGGAGCATTTTAACCTACTTTCCTGATTGATCTCTCAACTAGTTTATAACCCTTTTCAGGTAAATGATTTATACTCCTATTTATTTTTTATGTCCGCCTCCAAGCCTTTACCACAGTGCTAGGTATACATTAATAACTGTTAAAGGACTCATTTAAGGGACTGATTCGTTTCAGTTAGAGGAATCAATTATCACGAGCTTATTTAGCACCTGCTCTAGGCAAAGTTCTGCTACCATGGCTCCGGGGCCCACAAAAATCGAATGGCTGAGTTATTACCGTAGTAAGGTTGATCCCATCAGGATTTTGTCTTATATGATTAACATGCATGTACGTAAGTGCAAGTGTACATATATATTTATGAAACTGAAAATAGCTCTATTAATTAAGAATCAAGCAAAGGAGCGAATATTTCAAACAAAATCTGAAATAGGATCATCCGAAAAGCTACTGAAATGACCTACAATCTCCATATAAGTTAAATTTACGTGTGAAGCAAAAAGATAAGGCATATCTGTTCTTTTTTTTTTTCTTTTTCAGTAGATGATTAAAAAGTAGATAAGCTCTTATGAAAGTGTTTTGGGGAGTGAATAATGGTAATTTTAAAAATATTATACCCATCTTAAAAAGCTGAATTGAAATACAACATTTATGAATGCTGAAACCAAGGTAGTACTCAAAGTTATAGAATCAACACGCAAGGTGAAGATTAGAATAATAATGACATATAGATCTATCTATGTAGAGAGAAACACAGCACCCTTCCAATCTGTTTATCAGAGAATTATTCACTTGGAACCAACAGTGGTATCCCTTCCAAACTACTGCATTGCATTTATTTATTTAATTTTTTTAACATCTTTATTGGAGTATAATTGCTTTACAATGGTGTGTTAATTTCTGCTGTATAACAAAGTGAATCAGCTATACATATACATACGTTCCCATATCCCCTCCCTCTTGCGTCTCCCTCCCACCCTCCCTATCCCACCCCTCTAGGTGGTCACAAAGCACCGAGCTGATCTCCCTGTGCTATGCGGCTGCTTCCCACTAGCTATCTATTTTACATTTGGTAGTGTATGTATGTCCATGCTACTCCCTTACTTCGTCCCAGCTTACCCTTCCCCCTCCCCGTGTCCTCAAGTCCATTCTCTACGTCTGCGTCTTTATTCCTGTCCTGCCCCTAATGTCTTCAGGATCATTTTTTTTTTAGATTCCATATATACATGTTAGCATACGGTATTTGTCTTTCTCTTTCTGACTTACTTCACTCTGTATGACAGACTCTAGGTCCATCCACCTCACTACAAATAATTCGATTTCATTTCTTTTTATGGCTGAGTAATATTCCATTGTACATATGTGCCACATCCTCTTTATCCATTCATCTGTCGATGGGCACTTAGGTTGCATCCATGTCCTGTCTATTGTAAATAGAGCTGCAATGAACATTGTGGTACATGACTCTTTCTGAATTATGGTTTTCTCAGGGTATATGCCCAGTTGTGGAATTGCTGGGTGGTATTCTGACCAGTGTGAGGTGATACCTCATTGTAGTTCTGATTTACATTTCTCTAAAGATTAGTGGTGTTGAGCATCCTTTCATGTGTTTGTTGGCCACCTGTATGTCTTCTTTGGAGAAATGTCTATTTAGGTCTTCTGCCCACTTTGGCAATGGATTGTTTGTTTTTTTGATATTGAGTTGAATGAGCTGCTTGTAAATTTTGGAGGTTAATCCGTTGCCAGTTGGTTCATTTGCCAACATTTTCTCCCATTCTGAGGGTTGTCTGTTCGTCTTGTTTATGGTTTTCTTTCATGTGCAAAAGCTTTGAAGTTTCATTAGGTCCCATTTGTTTATTTTTGTTTTTATTTCCATTTCTCTAGGAGGTGGGTCAAAAATGATCTTGCTATGATTTATGACATAGAG